>NW_020897800.1:2747076-2771207 GCF_003984885.1 Neopelma chrysocephalum
GGTGGTGCTGGGGTGCAGATGAAACTCTCCTGGCAGCTCAGTCCTGGTGAGGAGCAGAAATTGGGAGGGTTTGGGGTGACGGTTTTGGTTGGGGTTCCCTCCATACTTTTCCATGAGCATTCCAGGGAATCCCTTTGCAGCCAGGAGAGGATCTGGCCCAGACAGCCCAGCTCCTGCCTTTAGGTGGATTAAAGTGTTTTAAAATGGATAACTTTGGATAACTTGCCTGCAGAACAGGTCACAGGTGGTGCTGGGGTGCAGATGAAACTCTCCTGGCAGCTCAGTCCTGGCAAGGAGCAGCAAATGGGAAAGTTTGGGGTGATGGTTTTGGTTGGGGGTTCCCTCCATACTTTTCCATGAGTATTCCAGCAGCCAGGAGGGGATGTGGCCCACACAGCCCCTCCTCAGAGACCCTTCTGCACCACGAGCTTTCTCACGGCGCTTTCCAGCCCGTTCCCGTCCCTCTCCCCCTTCTCCCCGTCAATATTAATAACCAGCAGTGGGGTGGGAGTGGGAGCTGTGTTTACCCCGTGCGTGCCAGGCAGACAATGAACCTCATCCTGCCCAGATGGCACAGGCTCTCCTCCAAGCTGATAAACAGGGGGCTGGTGCCATTGAAACGGGCCCAAACACGGCGAGTTACAGTGTTAGTGTGGTGATTCCAGCGCCTCCAGTGACCATCTGGACACACAAACTGATTTCCTATTTGGATAATAAAGCCTCTCCTACGTCTCCAGTATTAGCCATGTATGGGGATGCTAATTGATTTAATTGAGGCTCTCAATGCTGGGCTGTGGGCACTGCCAAGCTTTGCAGTGTGTAGGTACGTGGTGGGTTTTGAAGCCTGTTGGAGGGGAGGAAATGGGGGTGTGCGTGCTCTGCTTTGGAGATTTGGGAAAGGGAGGGCTCTGGGAGGTTCTGGAGTCTGGATGGGGCAGCTGCTAAGCTCCCCTGAGCAATAGGACAGAACCTTGCTGCTCTTGGTAGGGCTGGAGTCTTGTTATCAGTTGATTTTAAACAAAACTTGTCTTTTCGTGGTTTATTTACACACACAAACACAAACTCGATTTTGGTTAGATTAAAAATAAACTCGTGCCCAAGTGATTAATATCCTTTATTTTGCTGGTAGCATTTTGCAGTTTTGATCCTGAGCTGTGGTCCTGCACAGATTCTGAAACACTGATGAAAACCTGCACTGAGAGACTTCCAACATAATGAGAGCCCTCTCTGCACTTTAAAAAACCTCTTTGCTGGGCTTGAGAAATCTTAATTTTTTTGAAAGACAGCAGTTTTGGCCTAGAAGACACTGTGAGGGGGTTTTGTGCCAAAAAATTATCGCAGTCTGTCTCTTCCCCCCTCCTTCTATGACCTTTTTCTAGTAAACAAACAAAAACAGCCAAAAAAGCAAACCCACAACCTTGCAGCAAAGTTGTCTCCATGAAGAAGTGGCAAAAAGTGACCTCTTGCAGCAGTGACATAATCAGAGCCAGTTGTATCAGAAATTATTCCCAGATAACCTCAGGCTATTACTTAGTGCTGGGTAATATTCCTGATTATTAATGTGCTTCATTATGTTAAGGATATGTAGTGGTGTTTCCTAGGAAAAGCGTTTTACCTCTTCCACTGGAGCTTTTGCCACTCTTCAGGGAAATATTTTGGATTTTTTTTTTCCCTGTGTTTTCTCTTGTTTAAAATAGGAGGGATGTAGTGGATTTTGTTGCCTTAATTTCCTGTTGATTCTGCTCCATCCAGATTCCTCATTAACTGGTTAATCAGGAACATGGGAAACACAGCCAAGTGTTCTGGTTTTTTTTTTTTTGTGAAAGGCATGTTGGGTTTGGAGGGAGTAAAATAAAACAGCTCAGAGGAGGCACCTGCAAACCACCAAATTATTGGCCTGAAACCCTTTTATCCCAGTAGGCAGCTGACTGGGGAAGGGAAATGATGATGGTTCTGGGAGCAGGGATGGGAATTCCAAAAGATAGGAGAGTTTTAAGTGCGTGGCTTCTACTGGGCTCTTGGGGGGGATCAGGAGAAGAGCAACAACAACCAGCTGGGGAGTTCATTCCATTTTTCCAAAGGGTGGAGGCTCCTCTCCTCTGGCTCCCACGGGAGACTGCAGGAATCCTCTTCCCTGATGTCAGTGCCTTGTTAATTAGACTTGACAGATGATAATGAGGGAGAGGCTGGAACTGAGCAAGGGTAGAGGGAATGTCATCACTCCAGGGAAGGGGGGGAGGAGAGAACACAAAAGTCCAAGATGTCCAGGAGTTCCATGAGGTAACTCAGGGGGATTAATCTTTGCCATTTCTGGTGGGAAGTGCAGGAGAAGATCAGTAACCCCGAGGTGGGCAGCCTGTTGTTTATCTCCAGTTCTCACTCATGGCTTGGTCTTGCTGTTAAACTGTTTGTGAAAATGAGGTTTTTTTGGTTGGGGGATCCTCCTCTTTGGAGGGTGTTAAGGAGGAGAGAGCTCCCCTGAGCAAAGGGGGATGGGGAGAGGGAGGTGACATGTGGATGATGAGTCTTGAAGCACAGACCTTTTAAACAGAATGTAGCACCATTTCCTGGAACTGTGGTCCTGTGCCCGTGTGCCTCGTGCCTAATGCATAATTAGCCTTAATTAGCTTAATTAGGCTGGAAAACATTCTTTTTTGCCTTTGCTGGAAGGTCAGAGTGTCCTCCCCTTGCTGGATGGACGTGGTGGCCCTGGCAGAGTGGGCAGGACCCCAGCGATGTTGGCACTGCACCACTGGAGGGGAGAGATTAGCTCCTTGGAATAGGTGAAATCTCTGGATTTCCCCCCCTCAGGGGCAGGATTGGTGTCTGAACGGCACTGCAGAGTTGGGCTGTGTCCATTTTCTGCCTCAGCTCCCTGTGAAATGCAGGTGACAGCACTTCTCCACTGCTGAGAGGCAGTGGCAGAGTTTCAAAGAGTCCTGTGCAGACAGTCGAGAGCTGCAGTCTCAGCTGCCCTGTGACTGTGTAAGGAGAAGAAGAACAGCCTTGTTTCTCCTCATCAAATCACACAGAAGTGGCTCCTGGCAGTTGCATTTGTGGTGGGCTCAAAGGAGGATGCTGTGTGCCAGAGGCAATGTTTGCCCTGTGCTCGCAACCTGCCCGGGCACCCGGCTCTGTCACCTCAGGATTAGTTTAGAATCCCTCTTCAGCAGAGTCACCCTGTGATCCTCCCTGCAAGGCTTCAGGGAAAGCAGAAATCCTCCCATCACAACCCCTTCTGATGTGTGTCTCCTGATTGTGGGAGACACAGTTTTTTTGGTGTGTGTGTGTTTTTTATTTTCTGTGTATTTTTTTCCTGTAATTACCAGGAAACTGCCTGAAAAAATGCTTTTCTCTCGCTGGCAGGAGCACAACACCCACTGATGAGTCGGGGGAGGAAGAGCTCCTATTTAACTGGAAAGGATATTGGGGGAAAAGAAGGGGAAGAATAGATGCCAGAGAGTTGTGGGATGAATGATATTTGTTTAAAGACACATTAGAAGATTAATGCTGGAAGTTAAAGCACGAAAGCAGCAGGGCCTAAGTGTGGTATTAATGGAACCCATTTTCATTGTCATCTCCTGCAGGAGCTCTTTGGAAGTACAGGAGGGGGAAAATCACTTTACAGTAATAACTGTTATTTATATAAGAGAACAGCATTGGATGTATCAAAATGTGAGGTTTCAAGGTAATAACTGGACCTTCACAATCATTGTTATCCATTTAAGAGACAATTCTGTGATGGGGAAGAGATGGAGGAAATAGCCCCAGTCCTGCGACTGACCCTAAATGAAGTTTATTTTATTATTGTTGTTATTAGTCTGCTCCCAATCTGGTAAGATTGTGTTAGGAAAAAGGGAAAAAAGTGGAGGAGATGAAGGAGCTGGTAATCATCCTTGCAGAATTTTCTGGGGCCATTTGATGGGCTCATCAGAGACTTGGGGCCTTATCTCCAGAGTCTCCCTCCACTGTGGCAGGAAATCTGCCTTGCACAAAGCTCTTCTGCAGGAATCAGGAAAGATTCATGAATGATTCATGAGGAGGGGTTGGGGGCAGCCAGGGAAAGGATGATAATAATATTCTCCATGTGTCAAAATATAACAATAATTTGACCGGCTCTAATTTTTAATAACCACGGGGTTTGGGAGCAGATGTGATGGATGAGCTGGAGCAGACCAGGGTCTCCCAAGCTGGCTTTTCACTTCAGAGCAACGAGGGCCGTTCTCTGAAATATTAGAGCTGTGGAAAAACCTCTGGGGCTGTGGAAGGAAGGAGCAGAAAGCTGAAAAAGAGGGGAGAAAGGGTCTGTCCTGTTTTCATAATTCCAATTACAGTAAGTGGTAGACATGAGCCTTGATTCATCCTGGTTCAGAGCAGGGCCTGAGTGGGAATTTTATCTTTAAACCTCAAGTTTCATGGAGTGAAGCTTTTCATGCAGGCCAGGGTTTTTTCCCCTTTAGCTCTTGAGGATGGAGATTTGAAGTGAACAGAGAGGGGTGGGCAGGGCTGGGGAGGTTTGGGGCTTGGATGGTTTGCTGTCCCAGGGGTGGCCCTGGAAGAGTCTGGGGAGGATGATAAAGCAGCCCTGTTTCTCCAGGCAAGTTCTTCTGGCTGGGATAATGAAAAAGAATTGGATCCTTGAGGGCAGCTGACACAGTTTGCTGCCTCCAAGATGTTCTCAGTGCTGTGTTAAGACATCTTTTATAGACTTGGAGAACTAGTGGGAACGTGGTGCTGCCTGGGGCTGCCAACCCTGGCTCTTCATGAGACAGCAGCCCCTGGACCACCCACTGGAATACAAGCTGCTTCCAGCCTCCTCACAGTGGGAAAGAGCCTTGGAAAGACCCCCTGTCCCCCTCCCTGGGATGTGCTTAGGCTTGCAAGTGTCAGAGCACCTGTGGCTGCATTCAGCTCTTGCAGGTATCCTCCTTTAGGTGGTTGAAAGTAGGATTTAATGATGTGAACCATGACTTCAATTAATCAGTGTAAATGTTGCTTATTTATAACATAAACCAGAGCCTATGGACAGCTCTGTTGTTTAATTAAGCTTATCACTGGGAGCCTGATCCAGTTTCGTGCTGCATTAATGTCACTAATTCAGTGTCCCCTGTAAGAAGCTTCTTCACAGACTGCAGGGGATGTCATTCCCTGCACTCAGCCTGGCTGGCTCTGCTGTGTCTCATTCCTCACCCAGTGTTGGGACTGATTCCTCCCCAGCCCTGATCCCACCAGCTCTTCCATCACTCTGGAATAGCTTTTCTTTTGGGTTTCTTCACCCTTGTTCACTAAGAGTTTTTGTGTCTGATTTAATTCACTCTCTGCAGCCAAACTTCCTCTTTTTCCTCGCCTTTCCCTTTCCTTTCTTGCTCTTCACTTGCCCTTTTCTGTCTCCATGTGGCGCGTTTGAAACTTCTCCAGATGTAGGAGAATCCGTAATGAGCTCCCAAAGCTGAAAGCAAAAGCCATTTGCCTAAAAGTTTGTTCTTTACCTTACACAGAAGAGCCTTGTGCTAGAAACCTTGTGCTAGATTCCTTGGGAAAACTTTTTAAGGATTTTGTGGTTGTTTTCTGCTGTGCCAAGGACTCTCCAGGCAATGTTTGACACCCCACTTAGGGACGGTCTCCAGAGGATGCTGAGACAAATTGCTTCGAGCGAGGATGTTTCTGTGCATCACTTCAGTCACTTTAGGTCTCTGTAGATCCTTTCTCTCAAAAAGTCATCTAAGAACAAAGTGGGGCTGCTTTTCTTTCTGAACAAGTATAAAAAGTATACTGGGATTAGATGAATTAGCTCTGTGCTGCTAAGATGGATAGAAAGGGAGGGAAAACCATGTCAGAGTCCAGGGAAAAGAAAATTGCTGTTTTGCTTTCCCATCCAGAAGTCAGGGAAGAAGTCATCAGGGGAGAAGAATTGCAGTGGGCAGAGCATACTAAAGAGGGAAGGCAGGAAGACATTAAAGTAACCTATTAAATCGCTGAAGGCTGAGAGGCAAAAAATAAATAAATACAGGCTGTGTAGATTGATCGATATTGGATCTGAAGGGCTTCCACATCTGGTGTGGCAGCTCTTTAGCATCTCATTTCAGTGTGACTCAGCAGGAAAAGTTGTTTGTTCTACCAGTAAAAGAGAGATGAAAACAGTCCTGAGGCACATCAGCCAAGGGCTCGAGTGTCTTTTATAATCGGAACAAACTCTCTCATGTGCTTTAATACATCTGGATCCTCTGCTACAGGGGTGGGGCTTCCAATGTCACCTTTTCCCACCCCTGTTCACCTTCTACTCAGCTTTCCTGGGATCACCTCCTGCTCTTGGGCTGTGTTACCTTCCCTTGCACATCTGTCCACCAACATCTGGGCAGTGTGGGGTTAGGGAGGTGGGAGATGTTGGCAGTGAGGTTTCCTATGGAGCACAGGGAGCAGAGGCTCTAAAGGGCAGCTTGATAGGGACAAATGATTCCCTGATTTAGGTGCTCTGAATTGCCCTCAGAAGGTCCTGACCCTCTCTGCTGTGAGGGTGGAGAGGCCCTGCCACAGGTTACCCAGAGAAGCTGTGGCTGCCCCATTCCTGGAAGTGTCCAAGGCCAGGTTGGAGCAACTTGGGCTAGTGGAAGGTGTCCCTGCCCATGGCAGGGGGTGGAATGAGATGATCTTTAACCCTTCCCACCCAAAGGTTCCAAACATAGTTTGACTCTTCCTCCTCCACTGTGCCCATCCTTGCAGCACTGACCCATTTATCTTCATCCTTGTTTCTTTTAACGTGCTGCTGCTTCTGGGGGTTCCCATCTCCCAGATGATCTGTTTAGTGCTCACTTTGTCTTCGTGATGCACTTGAATGCCTGGAGATTGAGGCACAAGTGTCAGGTTTTGTTGGCAGTGAGTAGAAACGCTGAGGTCCTGCAAGGGTTTCTGGAGTCTCTTGGCATATTAAATCTGTTTATTTGCCACGTGGTCCTGGAAAGCCTTGAGGAGCCACTTTATCTCTTCATGCCTCCCTTCTTCATTCATCACAGGAGAAAGACAAATGAGAGGTGAAATGATTTTCAATCTCATCTCTTCAAAGGAATTGTCATATCTGCTATCTACATCCAGCGTGGTCGGTCCTTGTCCTTGGATCCATCTTCCAGAGCTTTGTGACAGCAGCAGTGGCCACTGATTTGTGACACCATTAGAACCAGGGCAAAATGTCTCTGAGCTCTCCATGTTAATGGAAGCAAACCCCTAAATCCCTCATCACAGCAGCTTCTCCCCCCTTCTCCCCCTGACACTGGGGATGTGTCCAAGGCTGTTTGCTGCCCGTGCAGGAATTAATCAGCTGGCTGGGCAAAGCCTGGACATGGGGCCTGGCAATTCCCTCCTCTGAAATTTGAGCTAAGCTGTGCATCCCTGGGGTTTGCCAGCCTGGGAAGGATCAGGAGGTGGTGCCAGAGCTGTGACATCCTTGAAATAGGGAGATGCTGAAAGAAGAGCAAATGCTTAGATACCAGGAAAAGGTTAAGAGGGAAATTGTCACTAAAGCCCCACCTACATAAATGGGAATTCAGTGACTTTAGGGAGACCCTGAATTCCTTTGATCCTGTAACACTGTCTGATCCTCAACAGGGCGAGAGGAAACAGCCTCAGGTTGCACCAGGGGAGGCCTAGATTAGAAAAATTTCATCCTGGAAAGGGTTGTCAGGAGTTGGAATGGGCTGCCCGGGCACTAGAGGAGTCACCATCCCTGGAAGTGTTCTAAAAACCTGGAATGTGGCACTTGAGGATGTGGTTTAGTGGTGAGCAGGGTGTGGTGCTGGGTGATGGTTGGACTCAATGATCTCAGAGGTCTTTTCCAACCTTAACAATTCTGTGATCAGAAGGAGGTTCAAGAACTGGTTCCCTCTACAGGAGGCAAAGTGCCAGGCCTGGGAATGCTCCTCTGGTTAAATCCCTGTCAGTCAGTAACCCCCAAAGTGTTGTGTGTGTGCTGGAACAGCCTTGGCTGCCTCTGAAACGCAGCCCCCTCTGCAGATGGTGTCGTTTTTATGGGGCTGTAGGTGCAGAATGAGCTTTTTTTGGGTATCCTCTGGCATCTGGGGCTCTGCAGCAGCTTCTTTTCCTGCTTCCCCATCCCCTGGAATGCTCTTTTCCTCTGCCTGCTCTCCCACACCAAGTCCCACAGCTGCATTATGAATTGCCATCTCTCAAATCCATGATTAGCACTATAAATCCTCGTGGACTTCCCCATTTGTTTTTTGGCTTTTTTTTTTTCTTCCCCCCTAGCTTAGAATTTTACACATTGTTTCTCCCCTCCTCATTCTTTTTTGCTTGCCTGCAAGTGGCACTTGGGGTTTGTGTGGTTATTTTTCTTGTATTTATACTCTCCACTGACTTAATTAAGTTCTTGCCTGTTTCTTGGCCTTGCCAGGTTTATTGGCCCCACCAGGGCTTCCCAGTGCTCTCTTCCTAAAAACCACAGCTGCTGCCAATCACCTGAGACCGTGAAAATGGGCAGAAAAAACTTCCTTTTGAAACTCAACTTGACATTACGGGAACAAAAGACAGACAGGAGAATAATCTTCCCAACTTCGCTTGGTGTTTTCAGGCCGGTTTCCTAAATAAAAAATAAGATTTAGGCACTGAGCCTGACCTTGTGGGGATGGGGGTGTCCAGGCAGTTAGTTTGAATTTTTGGCAAGCTGAGGTCCAGTTTGACAGATGGGCTTTGCAAAGATGCTGAAAATCTGTATCACAGAGCACTGTCATGGATTGCTCCCACTGGGAGAAAAGTTTCAACGGGGGAGGAAAAAAAAGGGAGAAAAAAAAGTATAAATCCCATTCCACCATGTGCAGAAACAAGCTCTTGGTGCCTGGAATTGCCTGTTTTCTTGCTGGAGAGATTCTGAGAGCCCAGGGAGGCTCTTCCCTGCTGGTGGTACCAACATTCCTGGGTGGTGTCTGTGGTTCCTGAGTGAGAGGTTTCCCACTGTACCTTCCTGTCATTCCACTCTCACCTCCTTCCCCTTCTGGCCACAAAACCCAGCCCACATTTCAGGGCTCCCTTTATGTCCATCCTTCCAGACTGTCCTTGCTTTCAGAGCCAGAATCACATTCCCTGACCTTACACCTCAGGAAGGCTAAATCCCTCATTCCCCCTTGTCCCTGCTTTTCTCTCCTCGTTTTTGGGATGTCTCTTGGAAGGCTTTTCAGGGGATTTAGTGGGACTTACCTGGTCACAAACACAATGTTTGAATACCCAGATCAGGACCTCAAGCCTGGCTTTGGAAATGCAGAGGAGTTTCCCTGTTAAAAGACCTCAGTTTCCTGCCCTACTTGTGTCCAAGAGGATGTTTTCAGGTTGCTCTGGATGAGGCATTTCCATTCCAGACCCTTTTCTGATCTCTTTGGGCTCTTTTGCTTCTGTATCCAGCAAAGGTTGTTTGCTGCTGCCTCGTAGTGGGATTTATATTTGGAAAAGCAGGTGAGGTGAGAAGCCTGGCAGGGCTTTCACCTGGCCCAGAGGGATGATGTTTGCTGGGATACAGAGGTTTTACATCCCAGCACTGTGACAGGCCCAGCATGATGGACAAGTCATCGCCTTCATTCCCTTTTTTTTTTTTTTCCTGGAAACTCCAGGTCTCAGAGAATGTAATTCTGATTTTATGTACACAGAGCAGTTAATAAAGAAGATAAAAGAGAGATTGTGTTTCAAGCAGTGCAAACTAAAGCCCTGAGCTGTTTTTATCATGTCTCCCCTTCTCTCTCTCCCCTGAATTCACTCTCTCTGGATAACAGAAATGAGAGGGAAGCTCCATTTAAATGCAGATTTCCCATGTTGGCCAAGAGCAACAAATAGCCCTGTGCTGCACCGAGCACACAAACATTATCAGGTCTCTTTGTGAAGGAGGTTTGATGTTTTTAGATTTTCCTTTTCCTTGATGAGATCCTCTTCCCTCTCAAGAGTAATAGCGCGTTGACGACTTTTTATTTTATTTTTAAGCAGCACTTCAGAGGTTATAATGGAAACACAACCCCACCTGTTTCTCCACTGGAGCTCCACTTGACAGCCCTGTAATAAAGAACTGTGCAAATTCCTTCTCCTCTGCTGTGTTGACAGCCTGAAGGGTTGATACCATATTCAGCAGAGGGGAAAAGGACAAAATAAGGCAATTTTGCAACAATTTTTTAATCACCTGACCCTGCAGCCTCGTGGTTTTGGGGGCAGCTTGGGGTTCATGATGTGAAGAGGGTCTCCAGTGGTGCAGGAAACGCAGGTGGCTGAGGAAGAGGAAAAGGAGGAAGGGGAGATGTGGGGGTCAGGTTGGACATCAGGAGGAATTTCCTCATGGGAAGGGTTTTCAAGCATTGGAAGGGGCTGCCCGGGGAGGTTTGGGGTGCCCATCCCTGGAGGTGTTCAGGGAATGACTGGATGTGGCACTCAGTGCTCTGGGCTGGGGATGGGGCACAGGGGGGACTTGATGATCCTGGAGGTCTTTTCCAACCTTGATGATTCTGTGGGTGTGTTTACAGCATAAATCAGAAGAGGTTGTAGGTGTGATCTTAACCTGTCAGATGAGACACCTGAGAAATATTGCAGACAGCTTTATATCTTTTTTAACTTGGAGGGACAGGTTACAAACAGTGAAATATGTTTACTAAGCCAGTGCTTTGCCAAATCTGCATCTTCAAGAGATGCCTTGAGATGGAAACTGTGTTTCTGAGTATGACTTCACATCTCGAAGGTATGAAAAGCATCTGAGAGAACGTAAATAAAAAATGATACTGTTAACAGGGAAAGGTCAGCAGAGCACAGTTTGTTGTAGCAGTGTCTAAATCTCCTGGTAGCACCTGTTCCCTGTTATTGTTATAAAAATGCTACTTCATTAGATCCTGCTTGAATCATGAATTAAGGAGTGATGTTGCAGCAAAACCTGCAGTGGGATGAGGCTTGTCAGGGTGCATCTGTTGGGCCTGGCTGGTGGCTCTGAGGAGCCACATGGCTCGGGGGGACGGGGAGGATGGAGCCTTTCTGCTTTCTTAGCCCTGCTTGAGAGCCAGCTGAGGGTGGAAAGGATTGAATTTGGGTGCTGCCTGCAGCCTGGCTGCTGCAGGGGCTCGGGTGGCTGCTGTGTGCCAGCCCAGCTCCAGGAGGACAGCAGCCTCCAGCACCGAGGGCACCGGGGCTGGCAGCGCTGCCCGTCCCCCCCGACACTGTTTGGGTAGGAGGCAGCAGAGCTGAGCAGTTCAGGGTGAGGAATTTATGTCATTCCTCCTCCTGGAGAAGTTTCTCTGGGGTGTGAGGAGAAGAGGCAGAAGGGTTTGAGCATCTGCCTTGCACAATGTCGTGGATGTGCTCTGGGGGGGAAAATGTGCAGCAGATGCTGCTGCCCAGGCTGGGAATCATCGAATCACAGAATCACAGAATCATAAATCAGCTGGGTTGGAAGGGACCTCCAAGATCATCAAGTCCAACCCTTGATCCAGCCTCGCTGTGGTTCCCAGCCCATGGCACTGATGCCACATCCAGTCTCACCTTAAAAACCTCCAGGGACACAGAATCCACCACTTCCCTGGGCAGCCCATTCCAATGGCTGATCACCCTCTCTGGAAAGAAATTCTTCCTAATATCCAACCTAAACCTCCCCTGGCACAGCTGAAGACCCCGAGCCCTCTTGTCTTGCTGAGAGTTGCCTGGGAAAAGAGACCAACCCCCACCTGGCTCCCCCCTCCTGTCAGGGAGTTGCAGAGAGTGAGGAGGTCTCCCCTGAGCCTCCTCTTCTCCAGGCTGAACAGCCCCAGCTCCCTCAGCCTCTCCTCATAGGACTTGTGCTCCAGTCCCTTCCCCAGCCTTGTTGCTCTTCTCTGGACCTGCTCCAGGACCTCAATATCCTTCCTGAGCTGAGGGACCCAGAGCTGGACACAGCACTCGAGGGTGGCCTCACCAGCGCTGAGTCCAGGGGAAATGGTGGAGTTTAAGGAAGACACGTCTCTGGGAAGCTCCTTGTCCAGCTCCTGTCTGGACAAAGCACTCACAGGAATCCCTCACACCCTATTTTGGTAGGGCAGGGCTTAGGCTGAGTGCTTTCACACACACATCTCATCACAGGGCATCCTCATCCCCCCCCCCGAGGGCTGGAAGATCCCTGAGGTGAAGACTGTCTGTAGGAGAGTCATTGAAATCTGATTTTCCCATCCCCTTGCATTTCTTTGCCTATCAATAATGGTTCTTGCCGTTAAATACCTGGTTCTTGCTGTTAAATCATTAACTCTGAGTGTTGCATTTGAAATGTGGGTTTGATAGAAATTTAAACTTTGTCACTTGAATATTGATGAACTACAACCCAGCTGCTCTCACTGCATTTCCAGGGGGGTAAACTCTTCTGGTTTGGTGCCTCTCAGGTTTATGGGTTTGGTGTTAAGTGTAAGGAAAACCTGGGCATATTGACTAGAAAGATAATTATTACTATCTAAAGGATTTTTATCTGTCAAGATCAGAACATCCCTTGGGAAAAGATGTTTCCAGCCAATTATTCCAGAGGAAAACTCAGCCTGTGCCAGTCCTTGGTGGCTTCACTTGGGTTGTTTGACTCTCAGTCCCTGGGAAATCCTGAACAGCCCTGAGTTGGGCATCACAGATCCAGGTGCTCCTGGCTCCCTCTGGAATGTTTTCCTCATAATTCACAGAGAAGTTGTCTAGACCAGAGACATTTATCACGATTGGGAAGACAGGAGTGATTTTTGAGGGCAACAAAGTTCAAAGACTTTGCTCTAAGTCTTCAGGATTAAAGATTTACTTGATGCATCTTCCCATATTTAATAGACAGGAGGAGATGAAAGGGAATTTCTAGAAAGATTTCCGTTCATACTTAATGATGCCACTGCGAGATGAGCTTTGGCACCGTGTCCCAAGACATGAAGTTTTAAAACCAACCTTTTTTTAAACATTAAATGACCTTTTTCATGCTCTAGCTTTAATAAATAAAGATTAGCTCAGCCTCATTACCTGCTCGGTCCTGAGGGCTGGTTTAATATTTAGTAAAAGTAACCAAAGTGTCCCAAAATGCAAGGGAACACATTTTGCTGATTTTCTATCACAAGTCCCAAAGTTCAAACTCAATCAGAGCTGGGTAAAGAAGAGGGCTTACTGTTGTTATTTTTTTTGAGTTGGTTTTTTTTTCCCCCTCACCTGTAGGGAACTTTTCAAGGTTTCCAAAAACATAAGAATGGAAAATCCCATCCTGAACAGACACACAGAAAAACAAACCTTTTTTGCTGAGGTGGCCTGGGGAAATAATTCAAAATGCTTTGGTTTCGACTGTTTTATATTTCAAATGTCTTTAACTGCACATTAGTGGGAGTGGATTTTGTTTGAAAACTGGCAATTAGGAATATACTCGAAAACATTTCCCAATTTAGTGATTTTGAAGCTTTTAAATTAGAAACTTAATGAATCTCAGAATGCTGACACACACTCCCCCACCACTGATCTTTAATTTTGCTGTGTCAGCACCTGAACACGAGCAGCATTTTTGGGATGTTCATCACATTCCAGCACACGGATTTACCCTTTCCTGGGAGCAGGGTTGGAGGGAAAAAGTTTTGTCTGCGAGAACTTTCTTCTCTGCTGCTTCTTTCCTGAAGAAATGGAGTTTTAGCTGCTTGTTGGAACACATTATTCTCCCAGACATCTGTGTATAGTGCACCACAAGTGTTGCTGTGGGGTTCTTTATCAGTGCTTACTTAATTTAGCTCCCACAAAAGCAGGAAAATCTGGGAAGAGAAGGAATTCTTGAGTATCCTCGGGGTATAAAGTAAATCAGGATAGTGTGGACCCCCTCTGCTTCACCAGTGGATTCCTCTGCTGAGGCTGAGGCAGGACTGGGACACAGGGATGCTCTGCAGTTTTGTAAGGAGGCAGAAGACTCCAGTGGGATGAGCAGAGCAAGGCTAGAAAAAGAGCCCTGAAACGTTGTGCAAGGTGGTTGTTGAAATTGGGCCGTGCTTTGAGCTTTGGGGTTGGGTCAAAGTGAGTCTCAGGGGCAGGAAAGCCAAAATAAAAAGAGCCTGGACCTGAGACAGGAGTGTTGGTGGCACTGGAGGGTGATGGGGAACAGTGAGGACCTTCCAGCCACCAACCAGCCCTCTGAGGGCTGTTCTCAGTCCCACCCTCCAGCACAACATCTCTGTGCTTCTCTGCCAGGTACCCCAGTGAGCTCTGTCTTCAAACAGTGGCTGTCCTTGGTGTCTGCTCTTAGAACTCAGGATATACCTCCAGTTCAGGACTGATTTCAGTTATTTCAGGCTTTATTTCAGGTTTCAGCTGATTTATGATTTTCCCTCTCAAAAAACCCCCAACCCAAACGTGCTGCAGCACAATGCCACATTCCAAAGCTTCTCCAGGGCTGCTGCCCTGAGTTCCCTGTTTTCCTGCCACACAGCCCAGCAGAGCCCCACTAACCCCTGCCCTGCTCACCTGCCTGCTTCGGCCCCGGATGGCATCGCTCCCTTTGGAGTGATCTTTTGGGAAGGGAAGATAAGCCTGGGTGCTTTTTTTTTTATGTACACAACAAACAACAGCTCTGCTCTTCCCCAGATCCAGTGGAATTGCTGTGTTTTGGGAGGAGACCCCCTGTTAGCAGGGATAAACCCGGGGGGGGGTGCAGACCTTGTGCCGGCTCATAACAAAATGCTCAACTCTGATTCCTTTTTGCCTTCCCTCAAGAAAACAAAAATAATACCCCTCACCATCTCCCTGTGCCTAACACAGATTTGAGTGGGCAGCCCCAGGAGCTGAGTTCAAGAGTCAAGAGCTTTCTGTTTGAAAAATATTTGTCCCTCCCCACCCACGGCTGCCCACGTGCTTCCTGAAATATTCCAGCTCTCAGCACCGGATCAACGCTTCACAGGAACGATCCAAGGCTATCTGGGGACGTTCCTCCTTTGTTGGGATGTGAGGCAGAGCCTGGATCTGGGTTCCTCAGGGCTGCACAGCTGGATGTGCCTCTCTGAGAGCCCCCGGGGCGGGTGCCGGGCGTGGCAGCGGGTGCCGGATGCCACCAGCACCCTGACGGTGTGGGTGGCTGTGCTGTGGCATCCCGACAGGTAACACAGCCACTGCTGCAGAGATTTCACCACCCACCTGTCTGGCAAAACCCTGGGAGGTGGGTGAAACAGCAGGAGAGGCCGCGTGGGAAGGAGGATGCGCCGAGCGCGGTGGGGAGAGGAGCACCAAGGGATGGGGGAACGAGGGGGATGGGGACGTGCACAGAGCCCCTGCCGTGCCTAACCACTGCCAACCCCTTTGCTCCCACAGCTGCCATCCTGGATGACCCCATGGAGTGCAGCAGAGGGGAGAGGCTCTCCATCACCCTGGCCAAGAACCGCATCAACCGCGCGCCCGAGCGGGCGGGGAAGGCCAAGGTGGAGGTGGACATCTTCGAGCTGCTGCGGGACAGCGAGTACGAGACAGCAGAAACCAGTGAGTGCCTCTCCTGCAGCTGGGCCTGCCCCCCCTTTCCCCTCTCTGCCAGCTCCCTGGGGGTGTCTGGCACACTTGCTGCAGGGGGAAATTGTGTGACAGCCAACCGGGATAAACCCCCACCTCTCTGCTCCTCTCCTGCTCACACAGAGCAGTTTTCATTTGAGGGTGTAGCTTGGTGTTGTGAGGTGAGCCCAGGTGTGGACTTGAGAGGATCTGGGTCCCCAACATTCTTTGCCACCACTCAGCTCAGCGGTTTGGGACAAATTACTTCCTTTAATCTGTGTGTCAATAAACAGAGGCAGCGATACGGGAGGTGCTGATCCTTTGTGAAGCACTTAATGGTGAGCAAATAAGAGACTCTGGGCAAGTTGGGTGCAATTAAGTTATTTTTAATTCCCCCTGGAACTCTGTGTGTCAGCAAACATGACAGCTCTTCCAGGGCTTGAGATTGGCAGCAGATTTATTTACACAAAGCAAAGTTTTCAAGTGATGTTTGAAAGCACGTGGATGAAAAAGAGCTAATTTTGAAAGAGCAGGAGATTTCCCACGTCACTTCCAAGTCCCTTAATGAAACAGTTCTCTATTAGAGTTGTTCCTCTGGATGCCCAATGTGTCAGCTCCGTGCTGATGAATAACAAGGAGATTGATGGTCAGTGTCCCACAGACCTTTTGGGAGCCTGAGTGAAAAGAGCCCAAAAGATCTATAATAGCTTCTTCCTGTAAGAGTAAATATCCTTTGGAATAGGATAGCATCCCTTCAGAATCATTTTTAAGCTGACCTTTAGAGTTTAAGGGAGGACTATAACTTTTTATTACCAGTTGGCTTGAAAAAGCTGGAGAAATCATTTTTAATAATAGGGATTTTAGACTCGTTTCCCAACAGTCCTGTGTTCCAGGACTGTGCAATCTGCAGGGTACCCCCAAAAAGTGTGGTGGTGTGTCGTGGCCCGGGGCAGGCTGGTTTCTCACACAGTTTTGGTGTGTGTTCTGCAGAGCACTGAGCAGCCCTGTGGTACCCAGAGCTGCTCAGCAGTGACTCTGGGTAGCTGGGAGAACGGGCTCCGTGGGTCTGCGAGATCAGCACATCCTTCATTTCCTGAATTAGTGTTTGCATTATTTATAGAAGAGTTCAGTTAATAAAGTGCGTCTCAGCAAGTACCTGGCTGTCTATTTATAGAGCCTGTCACCCGTGAGGCAGCACAGATTAAAATCATCACAGGCAGCAGCACAGGGACTGTTTAAAGCACCAATTCTCCACTGTTTTGGATCCCTCATCTCTCTTCTGTGTTCTTGGTCTTTCCCATCTGCCCAGGATTGTTGCACATCCTGCTTTGCCCTCATTTGGCACAGCTTTGGGGCACATCCAGTCTCCCTGTGCAGAAGGGATGGGACAGCCTGGATTTCATGGAATCATAGAATCACAGAGTGGGTTGGGTTGGAAGGACCTTAAAGATTATCGAGTTCCAACCCCCCTGCCATGGGCAGGGACACCTTCCACTAGCCCAGGTTGCTCTGAGCCCCATCCAACCTGGCCTTGGACACTTCCAGGGATGGGGCAGCCACAGCTCATCTGGGAAACCTGTGCCAGGGCCTCCCCACCCTCCCAGGGAAGGATTCCTTCCCAATATCCCACCTAAACCTACACTCTCTGTCAGTGCAAAGCCATTCCCCCTTGTCCTGTCCCTCCAGGCCCTTTTAAATAGTCTCTCTCCATCTTTCTTGTAGCTCCTTCAGGTCCTGGAGGGCCACAATCAGGTCACCCCAAAGCTTCTCTTCTCCAGGCTGAACATTCCCAACTCTCCCAACCTTTTCTCCCAGCAGAGCTGCTCCATCCCTCTGATCAACTCAGTGCCTCCTCTGAACTTGCTCCAGCAGCTCCACGTCCTTCCCAGTACATTCCCAGTTTTCCCCTGGAAGTATCCCAGATCTCTCAGCAGCCTCCTGGGAAATGACAAAATTCCTTGTTTGCCCGAGCTTTCTGTGCAGGAAGGACCCAGGAAAAAAGGGTCTTAAAGGACCCTTTGAAGGACCCAGTGGCATTTTGAGTTCCATTCCTGTTCCTTCCTCATCAATCTCCTGCATGGAGCAGCGTTCCTGTTGTTTAACTCGGGGCTTGGCTGCCAAGTGATCCCCAGGGATGGGGAGCAGGATTTCTGTCTCACTTGTACACCCATAACACTGCTCATTAATCTCTGTTGGGAGATTTTTCAAGCTCAGAATGAAATGTTCTACAAGAAATTGTTGATTGCAGCAAATGTGTTTAGGGAGAATGTGGAAATAGGGTGAGTGAGGAAGAGGCACCTCCCATTTCCAGTTTGCACCTTTTTGGGTGATTTTCTTTGTTTTCTTTATTTGGGTTTACAGGATGTAAAAAGTAGGAATTGGAGCAAACTTGACGTGGTTTTGGTGAGTTTTGCAGTGTGTTATTTGCCTTTTCTTCAGAGGGAAAAATGTCTGCGAGCATTTCTTTGAAAAGGAAAAAATCTGGATTCTGCATGGCTCTGCTATTAATGTCACCGAAGTTATTCTTGATTTACACTGGTGGTGGAGGAGAATCAGATCCTCTGACTTAAATTTCAAGGGCTTTCATGCCTTTCAGATGCTTTAATACAGCGCTGATGTTTGTTATGACACATAATATTAATAAAAACTGTTTAGATGCTTTAACCTATGACTGCAAAGCTGTTATACAGCTGTTTAATACTGTTCTCACATTTCACACCCTTTGAGTCACTGTTAAATATCACAGCTCCACGTTTAGCTGACTGATTTAGGAATTACACCCCGTCAGTGTTAATCCATGAACTATTAGTGCTTCAAGAGAAGGAAGAATTTTGGGGAGTTAGGTTTTATTTTAGTGTTGAGCTGCTTTTCTTTCCTCTTTCCTTCTGACTGGCTCATGATAGAGGGCCCCAAAAATCACAATTGCTGCAGCAGGTGAAATATGAGTCAGTTAATCACATTCATGCCTGGTTTCTATTTCAGCTTTAGATATGAATGAAGGCAAACATTGACTGCTCCTGTGCGAAACATCTGTATTTGCAAGGAGTTTGCACTGAAAGGTTATGGACCTTTTATGGAGCTTTTTTTTTTTTTTGCTGTTACAAGGAAAACCTGTTCTCTCTTTGTGTTTGATGTTTCAGCTCCTTTCATGGGTATCCAAAATGACTTGTTTAATCGTGTCTTTATCTAAACCACCTCATTCCTTTTGATGTCCAGGGAGGGACAGATCTTCTACTTGTCCCCCTGTCCCCTATGGCCTCGTCAGCCTTTTAAGCATCTCTTTGTTGTGAATCCAAACATCCTGGGGCGGGTCAGCGGCTGGAGGATTTTAAATTTTTATTTATTCACACCAAGATTTCAAAGTGCCTGATATGTCCTTTCAGTGGCAATGGCTCAAATGTGCTATTATATTGCCTGTCCCACCATTTTTGTGGGATTTCATGTTTTAAGCCTGCTTTGGTTGTCATGGAATCACAGAATGGTTTGGGCTGGAAAGGGACCTTGAAGATCTTCCAGTTCCACCCCCTGCCATGGGCAGGGACACCTTCCACTAGACCAGGTTGTTCCAGCCTGGCCTTGAACACTTCCATGGGCAGCCACAGCTTCCCTCTGGGCTCCCCTGGTTGTGGGTTCCTTTTAGGAAGCACAAAGGATGCTGCAGGGAGCAGTCTGGGAGTGCAGGATGAACCCTCTGGAGCACCAGCTATTTATTTATTTATGCACTTATTTATTTATTCCCATCCTGACCAGTCCCTGCCACTCCAGATCCTCTGGCATGTTTTGCAATCATGGAAATGCTGAGGTAATTGCCAACCTTCCCTGCTCATTTATGCTCAATTAGAGCCAGGAATGTTCCTTGCATGCTGTTTGAAACCCTGGGATCAGGTGTCCTTGTGCAGGGCAGGGGATGCTGTGTCCTGCCCCCTGGGTGGATGCTCTCCCTGGAGAGCTTTCAACCCTGCTTTGAACAGGGAAGTGTTTGGGATCCCAGGAGGGAAAAGGCACTCTCTGACCATGTCTGAGGGGCTGCACAGACATATATAATGTCAGAGTTACTTGCTTCTTGTCTTGCTTTTCCATGTTCAAAAAATAAGCATGCGTTTCCACCTTCCTTTAAGAAACACCTTGTTGTTTCCTGAGTGTCCAGATCTGTTCTTAATTCCCAAATACACCCATGGAAATGACTAAACACAGCCCTCTCTTGCTTTTGTGGCAGCACAGCCCTGCTGCTACCAAAGGAGGGTCACTGTTCACTGCACATTGAGCACACTCCTGAGCAGGGATGATCCCACATCCCATCCCAGGACTAAAGAGGTTCTTAATGTGGTGCCTTTCCAATGTCCAGTGTTTCTTGAGATCCTGAATTCTGGACAGCATAAGAACTGGGCACAAACAGAAGTCTGCAGCAATCAAAAATGGGTCCTACCCAGCACATACCTTACGTGGCAGCCAGGTGGGGGAGGATGAAGGGATTGGAGGGGCAATATCCCATAATATGCCACTCTCTGTGGTTACAGTCTCTGTGATTAGCAGGGATGAGGTGTTTTTTTTACAGGACCTACATTTCTGCAACCCTTTTCTGAACCTGCAGTGCCCATGGGGACAAACAGCATCAGGAAATGTTCTGAAGTAGGAAATGAGTTTAGATTCCACAGGAAGCTTTCCAAACACGGTCAAAACCTTTGCCTCGGGCACCTCCACTTTGTTTCCATTCATTTTCCTTAATTTTAGTGGATGTTTCCCCCTGGTAGTGACAAACCAGGTCTTTTTCTTCTGGCAGTTGTTGCAACTCTGTTGCTATGGCTACTTAACCCACTTTTTGTTCTCCCTGCCGGGGATGGGAAGGAAAGCGCTCACCAAACTTTTCCCCTCCCTGTGCACAACAGAATTTTCCCTGGGAATTTTGCCTTTACGACCTGTGGATAAAGGAGGGGACTTGGAGCAGCTCCTTCCTCCTCCAGCTGAAGGGTTTGCTGGAGCTGAGAGGGGCTGCTGAGGCAGCAGGAAGGGTTTTCAAATTGCTGGTGCTCTTATTTAAAAGCGTCTTCTGAAGAGGTCTAAGTGCCTGTAAATTTTTAAGCACAGAGGAAAAGCAAGCACTGGATTCCTTTTGAAGATGCCACAGAAAAATATCACTGGCTCTGGAGGAGATTGAGCTGTTGGAGGGGGAGAGAGCACAGAAGGAAGGAAAACCCAAGAGGAGGTGTTTGCTTTTCATCAGCACTTGCTGTAAGAAGTCAGAGCAATCAGTGTGGACAGGGGCTGGGGAGGGGATGGAGCTCTCTGCCTTCAAAAGAGAGGTAAAACCAATTCCCCAAAGTGAAAAACTAAATCAGATTTTGGCCTCATATTCCAGTCATGAGGCTGTGGAGACTTATGGAGTTTAAGGCCAGAGATCACAGACTCCCAGAATGGTTTGGATTGGAAAGAACCTCAAAGCTCACCTTGTTCCACCCCCTGCCATGGGCAGGGACACCTTCCACTGTCCCAGGTTGTTCAGGGCTCCATCCAACCTGGCCTTGGACACTTCAAGGGATGGGGCAGCCACAGCTTCTCTGGGCAACCTTGGGTAGCTGAAATCAGGCTGTAGAAGTTCACTTTCCAAACTCTGTGCTCCACCCCATAGCTCACTGCTCTAAAACCACCCCAAGCACTGTGTAGGCTCTCATTCCACATCCAGCCTTGATTTAAAGACTTCAAGTTGATAAAAAACCTGCTCTGATCTATGTTTCAGCCATTTTGATGATGAATTCCCTTTGCTACAAAAAGAAAAAAACCAAAACATGTTCAGATTTGAATTTTTCCAGCTCCTTTTCCAGCCACTGAGTCTGGATAACTCTTTGCAACCATCCCAAAAGCTTGTCTGAGGTGTAAACCAGGGACCTGTGGTGAGGAGGCTGAAGAAGCACTTACCTTTAAAATCCCAGCTTTGTGCTGTTGTGGTTTAATTTTTCCACATGAAAGTGTTGTGAGCCAGAACTGATGGGTAGTTTTGGTGCCTCCTTTCCCCTCTTCCACATCCTATTCCTTCAGGAAGGCTCCAGTGGCTCTGTGTGTGTGGGGAGGAAGGAGCTGAGCGTGTGAGGATGCTGAGGCAGGTCTGGCATTGCAGAAGGAGCCGTGGCCAGCACATGTTCACATGAGCTTCTGAGAGCCCAGGAATTCAGGCATAAGGGGCTCTCGCCTTCTGTTCAGGCTTTGCCTGCACCAGCTGCTCTGGAGGAACATTCCTGGTGGATGGGGATGGCAGCAGGGAGGTGACACCAGCTGGGCTCCTCCTTGGAGTGCAATTCAGCTAAATTTGTGCTGTGAATTGAGAGGACAAAAGGTTGCATTTTAACCCGGGGAAGCTTGAGGGGAAGAGATTTAACTTCTTGGGTTTGTCAGGGTTTGGGGTTTTTTTTATTGCTCTGCTAACCTTGGTGGACAGGAGCAAGAAGATTAACTACAAATAGGAAAAAAAACAACCCAGAACAAACAAAAAACAGTAATGCAACCCTTATTATTACCACTGAGCTCTGCAGAGGATGAGGGGAGCAATTCATACAAGTTTGTTTGCTGCTGGATGATGCTTTGAAGCCGGGTCACTGCTGTGTTGGGCATCTTCCATATACTTCAGTTCCCGTTTTATCCTGGGGACAAAAAGGGGTGTTTAAAGAGAGAGACCCCAGAGATAAGGATACTGGGGCTTTGGGGAGGGTTTGGGTGGGGTTTTAAAAGGCTGGGGAGCGAGGGAGAGTGTCACAGGCAGGGTGACAGTGCTGCAGAGGGAACAGAGGGATTTTGGGGGTGTAAATGGCAGGGAGTGTGTTGTGTGAAGGAATGTGATGGAATGTGATGTTCTTAGTGCAGCAGGTAGTGTAAGCAGTTGAGGATGAAGTCTAATGCCTGTTCCCTCTCTCTGGTGCCCACAGTGTGCCAGATTCTCCCCAAAGGAGTGGTTGGAGTCCTGGGACCTTCCTCAAGCCCAGCCTCAAGCTCTATTATCAGCAATATCTGTGGGGAGAAGGAGGTAAGTGGAAAAGTTCCTTTCTGGGATAATTTTATGCCCTCAAATTGACTTGGCCCCAATGCCTTTGTGCCTGGTGGGCTGCCCAGGGCTGGGAGGGAATGTGGGAGCCCTGCTCCTTCCTGCACATCCCAGCCAGAGCTCCTGGTGTGACACAACTTCGTGCACAAACGTAGAAAGCTTTATTTTATTTTTTTTAACAGTTTACTGGTGTTCCATCAATGCAAACCCTTTTTCTCTGTGTCCAGACCGTGTGCTTGATTTAATATTTCCCAAGCCTTGAACCACCTTACGCCGATCTGGCTCTGCACTGGGGAAAAGAAATTGAGTTCTCCTCTCACAGTTCATCCCTTTAAAGCCAGATAACATCTCTCAGCCATTTCGTGGGCTCTCTCCCCCGAGGAGGGGAGGCTGGAACTAAGCACTGTAAATAATTCGCATTAACAAATGAGTGCTGTTCGTTGTTCCTGGAGAGTCAGAAGTGGTGAAGGGATGGATCTTTCAGACCTAATGCACCGGGCTGCAGCAGGATGGGTCTCCTGGGGGTGTTTTGTAGTGCTTTCTGCTGTTAAATGTCCTGGACCCGTGCTCCATCCCAGGCCAGGCAGCTCTGTAGTCACACACCGTGAGTGTTTTGCCCCTCCAGTCTCTGATCTCTCTTTTTTTTTTCTCAGCAGTGAAAGGTGAGTGCCAGGGTGCAATTCTGAGCTGTTTGATTCTCACACTCGATCTCAGCTCCCCTCCCAGTGATGCAAACCTGCAGCAGGTCCCTGTGATTTGTGTCACAGAAGCATCAGCTGGTGCCACTGGGTCCTGTGCTTCCAACCATCCCTCCCTCCCTCAGGCACAGGGAACTGTGTCCCCGTGTCACCCCATGGTGCAGGGACTGGAACCCCTGGGGATGGACCTGTCCCTGCTGTGTCACCCCTCCAGTGCCTGGGGCACAGAGATCTCCTTCCCCCTGTGCAGAAAGGGGCAGAGTCCTGGGAAGGAGAGGAGGACTCCGGGAGTGAAGGGTCTGAACCAGGGCTGGGATCAGCTCTGAGGGGTCCCCTCTGTCTGCATTTCCTTCTCTCTGGTATCTGCAAACCTCAGGCTCATCCTGGCTCCCAGGAGTGATCAGGATGCTGCCCTGTCTGCTCTGGTTACAAGAATTCACCTTTCCCTCCCAGCCTGTCTCCCTGCTAGCACAGCCCGGGATGAAGGCTGCAGACTGAAATCAAGGCAGATAGCAGCTTATTACTCTTTTAAGTTTCCTTTTGCTAAGCAAACAGCTTATGCTGTCAATAAAACAGCCATCACAAGCTGCTAATAGGCTTTCCCAAGAGGAGAGAGGTGGGAGGCATAGGCTGATAGCTTCAGGAAGGGCTAATAATGAAGGAAAAGTCGACTTGACACTCCGCTAACGAAGCCGTAGCAGATGTTTCCCTTTCTCTGACTTCTATTTCTTGCAAATAATTCACTCAGCAAAAGGAAAACAATATTCCCTCTCCTTATTTGGCTGAACCCTCAGTGCCTGAGCTTGATCTGTCTGTCTGCTCACCCATTCCCTCTGCAGGAATGTGCAAGGTGTGCAGCTCCCCCCTCCCCAAATTCCCGAGGGGAGCAGCATCCCACCCCCTCCTCCTGCTGTGTGTGTTAATGACAAATGCAGCATTATCTGGAC
>NW_020897800.1:2771217-2893217 GCF_003984885.1 Neopelma chrysocephalum
GGATGGGAAGAGACTTGCCTGCCTTCTGTTTGACAATCTGAAGAGTGTTTTGCTTCCACAGATGGGGTTTTGAATTTAGAAGGAAAAAAAAAAAAGGCTTAGGCTTGTTTCTGGAGATTATTTTAGGCAAGTAAAGCTTTTTGAAATATGTCTTTCCCAAACCCACGTGCAGCCTGTGGCCTAAAAGCGGGATGTGATTAATAGACAATACACTGCACGGCCTCTTGGGCTCTGCAGCCCTACATCTGCTGGCCATGGTGCATCTGGATGGTGGAGCTTTCACCTCAGCAGGACCATGTTCACCTCTGCAGAGCTCCTGACGTGGCAGGAGCAGCTCTGCATCCCAGTGCTGAGAGCAAAGTGGGTCCTGTGCTTGTGGAGGCCACTGGGCAGCGAGGAGATGCTGTGGAGCAGCCACAGCAATTCTGCTCTTATTGCCCTGTTCATCAGCACTGCAGTTCATGGCACAAACCAGCCTGGAAGAGGAGAGGCTTTGAAAAGGCACCAGGGAGAGCTCTGGGGACACTGGTCTCTGACTGGGCCAAGGTGGGAGGGAAAGGCAGCACCATTCCCAGCCAGCCCTGGGCAAACCTCACCCCACCAGCTGTGCCAGTAATGCAGGGCTGTGGTGACTTCTGCACGGGGACAGGAGGAACAGGAGTGTCTCTGCCTTTCCTTTTTGCTTCACGTGCCCTGAGGAGCCCAGATACTGAGCTGATGGAAGTCAGTAAATTACCTTCTGTAAACGTGCTCAGATTTACCCCAGGAAAGGACCCGACTCAAAATGATGCAATTAAAATCATGCACATGCTCTCCCACATTTACTTCCAGGGCTGGAATTTTTCATTGTCTGCCTTAACCTTAAGCAGAAGGGGAATGAAAAGATAATTAGGTTTTCTCACCTGCCGTGCAGGAGGCTCAGAGCCCTGTCCCCCCAGTGCTGCCAGGCACAGAGCACACGTCCACCCCTGCCCTCCTCCCCAGCTCTCTGCCAAAACATGCAGGTGCCTCCTGTTGGTATTAATATGATTAATAAGATTCTTAATTTAACTGGATCAAAACCAATAACATGCATTTACTCGAAGCAATCCAATTTATTTTACTACTGGATAACTCAATATTTAGGATGAGCTGCAGAACCTGAGTCCTTCCCAGTCGCTGGGAAGCAGTGGGATGGGTGCCTTTTGTGGATCCTGCTCTTTTGTGCTCAGGAAGGACCTGATGTGAGCTGGGCTTGGAGCACAGAATGCTCTGGCTGTAAGAGAGCACATAATCAAGCTTCATGTAGGAGCAGGAAGCCTCATTTTCCCTTAGGACATGCACTGCTCCTGAGCACAGCCCTTAAACAACTAACTCGAGGCGTCTCAGGCTTTTGGAAAGTTCCCTTGAGGCAACTGAGGGGAGCATATGAGCTGTGTGCTCATCAGTGAGGAAATGCTGCTTTGAGGGATGTTTTTATTTGGGCCCCAGGAGGGAAAAGTTGTAGCTGTTTTGGTTTAAGTGCAGCTCTGGGTGATGGGGCTCGTGCTGTCACTGCAAGGAGTCACATCCTTCCTCTGGGGACTGAGTGCAATTTGCCTTGGCAGGAGCAGAAAATGACCCTCAAAGTCAATGAATTTGGGCCAGCCATGGTGAATAGAATGAGGTTGTATGACTCAGTTTGGTGGGTAGAATGAGGTTAAGTGACTGAGTTTGGTGAAGAGAATGAGATGATGTGACTCAGTTTGGTGAATAGAGTTGAGATTATGTGACTCAGTTTCTCTGCCGGTTTGTGAATTGCTCTGAAGTCCTGATGTGGAAGGTTTGGTGTGATTCCACAAAAACCTTAACCCAAAAAAGGCAGATTGAGGGGGGCACGGATTTCATAGGAGCTGCTCTGTCAGCTCTGATTGTCAGAGAGGGGAGGGAATAACAGCCAGTGCTTGAAAAGAGAAGACCAGGGCACTGAGATCAAGGGCCTTGAGCACATCCTGGGCTGCTCAGGGATGGCTGGAGCAGTGGTGTTGGGTGTAAGAGTGAGGCTGAATGAGGGGAATCTCCATTCTCTTCCCAACCATCAGTGTCAGGGACTGCCATCCCAAACAGAACTGCTGGGGCTCTGGGTGTCCATCAGCAGAACCTCACAGGCAAGAGGAATAAACAGGAGTGAGCAATGAACAGGGATGTGGGACCCTACTTCCCAGGAAGCTGCTCGTGTGCCCAGAGCATGGGGGTGGGCTGCTCCTGCCAGCTCCAAAGATTTGCATAAGGAAAAATGAAATAAAATAAGCAAGGTCAGGACTTGCCAGTGGCCAGTTTGGGCCACTGGCAGCTCAGTGCTGATCCCCACAGAGCTGTTCAAAGAGCAGGTGCCTGGTGCAGCCTCTCTGTGCACCGTGGCCCTCACTTTACAACTTCAGAGTTGCCAGGAGGAGTCTCCGAGCCCTCGCTCGTGTTCACATCCCTCTGAAGTGCCAGTCTGGCAGCAGCAGCATCTCCAGTCCTCATCAAACAAAGGGAAATCTCTTCAGATAATAGAGACTTCCCTCAGCACAGCAAGAGGGGCTGCAAGCAGGAAGCTTGATGAGGCTTCAGGTAGGATCTGATGTGCTGGAAATGATAATTTCCTCCAGTCAGAGGAGGAGATCAAATGATTCCTTTTTTTTTTTCTCCCCTCTGGTCCCACTTCCTCCTCTCTGTGCTTGATGTGCTTTTGAAAACACCTTCATGAGTTTCACAGTAGTAGATATTGCTGGGATGAGCTGTCAGTAAACTTGGGAGTCTCAGCTTTGTTACTTGCAGCAACCTGGCTGGTCCCTTGCAGGGGTGGAATTAGGTGGAAATAAACCTGCAAGGATCAAATGGAGGGCTTAGGTAAAATAATTTCCTGTTCAAGTGGGCTAGCACTCACAAAAAAAGGATTCAGGTGAGGTCTACTCCATGTGTCCTTTATGCAGAGTGAATTTGCTGGCCAGTGAGAGAGAAAAAGAAGCTGGTGTGACCCAGAGCAGTCCTGGCTGTTTTTTCAGTCCTTTGCTGAATTCCTACCTGTACCCAGAGAAAAGCTAAGAAGTCAAGAGCATTGTGAGGAGCTCAGAGCAAACTTAAGGTGCTGAAAAATTCTCCCTGTGAATGAGAGGCTCCTCATCTTGGATGTGTCCCTTTAGCTGCACTGCTTTGTTACCTCTGTGAAGTGCTGGGAGTCCTTGGGAGCAGAGCTCTAGCACTAATCACATCCGATTTTGTCACTCTCCTGGCCCTTGACCTGCTGGTGAATGAGGGGCTTTGTGCAGCCAGAAGTGAGGAAGGTTGAGAGCAGAGCCCTGACTTGAGGAGGGTGGGTTTGCCTCTCTGCCAGCCGGGGTGTGATGCTGCTCATAGTTCTGTTCTTTTTGGTTTCCTTCAGTTCAGTTCCCTCCTCCTTTCTGGATTCCTGCAGGGATGGGGTGTGTGGCCGTGCCTGCTGTCTGTGCCTTGCCAATGATTACATCTGGTGGTTCCTCTGGTCAATCAAACTTGACAGGAGGTTATTTCTTGATGAAACTCAGCAGCTGGGTGGAAGAGGCAGACTCTATCAAATACGCTGTCTTGACTGAGAAAAGCTGCAGCAGGAGCTTTGACATCTTATTAGACTTCAAGGCAGCTGGGTTGGAAGGAGCCCTTGCAGTGACCCGGCTGCAGGGGGAAATTTCAGACAGAAGTGCCAAAAACACGTTGGAGAACAAGTCCAGGGAAGTCAGGACTCATCCAGGGGGTGTTCACTAATGCTTTTTGTCTCCAGCTTGCACCTGAAGGGAGAGCCCAGTCCTGCAGACAAGGTGACCCTTTTCCATGCCCCTTTCCCATGGCTGGTCCCATCCAGACACTGCCCCGGGGTGGTGCTGAGCACTCAGGGGGCTCAATGGGGGCACAGAGAGGCAGAGATGCAGCTGGCAGGGCAGACTGTGGGGAGGAGGAGGACTGTGGGGAAGTGGAAGGTGGATGTCCAGAGACCTTGTCCAGCCACGGAGCCTGGACTGCAAACATTGTCCTGCTTTAAAACTCTCCTCATTTCTCCATAAAGCACCAAATGTGTTAGTTGGTGTTATTATTATATTGGCTTCTGTGTTGCTCTGGGAATCCCCAGCCCACAGGTAATTCTGACCCACACTAGGACCAGACTCACAGTTTTAGTCACAGCCAATTCAGCCCGTCTTTTAATGTGGAATTAATGTTGTATTTTTGCATTGATCTCAGCAGAGCTTTCCATCCCCTTGGAAGACAGCAGCTTCCCAGCAGAGTGCTCCAGGATCTCCCAAGTGTAACAAGTTGTGCCTTGCAGGCCACTTAGTCTGGGAGCTGGAAATGCTTGAGGAGGAGGAATAATCCTCCTGTAACCAGAACAATCCCACATACAGGGAGATGATGAAGAGCTTCTCTGGACTCTGGGATCCTGAGAAAATTTGTATCAACAATCTTATCTCTCCTCAAGAGGACTTTAGGGCCACTGTTTCCTGGAGAACAGCTGGTGTAACTCCATCATTTCCCATTCCCTGCTGGACCAAGCAGTGAGGTTTCTTTTTCCTGGAGAACATCTGGAGTAGTTCCATCATTTCCCATTCCCTGCTGGGCCAAGCAGTGAGTCCCAAATCCTTTCCTTTGCACAGACACAGAACTGCAGGACTGCATCCTACTGGGAATGGCTGTGGGCCATGGGAGAAGAGTTTTCTGAGCCAAACAGAACGTTTAAAGGCTTTTCTCCCTTTTATTTGAAGGCCTTTTAAACCTGGAGAAGCTGCTCCGGCAGTTCCTCATTTCCAAGGACACGCTCTCGGTGCGGATGCTGGATGACAGCCGGGATCCCACCCCTCTCCTGAAGGAGATCAGGGATGACAAGACAGCCACAATCATTGTCCATGCCAACGCTTCCATGTCCCACACCATCCTGCAGAAGGTGAGTGTCCCTTCCCTGTCCCAGCTCTGGGGGCTGCTGCTCCCCCTGAGCCAGGTCCCACGTGTTGCATGGTGATGGAGTGGGAAAATCCCTGGAAACGGGCTCTGCTGAGAGGGGAATTGCCACTGTGATGGAGTTTATGGGGAAAATAATTTGCTCTCTAATTCCAGGACACTTGTCTGGGGAAGTGATGCTTTAATTGCTCTGAGCTGATGTGTTTGCCTTCTCCAAGGGGTGTGTGCTGGTGGCTCCTGTTGCCATCAAACAGCTCAGCCCTCTAAAATTAGTCCATCAGTGCACTGGTGTCTCATTTTTCTCCCCTCCCATTACGTTTCTAACTTTTTCCTGCCTTTTTTTTTTTTTTGTTATTGTCTTATTAACCGAGATTTTATTTTAATCGTGTTTATTTTTAAATGGTCTCTCGCTGCAGTTTTTAGAGCTTGTTTTGATAGTCTGCCTCAAAACTGAGCAGTGGCTCCAGATGGAGTCTAAAGTTGGGTAGAATTTCCCGCATCCTGGGAGGTACAAGAAGCACATTCCTGAATGGAGGCAGGATCCAAGCCGTGGGATCCCCTTGGCTGTGGGAGCAGCCATTCCATGCAGTGTCCTGGCTGCTTTAGCACGGAATTAGTCATCCAGAGGCCTTGACTGTGTCAGATTTATCCTTGATGACAGCCAGAAGGGATGTTTTTATTATTCCCCACCTCCCCAAAGATTTTTTTGTTCCGCTGCATGTCATTTTTTATTTTTAAATAGACAGTTTGGGGGATTTTTTTTGGGTCTCTCTGCGCAGGGATTTTTTTTGGTGTGTTTTTTTTTTTTTTTCTCCCTTTTTCCCCCCGCTCAGGTCCCTGTTACTGCCTGGCTGCTGAGGGCTGTCCCCCTCCTCTGTTGCTATAGTGACTTCCCACAGGCACACAGCAGCTCCCTCCAGGCACACACAGTCTCCCTGCCCAGCTCCTTCTGCCACAACTGATAAAGATGTCAGTGATTCCCACGATTTTTTTTTCCTGTAAAAACTAATCCAGCCTTCCCAGCCAGAGGATTGTAGGAGTGGAAGGTAATAAATAATGAGCTTGTGATCTGGCAACTTTCTGCACCTTGGGAGGCTGGGAAGTCCTTTCCTTACAGAGGTGGAAGCAGATATGGGGTGAGGTGGGTGTTGAGCAAGCAGGTACAGCCTCGTCCCTCTCACAGGTCGCCAGCAGCAAGAAAAGGGCACTGTTGGTTTGGAAATGTCAGCTCTGTCTTGGGAGACCAGTCCTGGCCCGCCACAGGGAGAGAAATTACAGTTTCTCATCTCTTGCCCTCCACATGTGGGCTGGAGACACGTGGCTGCTCCCTGGATTCCCAGCCTGTCCCAGCTCCCGCCCGCCAGCGCCATGGGAGCGACGCTCCCGGGAGCTGCTCTGCTGCTCCCTTTGATTCTCTGCCCTTGAAATCAGCCACAATGACTTCAAAGTGGGTCAGAGGGAGAGCTGACATCAGCACTGGCCCTGGCAAGGGGACAGGGAGGGAAGCTGGTGCCAGGTTTTACAGCGGGGGGTTTGAAAACGAGGCAGCTGTCGGGAGCCTCCTCCGGAGCCAGGGTGCCCTTTTCATCCTGTGACTTTGCTGTGTTTGTTTTGCCACCTGTGCCAGGGACAGGGTGACAATGTGCAGCCAAAGGGCTGGGCACAGCCAGACCTGAGCCACCAGCAGTGGTGGTGGCCTCAGATTTGCACAGGAACAGGTGAAGGACGGGCAGGAGCAGGGAGAGGTGCAATCTGAGCCATCCCTTCTTGGTACCTTTCTTTCACTCACTTTCTCTTGTCACCATCCTTCAGCGTCTGGGGGAGTTTGAAAGGGAGTAAAATCATGAGGTGCTGCCTTTGGCCCTTCCCTCTTTGTCTCCTGCTCCTTTATGTGGTTTGGAGTGATGGGAAAACCTCTTTGCCAAGGTCTTGAAGCATGATTTGGGACCAGCTGTGCTTGGCAGCGAAACACAGGCTTCCAGGAGGACCTGCAGATTAATGCCTCACTTTCCTGAGCATCTGTTCCCACAACTAACTCACTTGTTTAGTGAGAATTGTGGAAAAGGACTTCAGTGATCTGGTCTCTGATCTCTAGAAGAGATCATCCCCATGGAAACATCTGTGTCCTCTCTGCATCCCTATATATTTTTACCCTCTTTTCTTCTATTTCTGTGGGCATCAAAAGCCTGTCTAAATTCTGGAGAACAGGCTGAGTTACTGGGTTCCATTAATGCTTATTAATTTGTGGGGCTGGAGCCCCAAATGGGAAAACCCCAGTGGCTTGACTTTCCTTTTCCTGTAATCCCAAAAGAGCTTTTCCTGCCTTGTTCTCTGCATCTGTTTTTGCGGTGGAAGAGACAAGCCTGGAGCTCTCAACTGCTGTTTTCCCTCATTATGTTCCCAAATATGTTGGTAGGTGAACAGGAGCAAAGCAGCTTCCATAGACAAAGCAGAAAACCTCAGCAAACCCTTTTTTCCCTCCAAACACACCATGGAACTCCTCATCCCAAGGTGTTGTGGAGAAATTTAGGGTGTTCTGGGGCTTCAGGACCCTCTTCACCTTTCCATGGTCTGTGTGGAGCATTAGGGTCTGCTGGGTGTTCAAAAGCTTTGCTTCCAATGGGCATCTTGTCCTTGGCTGGGCGCACCCACAGGATGGAGCCACGTGCAGAAATCCCTGAATTCCAGCCGTGGAGGGAGCAGGGAATATCCCAGGGGTCTGGAGCTGCAGCTCGGGCAGTGTTGGGTCATTTCTCTCTGCCCCTGTGCTGAGAGGGTACCTCAGGTAGGCTCAGCCCTGCTGCAGAATTGCTTCCCCAGCCTTTAATCCCACGGGTCAGGCCGTGTTGCCGTGTCCCAGCCGTCCCTGCCGTGGGAAGGCGGCGGCGCTGGCGCGGAGCGATAAGGATGAAAAAGCAAACGTGGCCCGGGCTGTGCCTTGCTGGAGTGGAGATTGAAGGTTGTCAGGCTCTGGTTTAATCTCCTTTCCTCTCCTTCACAGGCAGCTGAGCTGGGGATGGCGTCTGCCTATTACACCTATATCTTCACTAATCTGGTAAGACGTCGCTCTCGGCTTCCCTCCCGCGCGCGGGCGGAGTCCCGGGAATGGGAGCTGATCCCCCTGACCCGTGGGAAGAGCCACGGGCTTGGGGTGGGGAGGGAGGGGAGGAGGCAAGGAGGGGAGTCCTCCTGCAAAGCTGAGCAGCAGTCAGGGGGAGCCTCGTCCTGATCTTTGGGAGGTGAAGGCTGATGGATGCGGTGCAGGGTTTGTAGATGTTGTGACTGTGGTGCAGTGAGATGTGCAGGTCCTTGGGAAGCTCCAGCAGATGGGTTGTTCCTGACCTAGGATTCAAAAGTGTCACCCCCTGTCCCCATTCCCCATAGGCTGCCCTGGGAGGAGCATCCAGAGGGCATCACATCCCTGTGCTTTCCTGCTGAGCCTCTGAGAGCTGCTCTGTGGGACAGAGGAAAGCTGAGCCCATCAGTGTGGGTGTATCTCCAGCATGGCCCCTGGTGGTTTGGCTTTATAGCTCCTAATAACATTAATGGGGGATAGTGTGGTTAAACCCCAGAGCACTGTGCTAAACAAGGAGTAATGGGCTTAGGCAGCAGCAGGGGGAAACCCAAAAATAAACATCACAGGAACTTCTCCTGCTGCAGCAGTTGCCGTGTGGTGTGAGGGAAGTGCTACCAGGAGGCCACATACCTGCCTATTAGTGCTGGTGTGGGGCTGATGGAAACCTGAGATGGGCTGGAGGGTTGAGTGGAGGTGCCTCCCAGCCCCATATGATAGTCATATTCTCTAATTTCTATTAATATTTATGCCAGGATGTGCCTGTGCCAGGAAAGGCGAGAGCTGAATCATGCTTTGTGTTTGGGTGGGAGACAGACGGGAAGGGCTGGAGCCAAACGGGTGGGCAGGAGAGCTGGAGTGGAGAGGAGGAGGGGGAAAGGAGTGAAATGGAGGGGTTGGAAAGCCAAGAGAGCAACTGGGGCAGAGAATGGAAAAGGGGATAGGGAGAATATAAAAAAAGCCACCAGGTTCCTGCCTGAACAAAGAGGATCCAGGTTCCTGCTCAGCGTTTGGTCTGTAGGTCCTTTCTCCACGTCAGCCCAGCAAGAACAAGCTTCACTGATCCGGTTCACCCCCATGGGATGGAACAGCACTGGGCAGGAATGGAGGAGGAAGGGATGTACCTGGAGGAGGTCAGGCAGTGATGGAGACTGAGGGCTGTGATTTCTGCCCCCCCAGGCAGTGATGGAGACTGGGGGCTGTGATTTCTGCCCCCCCAGGCAGTGTCACTGTGCTGCTGCTGCTGCTGGCAGGGTTGGTGAGGGACAGTGCCACCCCCATCACATCCTGCCTCAGCTCCAAACCGTTCCAGTCATTTCCCACTCCCAGGAACTAGTTTTCCTTTTGTAAATGGTCCCACCAACTTTTTCTTCTTCCCCTTGCCCTCCCCTGGCAGTCAGAGTGCCACGGACTGTGCACACAGCGAGGGGTTTCTGTTTGCTCATCACCAGCACAGCGGAGTCTGTTCACAGACAACAGAAATAACTATTAAAATTAAGCTCCCCACCTCCACCCCCACACGAGTTGTGAGCAGGGGTGTGATTTAAGCATTTGCTTGAGGTGAAATTTGTCTTTGAAACCCATTCATCTCGTGTAACTCAGTTCTGGCAGGTGAGAAAGAAATGAGCTCTGTTGCCATTCACTCTCACAAGATATTAATGTGTTTACCCAGGTTATTTTACCACTTTGTCCAAAAGACCAGTCCTTAGCAGAACTAACTGGATTTTTGGCAGGGACCATTGCAGAAAGGTGACATCAGACAAAACCTGGGCAGATGGAAGAGATGTTTAAGGAAATTAGTAATATTTAAATGGGGATTGGAGATGGGAGTGAGCAATTTAGACTCATAAATCTGGAGGGATTATCAAGATCCTAATGAACCCTCTGAGGTTTTGCAATCGCTGCCTAACAGAAAAGATAAAATCATAGTGAACTGCTGTCAAGGGGAGCAACAAAAAGATGGCTTTAAATGGGGGGAGAACCATCAGAAAGGGGAAAAGACAGTCTGTGTAGCACTGAGCTGCTCGGAGATGGGAAAAATATTTCAGGCAAAAAGAAAAAAAAAGAGGAGAAAATAGGATAAAATGCTGAATTAAACACCTGCCCTGCAGCAGTAGAGGGGAATTCTGTTTCTGTCTTTTAGCATTAATTTTATTTAATAAGCACATCCCAGCCGACAGCTCGCGGTGTCTCAGCTCCGCTCTCTGCGGAGCTTTAGATGGAGGGGAGTTGTTGTGGCTCCCACTGCACCGGGGCACAGGGGACAGATTTTGGGATGATGGCCCCTCTGCTCCAGCCTGATGGCTGCAGATAGTGGCAGCAGTGCTCTCCCAGCCCGATGGCAGGAGCAAACGGGGAGGAATTCCTGGGCCCCCGACGCATTTCCATGGGAGCCGAGGCGAGCAGCCCGATGGAAAAATATCCACAGGCTAATTTGCTGCGTGCAAATTCATTATCAGGCTCCCTCAGCCAGCTCAGGGGACCCTTTTTGTCAGCAGCAGAAGCTCAACAAATTTTCCAGGAGTTCCTAATGAAACTCAGAGAAGCAGAGCAGGTCTGGTGCATTTTGCTTCCCCGCATCCATCATCTCTGCACGGGGTCCCCGTGGCAGCTGAGCCCCCTCTTGTTCTCCACCCCCTGGCAGAAAATATCCACCTGATCCAAGTGTTTTCCTGGTGTCTCCACACAGCCAGGAACCCTCTTGCTCTGGGAATTGCCCTTCTGGGAGGGAATTTCCTGAGGAGGTGCTGAGCTGGGCTCAGAGCTCCTCATTGTCCCTTCCCTGTTCCCTGGCAGGGCACAGGTTGGCTGGGGATCCACAGAGCTTATGGCCATGTAAGGGGTAATGGTGTGCTTATTAATAATAATAATAACAATAATAATAATAATAATAATAGTGCCTAAATAAACCATTGCAAATGGCCTGCTGTGCATTGAAGAAAACCTTCCTTCCAGCATTGGAAATCCCTGAAATCAGCAGCACAGAGAAGGAGGGGTGTTTGATGCCTCCAAAATCCCATGCTACAATTAATTCTTTCAGCTTGTTAATTCCGTGCAGCTTGTTGGGTTTGTCTTTTTTTCTTTTTTTTTCTTCTCCCCTCTCTGTTTGCACTTATTTTTTTTTAATAACATATGGACCTCAGGCTGGGTTTAAATTTCAAAACATTTATCAAGGAGATTAGATGGAAATAATGGAAACAATTAAAATTATTACTGTCAGAAGGAAGGTGTAGAGGAGTTTTACTAGTGCCTTAAGTCAGGCAGGCGATTCACAGGATGCAGTTTTTTCCCTGACAATATTGTGTGCAGGTGCTGTTGCTGATAAAACAGCTGCTGTGCTCAATTCCCAGAGACCAGATAAATCAGTTGGGGGCTTTTCTTTTTTGTTTGCGTCCTATTTCTTCTTTGTTTAGTGATTTATAAAGAGGTCTTCATACAGGATGAGGGTTTCAGAGCTGAGTTGTCGCTCTGGGTGCCTCGTTGGAACTGGAGGGGAAAGGAGTGTCCAGATCCCCCAGCCAATGTCACACGTCTCAGTGGCAGCTTGTCATCACAGTGACATCCCTTGGAAGCAGGGAGTGATGCCAACTAAAGCAGAGGGGGCAGTGAACTACAGATTAGTGTCTGACCAGGGCTGTGGAGCTCAGGTTTTTAGTGCTTTGTGAAATCATCTCTTTTTTGGTGAAATAACCTTGGTTTTCTGTGTCTGGTTCTGCACCCTGAGCCCCAGTGGTGTCTGGCCTTGCTTCACCAGCTCTGGGCACCCTCACTCCTCCTCACCCAGGTGAGGAAGGCAGACTCCTCTTGTTATTCTTTGACAAATCTTCCCTTGCAGCCCAGCCAGCCTTCCTGTTCCCCAGCAGATGATACAAACCGTTCTGTAGAGCCCCTGTCACGCCCTGGATTTATGGTTCATGTTTTCAGTGGCATGTGGTAGCAGGGCAAACAAATCAGGTTTTTGCAAGGCTGCCAAAGCCATTTCTCCTCACCCTGGTTAGCACGAGAACAGGAGCATTTCAACAAAGAATAACTGCACCTCCCTGGCTTTCTCTGCCTGTCCTGCCTCACCTTGTCCCAGTCTTTTTGTGCTGTTCAGAGTCCACCCTGTGCTTGATTTCCAGTAAATCATTCCCTCAGGTACCCCCCAGACCCTCTGAGATGAGAGCAAACCTCCCTCTTTCCCTGTGCCCTCAGGCTGTCTTGCCCTGTTTGCCTTTCAGGTTTCCTACCCCTCATTTTCCAAGAGCTCTGTTTTTTCAGGTCCCAACATCAGCACTTGACCTCTTTTTTCCCCCCTGAGGGTTTGCTGCTCTCCAAACCTCGGGCTCCCCGCAGAGAAGTTGCAGACAAGTGCTTTCACTAAGGATGTATTTTCCTAAAGTGCCATCGTTTGAAGAACAGCCTCCAAAATTTAATAGCTCTCCTTGCATGAGAAGGTTAAGGACCCATCCTTACATGGTGCATTGATGCTTTTGTGATGTGTCAACTTTGTAAGAGCAATCAAATTTTATATATATATATATATACATATATATATATATATTTGTGTGTGTATGTTCCCCTAAATTGTCCCTTAGCTCACAGTTTTCCTTTTTACTACATAAATGACCAAGTAACATTGCCTTGAGTGGTTCTACCACATCCACTTACCTCCTCAAAAGGCCACAATTTGTTGCTGTGATGACTTTTTTTTTTCCTTTTTTGCTTCCACGGGAATTGATTTTTACATGTGGCCCATTATGAACTTATTGACTCTGTCAATAGTTTATAAATAAATCGAGCCTTTCAAGAAAGCCATAAAGCACTTAACATAATATTGTCCACTTGAGTAAATAAATAAATGTGTTGCTGGAGCTTTGGAATGATTAACAGACTTGGCAGCTCAGCTCTGAGGGCAACAGGATCCAGAGAGGCAAAGGCTGGGGTTTTCTGCACGTCCAACAGAGGAGGTTTGGTGATCCTGGGGGAGGAATTGGTCAGTGGGACCATTGCAGGGTCAGTGTCCCAGTGGTGTAAGGAGCTGGGAGTGATGGAGAAGGGTGGGAGGTACCCCCAGTCCCCTGGGAAAGTTGTTTGTGTTGTGTGTCCTTTGTTTATTTGCATATTTATCTTCCTTTTTGTGCTCTTGCTGTTGTCAATGATCTCCAGCAGTGTAAGGGCACTGTAGGGGACCACAGTGGCACTTGGACATGAAGATCTTGGAGGTCTTTTCCAGCCTTAATTATTCTGTGACACAGGAGCCTTAAGTATTTTCAAGCTTCTTGTGAGGAGTCCGTGTTTTAGCCATTTTTTGGGTGTCCCTGGAGGAAGAACAGTCCTCCTGCTCCCCTCTCTGTCAGTGAGTCTTGCCCTGGACTCAGCATGTTTGTACCTGAGCTGTGAAAACCTGGAGTAGCTGCAGAGTGTTCAGTTTAAATAGAATCGTGGAATTGTTAAGGTTGGGAAAGACCAAGGTTGGAGGGGGCTCTGAGCAACCTGGGCTAGTGGAAGGTGTCCCTGCCCATGGCAGGAGGTTGGAACAAGATGATCTTTAAGTTCCCTCTTGACCCAAACCAGCCTGGGATTTTAGGATCATCAATTCCAACCCTCAGCCCAGCACAACCACTGAGTTCATCCCTAAATCCTGTCCTCAGGCGCCACATCCACCTGTTCTTTGAACACAAATAGGACCAGGATGGTACCTTCTGCCCTTTCTGGGCTAAGTGTGCTGGTTCTGCCTTCCATGACCTGGGGAGAGACTCCCTGGAGTCTGTTTGCCCAAAAATCCCGAGCTGGGATAATTTCTCTCCTCTGGTTAACCCTAAAATGGTCAATAGTGGTGCACACTGGCACCCAGGGATGTCAGCAGTGAAGTCACCAGAGCTGTGCTGACTTTGCACTGGCTGGAGGTTTGGTTCCTGCCTAAAAGCTGCAAGGCAATCTCAGGATGGACACTGAAGTCTGTGTTTGGAGGGTGAGAGCTTTTCTAAGCACGAAATACTCTCAACAGGGAAGTTTTGCCAGAGCGAGGGTTTAATAGGGAAATGGAAGCCTTGGCCCAGTGTTCTCCTTTACAGCCCACAAAGAGGGAACAGTACAGTGTGTCCTGGGCCCACAGCAAGGCTGTGCCTGGTGTAAATCAGCCTTTGGTGCTGTCAGAGGGGCCGGATCCTCGGCCAGGACTGAGGTCAGTGCAGCTTGCTGAGTTTACAGCAGTGAACTTCCCCTGCTGAGCACTGGGCTATGACAGTGTCTGAGGGTGCTTTGGAGGCTGTTGATCAGCAGATCCAAAAATCCAATAAAGTCCTTGCAGTGATTAGGAGAGGGAGATAAACATGGGTGTACGAGCAGGAGAGAGAGGAGGGAGGGAGACAAACATCTTGATAGTGTGGGTTGAATCAAGCAAATCCTGTTCCTCCCGGGGGTTTGGGATGGGGTGAGGACAAGCAGGGCGTGGGAAGGTCTTGGTGGCACCGAAAATGAACTGAGGCCCTGACAGGGAGTGCTCACTGTCTCCCTGCTTCCCGGGTGATCCGGGTTATTAAAAATGTGATAAGGATCGAGCCGGGGAGCGAGGCTGTGCTCACACAAATGGGATGCAGAGCAATATCACCAGCTCGATCAATACAGCTGGAAGGAGCTCAATAGCTGATGCAGAGAGTGCTGAAGAGCAAACTGGGCACTGCGGGGGGAGCAATTACCAGGAGCCACTCGCTGGAGTGAGAAGAGCAGGGGAGGCAGCTCCACACTCTCAAACACATCCTACTCACCAGGCAGGCTCTTATGACACTGATAGTCCCCTGCCTGACTGGCCTTTTCCACACCAAAGCCTCCAGCCTCTTCCCAGGCTTGGGAAGCAGCGGGACCAATGGTGAGGGAAGACCTGGGGAGAGACTCTTTGGAGTCTGTTTGCCCAAAAATCCCGAGCTGGGATAATTTCTCCCCTCTGGTTAACCCTAAAATGGTGAATAGGGGTGCACACTGGCACCCAGGGATGGCAGCAGTGAAGTCACCAGAGCTGTGCTGACTTTGCACTGGCTGGAGGTTTGGCTCCTGCCTAAAAGCTGCCAGGCAATCTCAGGACAGACACTGAAGTGTCCCTTTGGTGTCTCCTCACGTTTGTGGGGTGTCCTGTAGCCTGGGAGGGGGTCACTGAGGTGTGCATTTGGGAGGATGCTTCATTAATGATGTGCTCATACACAAATGCTGGCTTTGATTCCTGGCATTGTAAGGCTTGTTGTCAACCTGTGTCTGTTTTGGGATGTTCTGCCTGGAGAAGAGAAGGCTTTGGGGTGAGCTATAGCACCTTCCAGTGCCTAAAGGTGACCTGCAAGAAGGCTGGAGAGGGGATTTTTACCAGGGCTTGGAGTGACAGGACAAGGGGGAATGGCTTTGAGCTGAAGGAGGGTAGATTTAGATCAGATATTGGGAAGAAATTGTCCCCTGGGAGGGTGCTGAGGCCCCTGGCTTGGCTGTGTAGCTTTTATTAGCCAGGTTCTCCCAGATGTTGGGGTCACTCCAGAGGTTTTGTCTCCTGCTGTGAAGTGAGAGTGCAGGTCGAGTGCTTCCTGAAGCACAGGAGTGACTTCACCCTCTAATAACTCCTCCAGCCTCGTCTCCCAGGGAAGCCCTTTGTATTCAATTAGCTAATGTGTGCCTAGCACTTGGAAAATATAGAGTGCCATAGAATTGCTAAGTGTTGTTATTTAACAGCACATATTTAGAGGTTGCAGCCCTGTAGTATAAAAGTCAGAAAACCTACACTGTAATTGCCTGGTGCTGCTGCCGAATTTGCTGTGATTTGAGCAAAGCCTGGGGATTTTTCACCTGTAAAAGTTCATTAATTTTGGCTGCTGACCCTCTGGGGCTGTTTTTCCTGATGCCTCTTGAAGCAGAACGTTGACTTCTGGTGGGTGTTTTAAAAAAAGAGTGAAAAGAGGGGGAAGAATTCAGGATTTGTGTCTCCCAGAAATTCACCTTGGGATCACTCCTGGTGGTCTTCTCTGCGCCTCAGGTTGGACTGAGGTGGAGGGCAAAGTGTTGGTCAACTATTGCAGTTGCTGCAGTGTAGGGAGAGGGGGGGGAAAATCCTTGGTAATGGCACAGAGATAATAAGGGAGATGCTATTTGAACCCATCTCTTTGATTCACATCCTCTCGTGTCCACCTGCCTGAAAGCCTGTGGTTACAAAGCTGTATTTGCACAGGTGGAGGAGCCTTGGAGTCCTCTTTTAAACAGAATGTGAGTTATTTTCCTAATGGCTCCTTGCTCTTATTGCACTGGAAAGTTATCTTCTAGCCTGCAAAAGCACCAGCCAGGATAGGGAAGAGTAACTATATGAGGAGAGAAAGGCAGCTGTGAAAGTGTTTTGTGCAGGAATTAGGTCCCTCAGCTCTGTCCAGCAGCTGAGGCAAGGTGGGAGCTTAGGCAAAAGTCAGTTTTACTCTGTCTCAGTGAGAAATCTTTGGATCTCCATCTGAAAATACCCCTGAGATTGGGGTTTTCCACCCCTTGTCCTGCCTGTGTTTGCCTCTTGCCATGGGAAATCAGCTGAGAGCTGCAGGCCCTGAATGGCAAATGAGTTTGTGTTTGCAAAACGTGGGTTTGGAAATGTCAAGCGTGGTGAATGAGTGTGTAAAAAGGGAAAAAAAAAAACCAAACCCAGACGGGGACAGAAGCTGAGCTGAGTAGCTGGATGCTCTCACCCTTTTGCCCTCCTTGCAAGGGCTGACCTTACCAAATCTCTCTTATCCCACTGCAAATGAAGTGTGTCCCCCAAGGGTGGTTTATCTCCATCTCATTGCATAGGCAGCTCACGGCTCATTTCCCCCTGACCTGGGTCTGCAGAGTGGTTTTGTGAATATCTGGTGGAAAAAAAACCGTTTAGAGGCCAGAGATTGGAGCTGGAGCAGAGGGAAGGGGCAGGGGGCAGTGGGGGGAAAGGGTGGGGTGCAGGCCATGCCACCCCCCTGTCTCACAGAGGTGGTGCTTTATGGACATGGCAGCCACAGAAGGGGGGTTTTCTGCAGCCTGGAAAAAGATGGATGTGGATGGGGAGTAGCTTTTCCTGGCTGTAGGAAAAGACCGAACCAGGCACTGCTAATGAGAGCTGGGAAAAGCTGCTGCTGACATTTGAACCGGAGCAAATTGGTGTCTCTGGGGGGAGTGTGTCGGGGTCTGGCTGTGGCTGCTCTGCAGGCAGGGAGCCCTGGCAGCTGCTTCCAGCCCCAGGGAGCTTCCCCAAGGAAACTGGGCTGATGCAGGTGGGGATCCCTCCAAAAACTGTGCCGTGAGCTGGGCGAGGGGCCAGGACTGACCCTGGTGCTCGGAGGAGTCGGAACTGTGGGTTCAGCTGCGTGGCTGGAGCAAACCTCACAGCAAATCTCACCCCTGCTTCGGGTTCCCTGTGTGAAGCAAGACCATTCCCTCGCCCATTAGTTGCTAATTTAAGGAGCAGAGCACAACAAACCTGCAGCCTCAAAAGCTTGGGGATGTTTTCAGGGGAGAAAAGGCACAATGGATACATGCAGTGAGGGAGGCTGGGGCGGTCTGGCTTGAGAATGAAACCTTGGACTGCGTAGTTGTTCTGGTACAAAACATCCCATTTTCCTTCTGTGTACAACCAAGCCAGGAGGGCAGTCAGGCAGCTGTCTGCCTCGTGCCCTGCACAATTTGCCTCCCAGCTCTGGCTGCAGGGAGATGGTGTTTTTACGGGGGCTCGGCACATCTCCTGCTGCTCCGTTTGCATCCAGGATCTCCTCGGGCCCAGCTCCTCATTAGCCACCTGCCCTCGTTGCACGGGCTGACAGGATGCCGTGGGTAAATGGATAACCTGTCAGGGAGGCAGCAGGATAATATCATTCAAATGAATCAATAGTTCACAGGCAATTTCATGTTACCCAACGCTAATGCGGTTGTGTCCAAAACGCACTTAATCCTGTGTCTGATCACATTCCCGGGGGAGTTTGCCTGGGCTGGAATAGTCTTGTAACTCCATGTTTTGGAGATTTACAGACGCTGCTCCTGCGTGCCTGGGAAGGCAGCAAAGATAAAAAATGGGTTGGCTTGCTGCAAATCTCATACTCCACAGAGCCCAGAGCCGTCCGTGCCAGTGATGGAGGAGAATGGGCATCCAGCAGTTCCTGAAACTATTATTACTCCCACCTCCCTGCTCCATTTTAGCAATTAGCAAAAGAGAAATTAGTGAGGAAGGTGCCATTATTTCCTGCTAATAGGACAAGAAGGGTTGGACCCTTCTCCAGGAATCTGTTGTGTAGCTGCCTCCCTTGATGTGAGCAGCAAAGGAGGGCTTTCCCTTTTCGCTGTCATTTTTATAACATGCAGTCATTTTTATGCATTGTACCACTTTACTTTTTAGAGTTGTGAGAGGATACTCCCAATTCCAAAACCCCGCAGTTGAAGCACCTTCCCACCCTCCACAGGGTGTCCTAGGAGTGGCATCTCCTCCTGGTACCTGGTGCCAGTGCAGGGGTTGTTAGGATGAGGTAGGTCAGGGTTGGGTTCCTCCTCTCCCGTGGGAAGGAACTGGTTTAACTTAACAGTTTAAACTTGGTGTCATCAAATTGGTCGTGGTGGTGGAGCAGCTTCACTCAGCAGATGATGTTTGTCACCCAGGCTGGGGCCCAGTTCAGGGAAAATTCAGCAGAATAAAGAAAAGAGGTGGCCTTGGTGGCCTGGGGATCCCTCCTGCCCTGAGTTTGGAGGGAGAACCATTGCTGGTGTCCTCCCACTGCCTGGGGCTCTCAGGCACAGCAGTGTTTTCATAGAGAACAGAGCAGGGATCTGTTTTTGGGAGTGTCTTGGAGAGAGGGCAGCACTTGGGAAATATAAATCTCTGTGTGCTCTGGACCTCCCACAGCAGAGCTGACCTTCTCTGGGCTGTTGGAGCAGGTTAGTGGCTTCATCTCAAATACATCATCCACCTCCCTGCCTGGGCTGTGACCCCGGAGTCACAGGGAACTCCTGCCAGAAGGGGTGGTTTATAAACTGCAGAAGGAACACCACATTCAGGTGTGGTTGGCAGAAACCACAGCTGGGGAATGGAAACTTTCCATAACCTTTTTTGCAGGGTTTGGGTAGGTTTTTTTTGGTGGAATTTGGCCAATATAACCCTGGACTGGGCTGACATCTTCATTACAAGCCTGAGAGGGGCAGCACAAATCCTGTTTAGCACCCAGACCTTCCTCGCCAACGAGTGGGGGGGTTTCATCCCCAGTGTGGAAAGGGGGTTCCACATGTAACTCCACAGTCCCATCTTCCCTCCAAGGGTGGACTGGTTTGGAAGCTTTCAGTGCCTGTTTTCTCCTCTAATCCCATTTTCTGCTTTGTGCTGCTTTAGGAGTTCTCCCTCCAGCGCCTGGACAGCCTGTTGGATGACAGAGTCAACATCCTGGGATTTTCCATTTTCAACCAGTCTCATGCCTTCTTCCAAGAGTTTGTCCAGAGCCTCAACCAGTCCTGGCAGGAGAACTGTGATCACGCTCCATTCACTGGGCCAGCAGTAAGTAAAATTCATTCCCATCACCCACAGCCTCCCTGGGCTGGAAACAGCTACAAACCAACAGGAAAACCTTGGGAGAGAAACTTCAGGATGGTCCTGAGCAGAGCCTGGCAGTGCAGAGGTAGAAGCTCTGGTCTCAAAGGGTGCATTTTTTAATTATTAAATTTATTAAATAATTATTTAATCCAAGTAAACCCTGTGCTAAGGAGCTCAGGCTGCAGCTGTACTGCTGCACCTTGGACTGGCTTTTGTGGGGAGAGGAATGGGAAGGATGAGCCAGACAGAGCATTTTAGCTAAGTGGGTAGGAGAGGAATTTGGGTATCAAGCTGTGATTTGCAGAGGAGGATTTGATTTGGAGAATACTAAAGTGATCCTGAAAATCAGAGGCTGCCCAGAGGGACTTGGGGAGCAGAGCTCTCGAGGGGTTCTCTGTGCTTGGACTGGTGCACAGCTCTAAATTCAAGGCTAATCTTAGTTTGAACTGTGTTTTCTGGGAGTGCAGGGGATGATGCAGCTCTGATTTAGTGTTTCCCTTGTGAAGTTTGTCCCTGTGTGTTTTACCTCCAGCAACAATGGCTCGTGGCAGAGGGGCTGGGAATGCAGATGGCACAGGAAGGGCTGGGCTCAGGCAGATGCCAAAAGGCTGGGTTGTGTTCCACGCTCCAACATCTCCCTGATGAATGTGCAGATCAGGGCTGAAATCTTCCCCAGGGATTCTCCCAGACTGGGAAGGTTTGCAAAGCACATTTGCCACATCAGGGGTGCTGTGACTGGAGCTGGGGGAGAGGACAGAGAGAAAATACCATCAGTGGAACCCTCTTGCTTCTTTTTTAATGAGCTCAGAGTCCCCTTGAGGAGCTGAGGGAGCTCTGAAAACCTTATTGTCACCACCAAGTGATCCTTAACAAGCAAAATTAGGAGCTTGCTGCCCTTATTATTATTATTTCTGCCTGTTGGATGTGCCTGGGACCATCCTGCTCTCCCTCCTCCCTGCTCCAGTCACTTGCTGCCTGCACTGCTGAATCTCCATGGGATTGCTACCAGGAAACTTCATATTTGGATAACAGTTCAGAGGCATTAAAAACAAATTTCCCTCTAATAGTTACAAGCAGAAGTCAGTAGGAACGGGAGTGTAGCAGGTGTGATGGGGAAATTAAAATTCACATTACCCTGTGTTGTCTTGAGCAACCAGCAAAACCTGCAGGTGGAAGGATGCAGGATTATGCCTGGAATTCTTCAAAATGCCGTGTCCCAGGTGATGAAAAAGGGATTTGCCCTGGATGGGGAAGTTACAGAGCAGAGCTGAAATATTCCCAGGCAGGGCATGTGTTTCCTTGCCTTTGTCTGTGAGGAAAATTCCGCCAGGGATTGTCTCTGCTGTCGGAAATCTGGCAGTTCTCTGTGTTAGAACTTCCCCTTGTAGTCCTGGGAAGGAGTTGTCTCCTGGAATAGCTCGTCCTAAAGAGGGAAAAGGAAGCTCAACAGCTGGAAGTGACAGGAGGGAGGTTTCCTGCGAGCTGCAAAATCCCAGGGCTTTCTTCTAGAGCTGAGGAAGCATCTGACAAAGGAGGAGGGAGCTGCCTGCTCTAATGCCATTCTCATTAATCACATTGCAAAGAAAGGAAATCAGAGAAAATCATTCAAATTACAGATGGCTAGATTTGGTAATTAGAATTTAGGCTAAAACAGATGTTTGTAATTAAGTGTTTATGCCATTGAATAAAATCCAGATTGTAAAGTCTGTTTCACAGGGTTTTAACGGCTTTAATCCTCCGTGTGAAGTTTTGAGGGCAAAGATACAGATGCTAATGTTTGAGGAAGAAAAGGGGAAAAAAAAAACCAAACCACATGGCACAACCCAAAGTAGCCAAACCTGTTCAGTATTTCCCTGGAGAGCAGCTTGCCTTTAAACATGGCCTTTACACGTTTTTTTTAAAAAACATGTTTTTAAAACTTGGTTTTTTACATGTTTTTTACATGTTTTTTTACATGTGTTTTTTTTTTTTTTGAAGTGGATTATTCTGCTTGACTGCTGTTAGTTTTCAGAGGGGCAGGTCTGCTGTTGGGAGGAGGATGTGTTGCTGCCAGCAAGGAGCTGGAGCTCAGGCTCAGGGCATCTGGTGGGGTTCACTGTCCTGGAGACACGGGTTGGAAAGTCCAGCTGCTGACCTTTTTTTTTTGATCCTTTCTAGTTGGTGAGTTGTTCCCAGGGCTTTGTGTCCCAGCTGGACTCTTCAACACCCCCCTAGTTTTTGGGTACAGCCTCTCCTTGTGCAGCTGGGGGTGGAGCAGGGACCTCATCTCCCCTTCCCTGGAGCCCTGCCCTGACGAGACGCCCAGCAAGTGGCAATTTTCATCAGCAACTTGCATTGTCAAAGAATTTGGCTTCGGGGGTTGAGGGAAGTCCCCAGAGCCCCGTGGATCTGCTGACCCTGCCAGGGAGCTCTGGCATGGCAGGGATGGCACAAAACCAGCAGGGATCTGCACAAATCAGACGGTGCAAGCAAGGAGCAGAATCCATTTGTTAGCAGACAAATTGGCTGTTTGAGACAGGGTGAGAAAGCTGTGGGTTAAAATGAGGACATGAAAGGAGTGAGAGATTTTATAGGTGACCTGGAGAAAGTTGAGGTGAAGTAACAGGAAGGCAGTGGCAGATCCCCCTCACTGGATCTGCCTGGAGGGAGTTCCAAAGGTGCTGCCTCCAGGTCTCTCTCCACTCCCCTGCTGAAGGCTGTGCCCTCCAAAATGTGTGGCTGCTTTGCATCTTTTCCAGTGCAAAATCCAGCAGCTTCAGGTACCTCAGCACTGACTCAGGTGAGGCTGCAGGGAAGGGGAGGGGATGTTCTCAGCTGACCCCGTCCTCATTTTGGCTTTCTGGGCTGCAGGAGACACTTGCCTGCCTCCAAAATCCAGGGGGACAAAGAATCCAGAAATGCTGCTGCACTCCCAACACCCTGTAATTGGGAATGGCTTTCCTCCACACAGCTGCATCCCAAATTTCCTTGCTGTGTTGAATATGATCTGTTATACCTGAGTTACCAAGTGAATAATGTCAGAAAGAGATGAGAAACAAGAAAACACTGGGGTGAGCTGAGAGGCAAATGGGAGAGCTCCCAAGGAAAGCTGTGACTTTAATTTGAGAAAGAAAAGAGGAATGGGAGGGATTCCTATTCCCTACCACAAGGACTTGATCCTATGTATCACCATGCCCTCCCCAGTCTCTAAATTCCTTGAAATTATAAGGGGGCTGCCAGAAACCCTGACAACTTTTTCAGAGCAAAACATTCCAACCAAAAAAGTCAAATGCCTCACTGAGATCTGCCAGTCTCTTGCTCACCAGCTAATAAGAGATCATTAACTGCTGAGGGCAAATGGAAATGGAAACCCAGCAGGAGACAATTAAAAATGCTGGGCCAATATTCTGATTTGGCACGAAATGGTGAAGCTCTGGGGTCACAGGGGTTGTGTTTGGTCTCATAACAGTTTCATTTGTCCAGCTGGTGGTGTTAATCTGGTTCCTGATTCAGGGAAGTAATTGCTAATTGTGTGTGACATCCTGTGACCTGAGTGGGATTAAGTTCACAGTGAAAATTAAGTGTATGCTAAAGAGCTTCATGGAACAGGGGCTGAGGACAGGACAGGCTGGAGAGGCCCTGTTAGGAAAAACTAAAGGCAGGGAGAAGAATATATGATCTCCTTTAAGGATCTCTGAAAAATGCTTCCCAGGAGGGGAATGTTGGATCAAGCTTAGCAGACTTACCCCCAAACAGGAGGGAAGAAGTGCAGGAGAGATTTTTGCTGCCATTCCAAAGGGCCCTGTGGTATAAAATGCCAAATTTCTCTTCCCACTCTTCCACCCATTCCTTGTGTGCTCAAATTCCATGACCAAAGGTGTGCCTGTTCCATGGGAGACAGGTGAGCTGCAAGACTGGCAGGGGCCAGTCAAGCTGCCCAGGGCTCCCTGGAGAAACCTGGATGGGATTTGTGTAAAACAGATGAAACTGGGATGTGCAGGAGGAATGGGACAGAGCAAATGTGAGTCAGGGCTGGAGAAGTGAGAGGTCACCAGTGCTGTCAGAGCTGGTGATTGGGGTTTTGCTGGCATGAGGCTGGAATCCTGCCTTTTAACTGCTGCCTTGTGGGTTTAAAGGTTTTTGTGCTGCTTGTCAAGTGTCTGATCCCAGCCCACCGTGGTCAATGAGGTCTCACCACTGATGTGAGGAAGATCAAGCAGGGTGAACTCTGCCTTGCTCTGTTCAAATTAGTAATGCAGGGGAAGCCAAAGGTTTGTTGGGATGATTGAACTGGGAGAGATTGTCCCTGCAGGGCCATGGCAGCACTGAACAAACCCAGCCAGGCTTTGGGAGGAGGAGAGGATGCAGATTCCACAGCCAGGGTAAGGCAGGGAAAGGAGCCCCAGGCTGGAGACTGAGCCCGTTGCCAGGAGCCAGGATGGGAAGAGGATGCTCCTGGAAGTATCCATGAGGAAAATGTAGCCTTGGTAGTAATGAGGTGCAACGGCTTAATTCCAGCAGAGCCAGGAGGTGACAGTAATTAAAAGTGAAATCTCAGTCGCACCAGTGAACACGAGAGGGGAAATGGCTGATTATTAACGGGATCAAAGGCCTGGAAACGCTTGTGCTCGGGCAAGAAACAGGGTTTGTGAGGCTTGATGGACAAAGAAACCTGATGAAAGGCAAACAAAGCCAAGAGGAGGAGAAGAGCTGTGTGACTCTGGACATCCCTTCAGCAGAGCCATCACAGCAGGGAACTGGGGGTGTAGCACAGCACTGGATGGTCCCTGTGGGGTCTGAAAAGCAGGATTTGGCTGCTTGAGAAGCAGATCTGGCAAAACCTCACCTTGTGTGAATCTGCCTGTCAATGAAGGACACACTGGTGCCCAATAATGGCTGAAGCAGCACAGTCATCTTGCCTTCTGTGAGTGCAGGCACAGGGTCTCTGTTCTGCACAGCTGCCCATTTTAGGGACTCCACAAACCTGCTCTCAGGAGCATTCCCTCTGGCCAGCAGATTGATCAGAGTCACCAACATCCCTTGACTAGAAGAAGTGATTTACTTTAGGAAACTGAGGTGGAAAAGGATGGGAAGGGGCAGAGGCAGAGAGAGATGGAAAGATGACAACGGTAGAAGAAATTCTGAAGAATGAGGAAGCAAAAAGAGGTTGTGAATAGGGCACTGTCCTGCTTGCTGCAGGGAGCAGTGGGGGGCTGGGTTTTTGTCTTCCTGCCTGAGTTTTTGTCCCCTTTTCCCCACAGCTCTCCTCTGCCCTGCTCTTTGACGCCGTGTACGCCGTGGTGACGGCCGTGCAGGAGCTCAACCGCAGCCAGGAGATCGGGGTGAAGCCCCTGTCCTGCGGCTCTGCCCAGATCTGGCAGCACGGCACCAGCCTCATGAACTACCTGAGAATGGTGAGAGGGGGGCTGGAGTGTGCACTGCTGTGGCAGGGCTGGTGCTCCCCACTGCCAGCAGCAAGAGCTGTGCTGCTGCTGGCACAGGTTGTGCTGTTTGAAGGCAGCACTGGGAGTGAAAAGGGAGCAGATCTAAAGGCTGGTTTGTCCCTGGCCTTGGAACGACATGAAACTCCCCATTTTTCAGGCTTTGCTGCAGAAAAACTGGAATTCAATGGATTTTTTTTTTTTTTTTTGCTAGAGTATGAATGTTTCTAAGTGGTTTGAGCCCTGTTTTCAGTGAACTTGAGTCGATATAAGATCATGCTGTACAGTTGCTTAGAGCTCAGTAACAAGATGTGAGCTCCCCTGTGGAGGGGTTTGGGCTCATTTGAATCGAAAGTGTGGTTGCTGGAACCAAACAAGCCTAGTTCTGGCAAGAGGACACTCTGAAATTTCATCCTGGGATTGGCCAATATGATTCCATGACCGTGCAGAAGGAGCAGGTTTCTGAGTCTGTTTGGGGGGCAACTGAGACAAGGAAATTTCAAGAGACTTCTTTTCCCCCCAAGGGAAAGTTTGAGCCTTGTACCACTTCAGTCCATGTGTGTGAATCTGTTTTAAATCTCACCTTTAGTCAGAGCCAACAAAATCCTTCAGCTTCCCTTAGCTCTGGTCCTTGGAGCCCCAGTGGCTTAGCCTTGGGATGGGGGGAGCTGATGAGGGGCTGTGGAGGTGGTTTAGTCCAAAGCAAAGAAACTTGGGGAGCCCTGCACTTTGTTCTCCTGCTTCTGTTCCCCTCCAGGCTCTGAGAACAAGCAGGGTGGGGACACAAGGGCTGCACTGGGAGGGTGGTGGGATGAGCCACCTCGCTGGGCGCTGTAACTCAGTCTCTCTTGGACAGGTAGAATTGGAAGGTCTCACCGGCCACATCGAATTCAACAGCAAAGGCCAACGGTCCAACTACGCCCTGAAAATCCTGCAGCACAGCCGGGGTGGGTTCCGGCAGGTAAGAGCAGACACAGTGCCCAGGGGTCATCTCTGTGTCCCCCGGTGAGGTGGGGGCTCAGGGTGCTGCTGTGGGGACCCAGGGGGGTTGTAGACCCCCCCTCTGCAAGGAGAGGTGCTCAGCACCGCGTGGGTCAGGACATGGATCAGGGTATGGATCACAGTGTGGATCAGGGTATGGATCACAGTGTGGATCATGGTATGGATCAGGGCATGGATCACAGTATGGATCAGGGCGTGGATCATGGTATGGATCAGGGCATGGATCACAGTGTGGATCAGGGCATGGATCAGGGTGTGGATCACAGTGTGGATCAGGGCATGGATCAGGGCATGGATCACAGTGTGGATCAGGGCATGGATCACAGTGTGGATCAGGGCATGGATCAGGGCATGGATCACAGCGTGGATCAGGGCGTGGATCAGGCCGTGGATCAGGGTATGGATCAGGGTGTGGATCAGAGCATGGATCAGAGCATGGATCATGGTGTGGATCACAGCGGCTCTCGCCGAGCCTGGGCTGCCAAACACAGCAGGTTCCACTTGGTCAGGAGCACGTCTGGGATAATTTAGATGTGTCTTCGTGCATCAGGCCCCCGAGGTGGCGATGTCAGAGCCAATCTCTGTCCTGTCACAGCAACCTCCATGTGCAGGAGGTGATTCAGGCCGTGGAGTCTGTTCCAGGTACGAGCTCGCCCTCGTGGCCCTTTTGTCCTTAAGCTCATGGATACGTTTGCTCAAAATTGTTTGGAAAAACAGGAGAATTTCCCATGAAATGGGGAAAAAAAAAAGGGGGTACTCTGAACCTTTCCAAACAACTTCTGTGAGGGAAAGCAAAGGGGGCAACGCCATATCAGGAGCTCCCCACCATCTCTCCCCTGCTTGGCATGTGGGGGGAAGTTCAAGATCCTTCACCCCTCGGTTTATGGTTCCCCTGTGACAGGTTTACTTAGCTCAGACTCTCATTTGCTTTCTGTCTCAGTGCTCCTGGCTTCCTCCCAGTGTTGGTCCTTTCTCTCCTTGTCACCCTCTTTCTGTCCTAGGGATATTTCCTGCCTTGAGCCAAGGTTAAGGTGGGGTCACAGGTGTCAGAATGCTCAAGTTACATGACACAAGCCCAAGGAATTAGGGTTTTACTGGTAAATCCACACTTCATTCAGGAAAAGAAAAAATAGAAGTCCCAGAAAAAGAGGTTTTATCTTATTTCCCTGCTGACAACTCCACTGCTGCCCTTTTCTCAGAGATTGCCACTTCTCTTAGACTTTGGCAGAGAACAAAAGCTATTGTATCTTACCCTCACCAGCAGAGCTTTTTGGCATTGGGAAGTCTCCCCTGGTCTGGCAGCACTGAATTTCAGCCTTGGCAAGGATGTTACCTGCCAGTTCTTACCTGTCAAGTGACAGCTTGGCTTTGATGCTGCCTTTTGCTTCGTGAGAGGGGGATTGGGATGGCATTTTCCCCACAGTGAGATCTCTCATGGCATCAATGCCCTTTTAATCCTGTCCCAAGCCCATCATCCTGTGAACAAAAGTGACAGTTCCAAGCCCATCTGCGTTAATAAGGACGTGCATTCAGCTGGATTGGGGAAGAAAACGCTGCAGACCTCCCTGTGACAGCTTTGTTTTTGATGTGTTTAAATGTGGCAGGGACTTCACAGAAAAGGCACAGGTCCTCTTGGAGCAGAGCCTCTCCCAGAGCTCCACGGAGAGCTCTGACTGCAGCCTGATCTGCCCTGAGACTAAAGGCTCAGCTCTTCCCCACAAACCTGGTCTGACAGGAGAAAACCTTTCCTGACCTCTGTAAACGAGGAGCTTCGTGTTTCCGAAGTGCCCAGAAAAGCTGTGCTGGGATTAACCTTCCCAAATTTCCCATCAAGGGTGCAGTGGTGATGTATCACTGCCAGTGAAAAGGTGCTGGAAGGGCAGGGCAGTCCCTTGGTGGTGGCTGTGAACCCTCTCCTGCCACAAACACACCAGCAACGAGCTGGTTTTTGTAAACCTGCTCGGAATGCCTGTGGCAGCCTTTCCTCCTTCTCCTCTCCCCTTCTCAGGGCTCTTGCCTGATCAACAGCAGTGCCTGGAGGGGTGTCAGGCTCCCCCACAGCCTGAAATAGGGGTGTGTTTAGCTGGGAAGGGCATCCCCAGGGAGCTGTGGAACCTGGCAGGCTCCTGCCTGACCTCCCACCCCTCCAGGTCCCTGCAAAGGGAAGGCAAAGGCCACTCTGCTGGGCCACAGGTGGTTATTTTCTCATTGCCAGCCTGGCTTCTTGTAATAAAAAGGACTAAATAAATCATTAGAAATAATTTAATTAAAGGAATGGGCTAAAGAACAGGCGTTCACATCCTGGAGACAACGTTGTTCCCAAGGGTTGCATTAACTGATTTGCTCAGGCTCTTGTTTGAAACACTTCTATTCCCTCCTTAGTTTTAATCAACCTCATGCTCTCTGCCCATTCCTCTCTTCCTCTCCTTCCCTCTTTCTCTTTTCTCCTCTCTCTCCTTCCATCTACTGAAGCCACAGGGACTTCCAGCTCATCAGCTTTGACAGAGAGTTCACCAAATTTTGAAGCTGATCCAGCCAGCAAACAAATTAGAGACGCTTAAGACTTTCTAACTTGCTGTTGCTTTTGGGCAAGGAGAGGCAGGGCTTTTTGACATCCAATTTTTAATACATTTATGTAACGCACCAAACGTGTCTTTTCCTGATTTAGCTTAACTAGAGGGATTTTTTTTTTTATTTCCCACAGCCATATGAGAGCTGCTCCCCGTTCACAGGATGCTCGATAAAGCACAGGCTCATTAATGTGCTGGTGATCTATGGATCTGACAAGGGCTGAGTTTGTAAATGTCATCCTTTTTATTTTTTTTTTGCCTCTCTTTGCCCCTTTTGAAAAACATTGCAGCACACCCCTGTGGGTTCAGAGGAGGGCTTGGCAGTAAACCACGAGCTGAGGTTTGGCAGCTCAGCACGAGAAGGGGCTGAAGAAGGGCTGTGATTTAGGAAGGGAAAGGGCAGAGGAGGGGCAGGGGAAGCTGTGGTGGGGCTGGAGCTGTGGGCACACTGACCCCAGCTCTGCCTGGCCCTAAGTGAGGCAGATTAGTCTCTATTTAACTAAAGGCTCTGCTGGTGTCCTGAGACAGAGCAGTGGAGTGATGGGGCTGTTTAATTGGTATGTTGATGAGATACAGATGAGTTCCCAGTGATAGCTCTGAGACCCTCAGCAATCCCTGCTGCATCAAACCTCTTTAACTTGGAAGAGGCTAATCAGCCTCGATGGGACTTGTTCCTCCTTAGCTGTTACCCCCAGCAAGGGCTCAGGGACAGATCCTGCCAAGAGCTGAATGTCTTTTGCCCCCCAAGACCTGACAAACTCTGACATGCCACTATCAGGCCCTGTCTGGGCTATGCCAAGTGTCCATCGTGTCCAGAGGGGACATCAGGGGAGGAAGGGGTTTGTGGGGGTTGCTGCATGACCTCATGGAGGGTTGTGTGAGTGTCTCGTGGTTGTTCAGGTTTTAACAGCTGCTGCTTTCAGTGCCCTGTCCTAAATTCAGTGGAGGAAGCTTTTTTTTGCCTGCCTGCTGTGCTGGCATCAGCCTTGCAGTGATGTCCTTCGGGAGTGCCAACCCCGTGGCAGACCTGTCCTCTGAGGGCTTTCCCTCATTTGTTTGTTTTATTCCCTTTTTTCCCCCCCAGGCACTCCTAAATTCCCTCTCCTTGGGGCACCTTGATGAGGGATGATTGCACTCTGCACTCCTCCCTTTTCCTGGGGACACTGAAGGGCAGGTGATGGATGCAAGCTGTAGGACAGCACTTGCTAATCAGAGCCCAGAAGGTGTCTGGGTTTATTGCACTCCCCTGCCTGTTCCAAGACCTGTATTCAGGCCTGGCTTTACCTTAATTTTAAGCTGGGAATGGGGTTGGGAAGTACCTGTGGTGCCTCTGAGGCTTATGGAGAAGTCTTGCTATGTCATCTCTCCCTGCCACCAGCTGCCTGGAGAACACTGAGCAGAAGACTTTATTAAAATCATGAGTTGGAGTGGCATTCCATCATCTCACACCATGAGGAGCCTCAAAGCCTCTGCATGGAGGGGCTGCAGGATGGGAGGAGCAGCCAGGAATGGCCCCCCTGCATCGTGTCATGGATTTTCTGGGGAGATGAGAAATCTTTGGGTGTCCCTGATCCAAACAAACACCCTTTGCAGAGCAGCTGAGCTGAGGGACCTTGCCTGCCTGTGGGGATGGAGCAGTGGCACGAGAAATGGCACTTCCTTGCTTACCCCAGGCTCGAGGCTTTCTGGGCTGGCTCCCACTGAACCTGTGTGTTTGCTCCCTGCCTTAACAAGGACAAGACAGCAAGGCAGACCTGCCCCGAGGTGCCTGCAGGTGCTGCAGGCAGGACTGGATCTCCTTTGGTCAAGAGGGAGGCACTGGGATGTGCAGAGATGACGCAGTGGGACCACACAGCCCTGAGGGCATGGAGGCGACCTTCTCCATCCAGACCTGTCACCTGTCACAGGTTGTAGAGTCCCTCTCACAAAGGTATCAAGCTCCAACTTGCACCCAGGTGTTGCTCTTGCTGCTCTCCTAGGACAGGTATGACACCATTTCAGCTCCTCTGATCATTAGGGACACTCCTCCAGTTTTCAGGCTGTTTATTTCTGGCTGGTTTATGTCTGTTTATTTTTGTGCCAATGCCATCATTTCAGCTTCAAAAGCTGTTCTACCTCTTTGCTACGGGCCTCCTCCACCTGCTGTATTTATACAGACCAATCATATCCACTACTAAAAAACCCCCAGTCCTAAAAACTCGGAAGTCCTTGTCCAGAGCCTTAACAACAGGATGGTCTTATCCACGTCCACGTGGAGGATTTGATTGTTTTCCAGCCCATTTTGCAGATGGATATGTTTTCTGTTTTTCAGAGGCTCTTTATATGTAGATGGAGGTGATTAAAATCACCTTGACATCCATCTTGCAGGACAGGGAGGGATGTGAGGATCCCAGACATCCTCTGACACGTTGCACTTTGGAAACAACGAGTGGTGTGGGGAGTCAATTAGTGGCTCTGTCAACCTGTGAGGGGGACAGGGGTGAGCTGAGTCCCCCCCAGGATTTGGGGGGAAGTACCCTGGCACGTGGGAGAGCGTGGCTTTGGTGCTGTGTGAAAAGCAAGGTCAAACCCACGGCACTGTCAGAGGAGGAGGCAGGCAATTAGTCTCAGCGTGTGCCAGCAGGGGAGGGACAAATTGGAGAACAGCGAGGGCTGTTAAAATTAAAGTTAATCTGTCACTAATCTCTGGTTATGAGATCCAGGAGGGGAAAAAAAATGAGGCAATGTTTGTGAGTGATGACTCTCCCTGGGAGGAAGTCGCTGCAGAGGGGCTGCTCCTCAGCAATCCCAGAGAGAGGAGAGACCTCTATGCAGGGTTGGGGTGGATCCATCCCAGCCCATCCATGCACACCCTGTGCAGGCCAGTTAAGGCTGTGCTTTAAGGACCCCTACCTGTGAAATACCGGGTAAATCTCCCAGTTTGAGGCTGTGGTTCCCCCAGTGTCACCATGGGGCTGTGAGCATGGTGGTAAAGTCACAACAAGCTGTCAAGGGAACAGGGTGCCCAAAACTTACACCCAGCCTGCTCCAACACAGCATCCCTGTGCATCCATCTCCTTGTTGGCCAGATGACACTGGTGACCTCCCCAGTGCCTCTCCTGTTAGTGGGGAGCCTCCATGAGGAAGTGCTTCCCAGACATTTGCCTTCCCTGCCTCCTCCTTCTCCCCTGGGCAGTGGTCACAGCACCAAGCCTGACAGAGCTCAAGTAGTGTTTGGACAGTGCTCTCAGTCACATGAGGGGATTCTTGAGGGTGTTCTGTGCAGGGTCAGGAGCTGGATTTGATGATCTTGTCCCTTCAGACTCAGAGTATTCTGTGACTCTGAGTGTAAGCTGTCCTGCTTGCACTTCCCACTGCTCCTTGTGCCTCGAGGTGAGGAAGCTGAATTAGGGACATGCCACACATTGTAATAATGGCTTGTTGGTCACTTGGGCTGGATTTGCACCAACAGCTGGGAGAGGAAAGGACTTGGCCACTCCCTGAACATCCTGAGCAATTCAGCGTATGCACAGCAGGGCTGCAGCATCAAGTTGTGTTGGGCTCAGATCCAAGAGCTGGGAAGTGACTCCAAAGCCCTGGAGCCGTCAGTCACAGCAGAGGCAGAGCACTGCCAGGAGCAGGGGCTGAGTGCACGGAGTCAATCCCAGGGCACAGTGAATCCATGTGTATCCTGTGCTCCCAGGGCAGAGTGAATCCATGTGTATCCCGTGCTCCTGCCTGGGCCGCCGCTCCGTGTCACCTCCCACCCGCCTCCTTGGACACAGCAAGATTGCTCTGTGACAGAACAGAAATCCATTTGTTCCTGCCACCCTGCCAGCTGTGGCACAGCCGGAGGATAACCTGCCTCGTGGCAGCACGAGGGACCTGGGAATGGATTTGTTCTGGCTGTGGAAGAGCCGTGAAGGCTCCCCTGCGTGTTGGGGTCACCCGCTGCCTCTCGGGGGCACAACACCTCACCTCAGTGGTGTCTGAGAACAACAATCATGCTTGGACTGATGGGGACAGAGAGGAGAAACAGGAGGGAGAAGTGTTCTCAGAGGGAGCTGGCCTCCCTAAGCCACCCCTCTATCCATGAGGAAAAGCAGAGGCTCTTTTAGCCAGAGTCTAATTTGCATGCTCTGAGCTGCTGGAGGTGCTGATCTCCCTGCCCAGAGCTCTGAGAGAGGGAGATTAGGCTCTTGAAGTTAAAATTAGGTTCTGTTGAATATTCCTCCCCCCTGGCTGAAGGCAGCAGGATGGTTCTGTTGCGTCACAGCTGAATCACAGTGTCCTCCCAAGCACTGGGGGACTGGTCCCTGCCATCCGTGGTGGGAATTGGGCTTTGCTGCAGTGACACTGATGCTTGGATGGGTAAATTAGAGCTGTTGGGTGTGATGAGCCCGGATCAAAGCTTGGAGGTGCTTAATTGGAGTAGTTGGCATCCATTGCAGCAGCAAGAGGAGATGAGTCACCACTGAGGACGTGCCTTCCTTCCACCATCTGCCCCCAAGGGTGGAGGGCAGAGCCTCCAAAACCACGCTGGCAGGGACAGGCTTGGAGAGCTTTGGCTGTGTGGGCACTGCTGGGTAAGACTGACCCACCTTGGTGGCGTTTTGGGGACAGCACACCGGGCTGTTGGACCACCACGAGCCCCAGGGAGCTGCTGCAGGGAGGACATGTGGGAAGGCAGCTCCTGCCATGAGCAGGGACAGGTTTTTGGCACTGCAGAGCAGGTGGGGGGTGCACCAGAGGGTTAATCTCTCTGCTGACCTGTTGTGGGGTGCCTTGTAAAGGTAATGGAGCATTCACAGGCGGGCCAGCCCGATGGCTGTCACTCACCAGAGCCATATGGTGGGTTCTGGGCAGTAACTCGCCCTATAAATTCCCTTATTGTGCTGTTTATCCCTCCAGATTGGCCACTGGCACGTGTCTGAGGGACTCAGCATGGACAACAGGATCTTCTCCTCCAACATATCGGACAGTCTGTTCAACACCACGCTCATTGTCACCACCATCCTGGTAAGTGAGGGGGTCACCTGCAGTTCCCAGTAGCTCCCAACCCACAGGGGTGTCGATCAGCTGGAATATCCCTCCCTCTCCCTGCCCCCCTGGACTCCCAGTGTGAGGCACTGCACGCTGGTTTCATCCAGAGCAGGCCATCAAATCTCTAATTACGGCACTGAGGACAATTCATGACAGTGTAATTAAACTCAAGTCGATGTTTCATATGGAAATGATATTTGATGAGTTCAGAAGCAGCTGGGGAGAGGGCTGGGATGGGGATACGTTGCCATTTTACATTCATCTCTGAATGATGGTCTTGTTTTGCGTACAGCTGGTAAGTTGGAAGGGACAATTGTCCCTTCAACCCATAAAATTATAAAAATTGGCCAAGATGGGCACAATTTTTATGAAGACTTCACATTTACAGGCACCACCTTATTCAACAGGTTTCCCCTTCCGGGTGCTGCCTGTCCAGTGATTTTTTTTTTTTTCAATGCCTCTGCTCCTTCCTTAAAGACACCCAAAATCCTATTTCCTCATGTCCCACAAAGTTTGAAAGGGAGAGCAGACTGGAGAAGTGGCTCTTAGCCAAGAGAGGATTTCCTCGTGTCCCACAAAGTTTGCTGAAAGGGGGGGACAGACTCTATACCAAGAGAAACTGAGTCTGTATGTCCTGCAGACAGTCACTGGGCTGCTCTGGGCGTGTCCCAGTTGGAAACAGCCCCCAGAGCGTGATCCCTTATCCTAAACTGGGATAAATCCATGCAGAGCCCAGTGAATCCCAGTGTGGAAATAGCTCTGATGGCTTTACACCCCCTGCACCAAGCTTTCCATATCAATTATATCCATACTGGGATGGTGTGGCCCTTATATCGGGATTGGATCTTTAAGGCCCCGTCCAACCCAGACCATCCCATGACTCCATGAGTTCCTGCCACTCCCTGCTCCGTGCTGGCTAAGATGGGAATGACAGCTGCCCAGTTTCACTGCAGGAAAACCCTTACTTAATGCTGAAGTGGAACCACCAGGAGCTGGAAGGCAACGACCGCTACGAGGGCTTCTGCGTGGACATGCTGAAGGAGCTGGCAGAGATCCTGCGCTTCAACTACAAGATCCACCTCGTTGGGGACGGGGTTTACGGGGTCCCCGAGGCCAATGGCACGTGGACAGGGATGGTTGGCGAGCTCATTGCCCGGGTGAGTGAATTAACTCTGCTCTTTTTAACTCCGCCCTGCCGGGACCTGGCGAACGCAGAGCCCTGATGGGTTTTTTAAGTGCTGAGGAGGGGTTTTTAGTCCATTTGTGAGGTTTTGAACGTGTGTTCTCCCAGTGGCAGATGGGTTTGTTGTGGTGGCGTGACAGCAAGAGCAGGAGCAGGGCCCCAAGGTGCTCTCAGTGGGTGCTCACTCTGCTGGAAAAGACACCTGAACTCTGGGATCCTGCATAAGAGCTCGTTACAGAGTGGATTATTTTTTCTCAGTGGAAAGATGAATGAAAGCTTGCAACAGAAAAATGCACAGGGCTTGGTATAAACTGGGAAAAAAAACTCAGAAAAACACAGTCTTTGGGAGGAAAGCAAGTAAGAATCGCATTTCTACCCAGAAAAGTTTTGGGAGATTCAATTCAGCTTCTTAACTCTGAGTATTTTTTTTTATTTTTGGAGAACACTTTCTGTTTGCTTGAAGCACGTGGATTGAGGTCTTTTCACTGCTGTGCTCTGTGGTGCTGCTAACCAGCAATAAAGCTGGGTGCTTTTCCCTGGGTTTGACCATAATTCTGTGTACACCTGTGCCCATTCAGGCTCTACCCCCCTCCCTGCTCTTTGTTTTCTTCAGCCCTGCCCCAGGGTTCCTGGAGCTTAAATACAGCTCACAAAATGCTTTGAGATCCTTAGTAAAATAGGCTCAGCCAAAGCTAACAGTGAGATTGATGCTATTTAAGCCAACTTTTCCTTACTCACTTATTTCTGCCCTGTCTAATCATTACCAAAGCTGCGAGAACCCAGTGACACTTTCTCAGCTGGTGGCAAATCCTCAGTGTGTTTGTGATAATCCCACCACTGTGGGAGAGGAGATCCTGAGTCACTCCATCATTTACCTCCTGCAGAGCAGAGGAAATCCAAATCCATCCCCTGTGGCTCCAGGCAGGGATCTGGGGCTCCTGCCACAGCTTTCCTCCCAGCTGTGGGAGATGAGTGAACATCAACTTATTGATTTATTAGGTGGTATTTGGTTGAAGATTGGAGTTGAGGATCTTGGGGGTCTTTCCCAACCCTTAGTGATTCTGGAATCATCATCTAGAAGAGGCCCAGTGGCCTCTCTCTGCTTCTTCCCCACATGGCAAAGGGGACCTGGCTGATGCTCGTCCTACCTGAGGACTTTCAGCCGAGTGCCTCAGGTCAGGTGGGACAACTCCAAGTCTGAAAGAGGGATTTTGGGATTTGCTGAGGGTCAGAGACAGGGCATGGAACAGACTGCAGATTCTCCTGAGCTGGCTCCTGTCTCCTGGGTCGCCCTTCCCCAGCGGAGCGATGATTCCCGACGCCAGCTGAGATCCCACCTCCATCTGCTCCTTCAGCAGAGCCTTCTGCACGGCTGTTTGCAAATGCTCCAGGCTATTGGCATGGCTTTTACCCATCTTTTTCTGCCTGTGTATGTACATGCACACACAATTACCCTTGTGCAGCATTCCTGTCGGGAGGCAAGAGGGAAGGCGCCGGGAGCAGCGTGGGATCTGTGCAGACAAAGGAAGAGAACAGCCACCAGACTTTTGGCCTACTAACCCTGACAGTGCCTCCCCGTTAAATGGGAGCTTCTGGAGGCTTGTTTTTCTTTGGTGGTAGGTGTTTTTTAACTTAATCTCCTCGTGGAAACCATTTGTTTCTTCTGCAGCTCGAGCCTTATTTAGGAGGGTTTTTACTTCTGCTTCAGCAGGGCAGAGCTGGTGAAGCCTGTGAGGCTGAATCACAAATTGGAGAAGAGAAGCAGCTTTCTCTGCTTTGTTCTTGCTGGGTCCCCGAGAGTCTTTATAGTGGTTTCAGCAAGTTTTTGATCAATCCCAGGGACTGGCACTTTGGCTCAGGTCAGCCAGGGCAGAGCTGGCTGTGTGCTTGGTGTTGTGTTTACTCAGGGCTGCTTGGGACGTGGTTTTCTGAGGGTATTGCACTGTCCAAGGGATTCCTCTCTGCCCTGGACATCCCCCAGGGGAGTTTTCCCTTGCTTCCAGCCCCTTGTTCATCCCTTATCCCATGGGATCAAGCAGATCCTGTGTTAGGGGCACACATTCATCATTTGGTGGATTTAACCCTTGGACATTCTTCTCCATCCAACCTTTAGCACAGAGTTGCATCAACTGCAACACAAACCTATCACAGGGCTCCCAAATCTTACCCAAAGTGAGAGCTCTGCACCTGCCTCTGTGCAGCACAATATTATTGTAGGGAAGTGGTTCCTCCTTCACCCTGGTCAGCCGTCAGAAAATAAGGTTTGACTCACACACACTTAATGTGCAGGACCGAAAGGTCAGAGAATTATCCAGCTCCATGCAGTGCCTTTCCTGTAATCCCCCTGTGGCACTGAATCTCCTCAGAGCAACTCTGGGCTATATGGGAAAAGTGTTTCATTTTATTGCTTCTAAATTAACCAGCTATTGATTTATTCTTAAGAGCTGAAAATTCCATTACAGCTAATTGTGCACCGTGATATGATTGAGCAGGATGCTACATAAACATAAATTTGTGCTTGACCCAAATTTTCCAGTACATATCTTATCGACCTGCTCGCAAAACAAATGGAGAGGGAAGGAAGAGGGGGATTGGGGTGGCTTGGGAAGAGCTGTAGAGACACCTCTGTCTGTGTCAGCAACCTGACTTGTCATCAGAGCAGGAATCCTGGACTCTTTGGGATCAGCTGCTGGAGGTTTGGCTGGGGAGAAATCACTTGGAAGGACTCAAAGAATCACAGAGTGGTTTTGGTTAGAAGGGACCTTAAAGATCATCTCATTCCACCCCCTGCCATGGGCAGGGACACCTTCCACTAGCCCAGGTTGCTCCAACCTGGCCTTGGACACTTCCAGGGATTGGGCAGCCACAACTTCTCTGGGCAACCTGTGCCAGGGCCTCCCCACCCTCCCAGGGAAGAGTTTCTTCCCAATATCCCATCTAAACCTACTCTCTGTCACTTTGAAGCTGTTCCCCCTTGTCCTCTCACTACAGTTCCTAATGAAGAGTCCTTTGAGCTCATTCTTTTGTGAAAGATGTCCCAAACTTGGAAGACACCGGGCTAATTTGTCCCTCTGAGCACGCAGGGCAGGCAGATTGAGCACCCAGTTCCTCCCTGGAGGAGCAGGGCAGTAAAGCTGCTCTCCCCCCTCAGCATTCCCGGCTCTGGCACAGCCTGTGGTCTCCAGCAGTTCAGCTGACACTGCACACGTGTGCTACCCACAGCAAACAAGCAAGGGGCAGCAGCAAATCTTCCCAACTCCTATTTTTTGGCATCAGAGCCCTGGGGGACAATTGGGCTGGAAGAATTATGTCTGACTCCTCTCCGCTGCAGTGCAGTCTCTGGCTCACAGTCCCTGCTGGTTGTCTGCTCTTGCCTTTCTCTCCCTCTCTCCCCAGCACATCCTCGAGCTGAAATGAATTCCCTGGCATGATACAAACCGAGGAATGTATTTTCACAGCAGTGTGACAGCCTTCTCCTTGTTCCACACAGCCTGCAGTTGCTGTCCTGGCAGCTCAGTGCCTCACAGCAAACCCTTGGTGCTCAGCTCCCTTCCTCCTCCACATGGAATTGTGTCTGTCTGGGGGATCCCTCAAGCAGCACTTCCTGAATTTACCCATTGCAGGAATGCCCTGGGGCGTACAGGGGAGCTAATGGGAGATGCTATGGTTTGGGTTTGATTTGCTGGCAGGATTTGATGCTGCAGTTTTGATAAAAGACCTCCCCAAAAACCTCCCTCTGATGCAGCCTGGGTACCTCTGGCTGGCTGGGTTTTTTTCCAGTCCCCTGTCCTGCTCAGGATGACTGGGGTGGAAAGGACTGGTGTGTGCTTTGTGCAGCCTCTATCAGCTGCCCAGGCTTCCTTCAGCACTGTTTAGTAACAAATCACCTTTGGTGATGCCAACACAGCAGATCCAGGAGCATTTCCAGGGCAAGTGTATTTGGGTGAGGCTGGTGCTGGTGTAGGAGGCATCTAAAGGTGCTTGTAATGATGAGTGGGTGACTGTGCAGGATCATTTGGGGAGTGAGATGATGTGGAATAATGCTGGACCTTTGATGTGTGTGTCAGTGGTTTGAGTCTGTCCTGGCTCAGTGATGATCAGAGCTCTTTTCCAAGTGAGGGGGAGATGAAGTTGTCCATCTCCTGGAAGGGTCTGGCCTTGGGGCCAGCAACACCCAGAACTGAAAGGACCCTAAAGCTTTGTGGTGATGGTTTTCCACCTTCCTTGCTGGTGGCCAGGTGGTGCTTTCCCTTCAACTGCTCCGAAGAGATGGCAGGAAGGGGAAAGGAGGGAGAAGATGCTTGAAAACTGGCAGAGTCCTGCTCTCCTCTCGCAGTGGGTGTTGGTGCTCAGTGAGAAAAGCTGTGTGTGGGTGGAGGGAGGGAGGGGGAGTCTGTTTGCACGCTGTCTGTGCTGGCAAGTGTGCCATGGGGGGGCTCAGGGGGTGGGGGAGCGAGGAGGGGTGTGGGGGTTGTTGTGCAAACACGGCCAGGGACGGGCAGAGGGGTTTGCATCGCACTGCTGGTGCTGCCAAAATCACCCCCAGCACAGGGAGTGTGGGCTGGGCTGGGCTGGGCTCACTGCATTCTTTGGGGTCCCTATTCCTGGGGCTGCACTTTGCCATGGGCACAGAAAACTCCTGGCACACACTTTGTCCTGCCATCCACGGATAGTCCAGGTGAAGGAGGATGGGTGAGGGCAGACCTGAGGCTGATATCTCCCCTGGTTCCTGGTCATCCCACCCTGACTGTGGCTTAAAGGGAGGGCTGCAGCCTCCAGGGTTTTCAGGCTGTCACTTTTCACATGGCAGAATTCCTGCATGTCCTTAAAAAAAAAAAAACCCAAACAGCGATTTTGGGGTGACCCTCATTTAAAGGCCCTGCCTTTAAATGCAAGAATGTGCATCTGAGCAGGCAACCTGGGTGCTGCTCAACCTGAAATAGCTGCTGTCGGATCAGGTGGGCAGCTGGAGCAGGAGCAGTCAGCACACTGATCCCCTGCCATGGGACAGATCTGCAGATGCAGAGCTGCTCTGCCAGTGCTGCAGAGATGCAGGTGAGCAGGATGCAGCCAAACTGCCCTGCAGTGGCTGCTGCTGATGTCAGGGTCGCCTGGAATAGCAGGGAACCTCTGGAGATCACCCTGCACGGAGCAGGGTCTCCTCCAGCCAGGTGCTCCCACTGCATCCCAACAGGTTTCCAGCGGGACAGGTACCTGCACTGGGTCTGCAGGGGGGGTAATACCCAGTGGCCGGGTGGGTCTGAAGGTTGAACAGCTATTTCACCTTTCTAGAAAGCTCTTCAGGCCCACAGAGAGCTCTCCCTGCCCTTGGCCACGCTGTCAGTGCCCTGTGGGCAGCGCTGGTGAGAACGATGCTGCCACGAGCACCCAGGGGATGGAGCTTCCAAGGTGCTGTTCCAAGGGACTCCTCCTCCTCCTGGAAGAGATCCCAGCCCTGTCCTCCTCCTGGCTTTGTTTTCCACGAGTTTGACACGGGCACAGCCCAAAGCCTCGCCCCGCTCAGACTTTCTCGCCGTGTTTTGTCTCCGCAGCCTGGCAGAGGGTGGTGAAGCGCTGTGGGGCCGGAGCAGGGCTGTTCTCCCGGCTGCTATCCCATGCCGTGGGAGGCTCTGGAGGGATCCTCTCCTCCCGGGCTGACGTCAAGCCCCATTCATCACCATTAGCGTCGGGCTGAGCCCTGTCAGCGCCCGCGGCGAGGAGGCGGATGCCGCCCCTGGACTGGCAGTCCCTGCAATTTGCTTCTTAAGGCCCCTTAATTGTTGTTCCTCCGCAGGAGCCGGCTCAGCCCCCGTGTTTAACCGGTGGCAGCCAGAGCCTGTGTGCTGATGCGGGCAGAGCCCACGGGAATGCCAGGTTTGGTGCTGGTGTGGCAGCTTTTATCTCACACACCAGCCCGCCCCGCCCGGGCTGCCTCCCGCCCGGTGAGAGTCTGGCCGTGTTTTAGCGGTGCTTTTGTTAGAAGAAGTGTCTGTGTCTGCTCCCAAAATGCTCTGTGTCTTTTTCTAAGCCTATTTCATGCCGACATTTATAGCTGCAACTGTGCTGGGAGGACGAAAACCCCTTCTTCCCCCCATCCTTTTCCTCCTGTTCTCCCTTTCCCCAGAGCCCAAATGTGGACAGAGAGCAAGAAGCACAAGGCAAAATCCATTTCTTTGCTTAGCCCTTAAAATTCCAGCTCCTGCCTGGGCTCAGAGGGGGGAGACTGGCGGGTGCTGAGGCTTGCAGAGCTCCTCTGTAGCTCAGTGAATCACAAGAAGTTTTGTGAACACGGGGAAGCAAAGTTGAAAGCATGAAATGGGTGATACTCGGGCAGAGAATTCTTTGCATGCCATTCCCAGATCAAAGCTTCTCCCTGTCAGGAATCAGCTCCTAACTTGCATGACTCTGAGCCTGCAGAGAGAGAGAGAGAGAGTGAGACTCTGGCAGATAAAGCCACGAGGAGCTGGGTCTCTGCTGCACAGAAAGCTCTGGCGTGGGAGAAGGGAGATGGAACCGGGCACAGGTTGGAGCAGGTGCTGCACGTCTGATGTGGCAGCAGTCCTGAAATGACAAAGGTCCCTTCAAACTCAGGGTATTCTGTGATTCTACATGTTCTGGAAGGGTCTCAAAGGATGACAGCTGGGAGAATAATCAGAGTTTTTTATAATTACCAAGTTCACTGATGGCATCCACGTGCTCCCCTGAGAAAGGTGGTGGCTGAGCTGGGTAAATCTGGGGCCAGTGTTGCTCCTCTCATCACCACCTTCGTGTTGGCCCTGGGATGGGAGTGGAAATGTCCTCAGAGCTTTGGCATGAAATACCTTTGACGTGGCTTATTTACCATCCCTTTAGTGTGGGGCTTTACTGCTAGAATTGTGTTTACTTTGGAGAGCTGGCAGAAGAAATCCATTGTCAGACTAAGCTGGATCTTCAGCAGGGGCTTTGCTGGGAGAGCTCTCCCCAGGACAATAGTACCTGCAAACCCTTTTAAGTAGAGACAAGAGAGGTTTAGGAAGCTTTAGGCTTTCCTTGTAGATAAAATTCTTCACATGCCACGTTGCACAGATGAACTGATCCCATTTTAGTAATCTGCTGGTGTTTACACAGGGCTCAACTGCTCACACACCACGTTGTCATTATTGGTGTCTTTTAAAAAGCCTGTGGGTAAATGTCTGGCTAGGCAGAAATTCTCCTTAGCTCATAATTCATCCCAGCCTGAACCTCTTAGGAATCTGTAATAGCTGCTTGGAAACAAGTGGAAAAATCTGGCACTGAGCATGTCCAATAAAACACTCCTGCGTGGACTGTCACCTCCACGACCCCCTTCACTGGGATTGAGGATCACCTTGACTTTCTTTTCCCTCTCCTCCACCTGATGCCTCCAGCACTGCTGCTCTTCCCTCTTGCAACTCCAGCCTTTCCCAGGACCATCATCAGGCCTGATGGTGCCTTGGCTTCTGCACAGACCTTGTCAAATTTAGGGACAACAGGTGCAAACAGCTTTTCTTTTCTCCCCCTTCTCTTCTTCCACGTGCACAATCATCTTCCTGCAAAGCAGTCAAGCAAATGGATAAGGGAGAGGAGGAGGTTTCATTTTTACAGAAAGCAATTACAGACCTTAAAAGAGCTAAAGTAATAAAAATAATATTTAAAATTCAAATCCCTTATCTATATTACAAGGGTATTAACACAGGAAGGAATTATTTTTATTTTTTTATTTCCCCCTAATCTCATTTGCTTTGCAAGTCAATCTGCAAACTTTAATGCCAGTCCTCTGAATTTTTTTGGAGGTTGATCTGCAGTTTGGGAAGTCTGGGGTTGGCAGGTTTGTGAACTTCATGACTCAGGGGATGTGGGTAATGATGCTGCTTTTCTTTCTTACCTGTGCCACTTGCAAGGGGCAAGGAAGGGCCAGCTGTGCTCAACAGGGGCTTGGGAAGGGGGAGCTTGTATCTTCTGTAGATAAACACGACATTTATTGTTCTGGTGGCTCCTGTTTTGCCAGGTTTTAAAGCATTAAATGAATAGAAATGGCAGTGAGGCCAAGCAGGGGCTGCTGTTGTGTTTGCTGTCAGCACAGTGGGGTCCCCACGGGGAGCCTGTGAGTGCAGAGAGAAAAACATCCAGGTGAGGAAATGAAACAGGGGGAGAATGATCTGTAGCATCTGTGAAACTGGAGTGTGTTTGTGTGAAAGGGGCTTGTGTGAAAGCCACCCAGGGAGAGGGACGTGCGAGCCCAGCATGAACTAGCGGACAGCACCAGCAAAACATCCTCCTTTTGGGATGGCCCAGAAAGGTGGGACATCCACCTTCTGGGGCAGATGTCCTGTGTGTGGCCCCAGGTGTGGCTCTGCTGCTTTGCCAGCCTCAGGGCCCTGACCTTCTCCATTCTCCTCTCTCTCCAGAAGGCTGACTTGGCTGTGGCGGGGCTGACGATCACGGCGGAGCGGGAGAAGGTGATTGATTTCTCCAAGCCCTTCATGACTCTGGGAATTAGCATTCTCTACAGAGTTCATATGGTAAGAGACTTACTTTATAACCATTTATGTCCCTCCATTATTTGCGTGCAAACGTGCCTGGTTGTAGAAGAAAAATGAACGACTCATAAAAATATTTGGGTTTCTTATTTAAACGCAAATGGGCTCGACCTTCATTCCCTTCTTTTCTCTGTGTGTCAGCTTGGTGGATTCGATTCCTGCTCAAACCCCCTGCCCTTTGGCTCCTCTTCCCCATCCTCCCTGGGCACAGGATGCTTTTTTTGGGGTCACAGGGTGGCTTTATTTTGGCTCTGAGCCTGCTGGGTAAGGTGTTCTAAGTGCCCTTAGCGCTGCACTGGAGGAGCTGTTTTAAAATCATGGAATCACAAACTGGTTTGGGTGGGAAGGACCTTAAAAACCACCCAGTTCCACGCCCTGCCACGGGCAGGGACACCTTCCACTAGCCCAGGTTGCTCCAAGCCCCTTCCAACCTGGCCTTGGACACTTCCAGGGATAGGGCAAACATTTTCTCTGGAACAAAAGCAGTTTTTTCAGCATCTCTCTCTGGTTGCCTCTCCACTGCATTCAATGATGTTCAACAGCTCCAGCAGCAGTGTTGTGGTTTTCCACTGTCCCAAAAAGCAGGTCAGGCATCACATTTAGCAAGTTTGGAGCAAAACAGGTGGGAATGTGCCCAGGGATTTATGTGTGCAAGCATGTTGTGTCGTGGCTTTGCTCAGACAACACTTGTCTTACATTCCCATAGATTCCCTTTTATTTGCATCCTCCACTGCTTTATCTTCTCCCTGAAGCTCAGGAGAAGCCAGATTTTCCCCTGCTATTCCCACATGGGAGCCTCCAGTTCCCCCAGTGTCACAGGCTCTGGCAGCCAGGCCCTGTGCAACAGGATGTCTTGTTATTCCCAATAATCTGCATTTTGGAAATGTTTTGTGCTTTGCACAGTGTGGAGTGTGATGCCAATGACAGTGGCTTGGTCTCTGTCAGCTCCACAATAGCAGCCAAAAGGATAAAACCCTCAAGCTGCCTCTCCCAGCCCCCTCTCCACCCGGGAGGCTGCTCAGGATGCAGCGTTGGGGACGAACAGAAGCAAATTCATGCATCCATCTCTTGTGCTGAGTGGCTCCTGCCAAGAGCAAACAAGTAATTAAAATCTAGTTAAAATTCTGTTTCCTCTGGTACATGCAGAATTTAGGATCGATGACTTAACTGATCAAAAAAAAATTAAAAAAAAGGGACTGACTCTTCAAGCTCCTGGAAATCAGATGTAATTGTCCCCTCCTCACTACAGTTGGTTGGTCACACCACCAGCTTCCCTGTGGATCTGGGAGGTGTTTCTGCCAGTGCCTCTTGATTGGGATTGTTATCGAGTTTGGGGATTGAGTTCTGTGCTGTTTTAGGAAGGAAATCCTTCCCTGTGAGGGGGTGAGGTCCTTGCACAGGTTGCCCAGAGAAGCTGTGGCTGCCCCATCCCTGGAAGTGTCCAAGGCCAGGTTGGAGCAACCTGGGCTAGTGGAAGGTGTCCCTGCCCATGGAACTGGATGAGCTTTAAGGTCCTTTCCAACCCAAACCATTGTGGGATTCTGGGATTCTGTGCACGTCCTGCCTTGGATTCACACCATAATCTTTGGCAGGTCTGTTAAAGCATCATTCCCTGAGCAGCATTCCTCCCTCCAGAGGAAGCACAGGAATGTTGGTGCAGGGTTTGCACAGGCTCTGCTCTGTATGTGCCAGGCATTTGCTGCCTCGGGGAGCTCCACAGGAACGTGTCTCACACATCTATTTAGGGTGGAAGTTCCTCAGGGCAGGGAGCATCTGCTGCTTGTGCTGGTACCAGAGTAACACAGTACAGCCCTGCTCCAGCCTTCAGGACCAAACTGAGCAGGATTAATAATTACAGACCTCAGAAGGGTTTGGAAAATAACACCCTGCTGTTGGTCAGGACTCTTCAGCTGCCTGATAAAGGGCCCAGTTAAGATTTGGGAAGGGGAACTGCCCAGTGACCCGGGTAGGCTTGCAAACACATCTCCCAGGTCAGGTCACCCCAAAGTGAGCCCCACTTTGCTGCACTGAGGCTATGAGTGATGGCAGGGGCAGCCAGGAGCAGGGAGATCCCATCAGAGAAGCTCAGAGCCCCCCCTTCCCTCTCCAACACTTGGCACCTCTTTGTCCAGCCCTTCCCTGCTCAGCTTGAGGAGAGTGTCTGAGAGCTGTGTGGCAATTAACTCATCAAACTGGTAAATATTTGTCTAACAAGATAGTTAATTGCTCTGGTTTTCCTTTAAGGATGTGGTTTGCAGAGCAGCCCCATCTGCTTCCATCCCCCCCTCCTTCCCCATCCCCATCCCAAAAACCACCTCTGCAGTGTCAAAAACTGCAGCTGACGTATGTTAATCACGGCTCAGATCAGATGTAGCCTAATAAATAACCACAAATGAGTTTCTCCCTTGCTGAGGAGTTGTCTCCACGCCCTGGTCTCCTCCCAATGCGATGACATTTTATTTTAATTCCCATGCAACTCCAGTGGCAAGTTGATTTCTCGCCCCTTTCTCCTCCCCACGCCGCCAACCTCAACCACCACAGTGCCTGTGCCTCTTGTCACACATAACCAAATATGGCAGCTCTGAACAGGGCTGTCATTTTTCTCAATTTCACTTGTTGTGATATAATCAAGTATGGATTTCTGACACAGGGACTCTAACAGGCTCTCTGACTCGCAGGCTGCTCAGAGAAAAGGCTTGTTTTGTTTCATGAGGTTCCCACTCCCAGGCAGGGGGTGGATGAGGAGCCCACTGGGCTTGGCAGAGGGCTGAAATCAGGTGTCCAGTGCACAGGGGGATAAGTCAGGTTTATTTGTAGCGTGCTTTGCTCACACACCTGCCCCTGGAGCAGGGAAGGAGGGATTAGACACAATTCTGGCTTGTCAGCCCTGAGAGTCCTCACTGAGCACCCCCTCAACGAGGAAATGCAGATTTGGTGAGGACACTGGAATAGCTGAGTTTAGGCCAAGGGAACTGAGCCTTAAAGTTTCTACTTGATCACTGCAAAAGACACAAAATGGGAAGGATGAAAAGCTCCTTGACAGCCGAGGCAGAGGGGCTGAGGGGAGCTGAGCACCCCTCCTGCATCCCTGGAGCAGGGATGGGAGCAACTGCTGGCCCCAGCAGCCTGTGTTTGGCTTCTTCTTATTGACTCCAGACAAAGGACCTTGGAGAAGGATCTGCATCTGGATCTGCATCTGGATCAGACGTGGTCACCCTAAAATACCCACGCTCTGGTTTGGGCAGACCAAATGCACTGCAGTTGGACTGAGCACAAATCAACCTTTCTGCCTCTCCAGGCTGAGTTTTCTGCCTTTCCTTCTGACTTCCAGAAGCAGCAGGGAGTTCTCTTGCCTGCCTTTTTTAGGGATAAACATCTATGAGAAATGACATGGGTAGGACTGACTGTTTCTGCAAGAGGGAACGGGGCACTTGGGTCCCTTCAGACCCTGGTCTCTTACAGACCTGACCACAGACAAATCCAGGACCAAATAGCCCTGTTCCTCCTCCTCTTCCCCAATGTCCTGCTCATCCAGGCTGTCTGGTCACCAGCATGTTCCCAGAAAACTGATTCTCACTGGCTGAAAGTGAAGACTTCCAAGAACAACTCAGGAGGGTAAATGAACCTCTCCCACTTCCATCTGAGGATTTGGAGGAGGCCTTCATCAATTATTGGACATTTTGAACATGTCTATTCCAGGAAAAATAGCTCTTCCAATTAACTGAGCCGTATTGGGACCGGCTAAAAATATCTGACAGGCTCCAGATATTGTCATTCCCATCTTCAAAACAGACAGATAAGAGAGAGAGAGTTTGTGCCCTCCGTGGGAACAGAATATCTTTATTCTTATCCACAACTGTGAATGAAAGGAATATGTAGCAGCAGCCTGAAAATGACTGTAGCTGAAAAGAACCAGAAGTACTACTACTGTAAAGTCACAGGAGAGATTCACTGCCAAGCTGGAGACTTAAAGCTTCCAACGCAATTTCCTTAATGAGAGTAATTTATTGACAAACTGCCCCAGAAATATAAAGAAGACATCAAGGCCTTAATTGCAGAAAAGGAACTTTGTTACAGGAGCATCTCACGAGGGAGCCTCAGCCAAGGCACTGCCAGTGCCTGCGAGTTTCCTGCCAGTTCTGGGATGCCAGGGAGGATTAAGCTGCCTGGAGTGATATTCTGCAGTTTGCTCAGCGAGGGCAGCTGGTGCCCTTCACAACTCCAGGCTCCTGTTGCCTCATTTCGTTCCTGAGTGTGTAAAAACCTGTGGAAATAAAGAGGTACCTGAGCCAGTTTAGCTCCAGGTGAAGAAGGGAACCAGGAGCATCCAGGAGAGCAGTGAAGAGAAGAGTTTTGGTTTCCTGTTGGCATCGAGAAATCCCTGATCCTCTGGATGGGGTCAGTGAGAAGTGCAGGGGGAACACACCTTGGAACCTGCAGAGTTGTGGGATGGTCTCACCCCTCTGAACTGAGAGGAGCAAAGGATGTTCCTGGACTTGGGAGTCCCTCAGGGATTCTGGGGGTGTAGTTTCCAGCAGTATCTCTGGCTCTGAAAGCCCTTGGCTCGGGTGCAGATGCTGGAAAAGCAGCAGCAGCTGACCGAAAAATAGGGAAAGGACAAAAGAAAATATTATCTTTGACTGTTTATACCAAGCACACTAAAATAACCAAGTTCAGAAGAGAGATCTTGTCTTAAATAGAGGCTCTGGAATTATACCCTGGACCTTTGCTTGGGAATTGACTGAGAATTAATCTGAGAATGGATGCTGGATGGTCTGAACCACTGATTCTTAACTCATCTCTCTGTTAAAAGCCTTAACAAGCCAGAATCTCAAAAAATGCTCATGCCAGAATGGTTTGGGTTGGAAGGGACCTTAAAGATCATTTAGTTTCTGCCCTCCCACCATGGGCAGGGACACTGTGGATCCCCAGCTCAAACTCATCCTGTCCTTAAGGATCCAGGGCCAGGAGGTTGTGCTGTGATGGGTCTTTGCTTCAGGCAGGGCAGGGTTTGCTGCAGGAGGTTTCTGAGATGTTACAGTCTCAGCTGGTGACTGGAGCAGAGGATCTCACAAGTCTCCTTGGATATTTTTAGGAGAGGAAGATTTTTGTGAAACAACTGTTGCCTTTTCTAGGAACAACTTGAGAGCCTCCAGAAGAACCACCAAGACCTTGTGAAATCCGGGTTTTTGCATGAGGAACAGGAATACTTCAGTAGTGAAACGGAGTTTGGATGGAAATAGAATTTAAAGCGCTGGTCTGAGTCTGGGGAAGGAGAAAAAATTATTCACCACCTTTGGGTTAAGAACAGCTCTAAAGTATCAGTACTCTGGGTTTGCTACAGCAGTGGAGGTCGGGTGTTAATTATTACCAGCTATGATTGGTTTATGTGATGCCACAGATGGGCAGGTAGGGCAGTGGATCAGGGAAGAAATGAGGCCTCTGTGTGTCAAAGATGATCTTTTTGTGTAGAGTGAGCAACCTACAGCAGAGCAGTGCTGGGAAGCAGCTGCTGGAGCTGCTCTGAGCAAGCAGAGAGAGACATTTTCAGCACACAACAAAGAAGTGCCAGTAAGAAACACACTGACAGCCTGGCCAAGATGTGATAAAAGGCTGTTTCCACTCTGACTTTACAGTAAAAGCCTTCACAGAGCTCTGACTCGTGGGAAGCCTCCCTGTTATAGGTGTTGGGGGCACTGTGGAGCTGGTTTAGTGATGCCAGGACTGACTTTGTGGTTTGGGGCAGGAGATACAGGCTCAAATACACTCACCAAAATGGGAGGTGTTCAGCTTTTGAGGAACTCCTCCTGGAAATTAATCCTCTCTTTGAACAAACTGTGCTGCCATTTGACAAGATTTCAGTGGTGGCAGCATCCTTGTGAAATTTTAAAACACCTTGAGAGAAGATCAACCTGCTTTTTCTAGCAGCGAGGCCTTATTTTTCAAGGAAAGGTGGTTTGCTGAGAAAAAAAAAAAAACAACACAGGAAGTTCTGACGCATCCTGGAGATAAAAATACCCTGTTCCCTGAGATAAAAGTAATAATTTTATTGGGTTATTTTTTTACAAAGAAATAACATTTAAAGGCTGAAGAAAGAAAAACAGAAGTATTGAAAACATATCTTGTTCGGTTTTTCTCTCAATTCACCTTTTTCTTTGCCTGGAGGAACAAAAGTGGGTGAGTGGGGAGGAGAACAGACTTAGGAGATGAATCCCAGTGGGGAGGTGCTGCAGGACTCGGTCACAGCATCACAGAATACACTGAGCTGGAAGGGACCTACAAGGATCATTGAGTCCAACTCCTGATCCTGCACAGGACCGTCCCCAAAAGTCACCCCCTGTCCCTGAGAGCGTTGTCCAGATGCTTCAGGAGCTCTGTCAGCCTTGGGGCCGTGCCCTGGGGAGCGTGTTGTCATTTGTTGTGTTGCTGTCACCTGTTTCCCCTGGAAGGCTTTTCCAAAGCCCTGTTTATCCCCCTTCTTCCCTTTATCCCCCTTCTCCCATTTATTCCCCTCCTCCCATTTATCCCCCTTCTCCCCTTTATCCTCCTTCTCCCATTTATCCCTTTTCTCCTATTTATCCCTTTTCTCCTATTTATCCCTTTTCTCCTATTTATCCCTTTTCTCCCATTTATTCCCCTTCTCCCATTTATCCCCCTTCTCCCATTTATCTCCCTTCTCCTATTTATCCCCTTTTTCCCATTTATCCCCCTTCTCCCATTTATCCCCCTTCTCTCATTTATCCCCTTCTCCCCTTTATCCCCCTTCTCCCATTTATCCCCCTTCTCCCCTTTCTCCCCCTTTTCCCCTTTCTTCCCCTTCTCCCCTTTCTCCCCCTTCTCCCACCCCCTCTCAGCATCAGCGCCGCCGTGTTTCCTTCTGCCTTTTCAGAACGGACCATTCACTCTGTAGAACCACAACCAGGCCAAACGCCCCCTGTGTTTCCATTCCAGGGCCGCAAACCCGGCTACTTTTCCTTCCTGGACCCCTTTTCTCCCGGAGTGTGGCTCTTCATGCTGCTCGCCTACCTGGCCGTGAGCTGCGTCCTCTTCCTGGTGGCTCGGTAATGTCGCGGTGCCTTTCCCTTCCTCGCGGTGCCATCTAGCGTCACACTGCCACACCCGGGGGGACACGGGGACATCCACGGGCCCCAGACACCGCTAGGGAATGGGACAGAAGGATCCCAGCCCTCTGCCAGCTGGGGAATGAGTGGTGCCACCGAGTCCCCGCGCCCTGGTGCCTGGGATGGGCATCGGTGTGCCTGGGGTGGGCATCGGTGTGCCTGGCAGGAGCATCATGCCCTGATTCCTAAATCTGGGTGGGAGAAGGTCTGGCAGTAGTGTTGGTGCCCTGCAAATGCTCCCTGTAGGTGCCTTTTACCCCTTGTCCTGAGCAGGGAGGGTGGAGGTTGGCGGGAACCCACAAATCCATTTGGAGATTTTAACGCAAATTCCACGAGGGATATTTGGCTCCTCTGGCCATGTACAAACCCCAGCGTGTGTGGAGGAAAAGAAAGTTCATTAATATCTTCCAGCAGCCTCTTGGTTGACATGCAGAGCCTCCCTTGGCAGCTCTCAGTTCCATTCCCCTATGACTAATTTAAGTCAGTGTTAAAATACATCCCTGAGTGCTTCCCTGCCGTGTCTCCCATTGAGGCCCAAGGTCTGAGCTCTGCTGCTGTTTTTCCCTGACCTCCCAACAAGCTGCTTATTGTTGGTGGCATAGATGGGCTTTTGCAGGCAGGGTTGAGCTGAGTCCTGGCGGTGTGTTCCACCAACGTGCTTGGGGCTTGAGGGCCCTTCTGGGACACTCTTAATACCCAATTCTCATTCCACAAATTGGAACTGTGCTGTCACTTGGTCCCTGAGCACGGCTAAAGTTGTCATCCTGACAGGGGCTTTAATGGGTTCTTGGAATGCTTTTACAGCCTCAGAAACGCAGTTCTGAGGGGAAACCATTGAATAATGCAGCCTCATGCTCTCTGCAAACCGAGAGCTGGTGCCTCTTTAGCCCCTTCCTCATATTTTAAACATGATCCTCCAAAAAGGTGCCTTTACCCAGCTTCCCACTGGAGATGGAGGTCTGGCTGCTGCTCCCTGCCTTGCTCAGCTATAAGGAGCTTTTGACCCCGTGAATTGCAGGGACTCTCTCAGAGTAGAGGGTTTCACTGCCAGTGCTTGATCCACCATGGAAAGTCTGCAGGAAATAACCTCCCTGGCATCCCAGTGAGGCAGGAGCAAAAATAAACCCCTCATCTTGGTTAAATGCTGTGTGAGCTGGCAGAGCCCTGAAGCTTTTTTGGCAGTAGCCCCAAAATGACCCTCCCAGGCCTCAGCTTTGTTAACCATGGTAATATAATGAACTGCAGCAGAGAAATTAGAAGACTTTCTTAGCAACCAGGGAACTGAGGCTTGGAAACAGCAAAAAAAAGAAAAAATAGAGTTAGGCTGCAGTCACTTCAGTGACAGGCTGTCAGCTATCTCACATTCCCGCCTCTGTCCTGTCTCTGAAGTACGTGATGCTTTGAAACACCAGCACTCAGCTTCCAGCTGGACCTTGCCAGGCCAGTCAGACCTTCTCAGAGCAGCCATTTGCACCAGGGCAGTTATTTTTGTTGGTGGTATAATGCAGTCAGGTCTCACACGCTTCACTTTTGAACTTCCCGTCAATGCTCGTGCTCCAGCAGGGAGCCCAGCCAAGGATGTTTGATTTCAATTTCCCATCAAGGCCGTGCACACGTGGAATTATTGCTGTGGTGTGTGAATTTGCTCACAGGGCTGCAAAAATCTGCCTCCTTGCAGCCTCCCCGCGGCCCATGCCCAGATTTTCAGCTCAGCAGAGCCTCTCTGCTGAAGTTTTTTTGCAAATCTCTACAAGAAAGCCTCTGGCTTCTTGAGTCTTAGAGCAAACATTTCACACAGCTCTGAGCCCTGGGCATCAACTTGATGGTGAAGTGCTTCCTGCTCAGAAAACTCTGCCTCCAGGAGAGCTAGAGCTTCACAGCTTTTCTTTTTTTTTTTTTCTTTTTTTTTTTCTTGGCTTCTTCTCTCCGAAGTGTCCCATTTCCCGGTGAATTACCTGAGTTACCTGTTTCCTGTCCTTTTAGGTTGACACCCTATGAGTGGTACAGCCCCCACCCCTGCTCCCAAGGCCGCTGCAATCTCCTGGTGAACCAGTACTCTCTGGGCAACAGCCTGTGGTTTCCAGTGGGGGGGTTCATGCAGCAAGGCTCCACCATCGCCCCCCAGGCACTGTCCACCCGCTGCGTCAGTGGAGTCTGGTAAGGAGGGCACCCTCCCCTCCAGGGAGGCTTCTGGGGGCAGAAGGGGATGGAGAGGGAATTTCTGCATGGAAAGGGTTGTTAAACACTGGAAGGGGCTGCCAAGGGAGGTGGTGGAGTCCCCTTCCCTGGAGGTGCTCAAGGAATGGACTCAGTGCTCTGAGTGACGAGGTGGTGGTTGGATGAAGGTTGGGCTCGATGGTCTGGGGGGCTTTTCCAGCCTCAGTGATCCTGTGGTTTTGAGAGGTGGAGAGCAGATTCAGTCCACGGGGAAACCTCAGGTCATCATCTTCTCTTCCCCTCTCCCTAGGTGGGCATTCACCTTGATCATCATCTCCTCCTACACGGCCAACCTGGCCGCCTTCCTCACGGTGCAGCGCATGGACGTCCCCATCGAGTCCGTGGATGACCTGGCTGACCAGACCACCATCGAGTACGGCACCATCCACGGCGGCTCCAGCATGACCTTCTTCCAAGTAAACCCCATTCTTTGGCTAAAGGGGGTAGGGAGTGCAGAGGGCACCCTTCGGTTACATTTGGGTGCCACTCCAGCCTCTCGTGCCCGTTTCATTCCAGTTTCTGGCACGGAGGGGGTTTCTGGAGAGATCCCTGCCTGCTTGGTTGCACAGGAGTGGGATAGACCCACAGTGTGAGGAGATGGGGAGAATGGTGGGAGAGGGAAGGAAATTTGACAAGTCAAGTATCTCCATGTGTTTTTGATGTGACCTTAGCTTTTACCTGAGAGTCTTTCAGCAATGAAACCTTTGCCAAGCCCAGGCAGGTTCACAGTTGTCACAGTGCTGGAATCCATGTGTGGTCAGTGGCACTGAAGATAAATAAATCAAATGTATGCACAGTTATGTGGGCCATTTAGCCCAATTTAATTTTTATCTTCCCTGCTCTATTCAGAAGGGAAATAAATGAGTGAATCTATTCTGCAGCACTCTGAATGCACAAAGAACTGCTGGAGGATTATTTATTTATTACTTGTTGAAATTCCAAAAGGAGAGAAAGCTTTTCTCACTTTTTTTTTTCCACCCCCCTCTGAGTCTGAACTGAATTTGGAAGCCTGAGAAATCTCTGGAGTGGGCCTGAGCTTTTCAGCCCAACTTTACACTCTTCAGGGGTTTGGCAAGGAGCTACTTTTAAGCCAAGCCTTGCATCTGCAATGAGCTGAACAGGGCCCGAGTGACCCAAGGTGGTTGTGTACGAGGCACTCGCTTAAGGAAGGCTTTCAAGTTTAAACCCCTGGCTGTGGCTCTGCGCTGCCTGGCGGGGGCTGGAGTCCCTGGGATCAGAGAGGAAATTAGGAAGAGATGTTTTTGTGCCATTTGCAGTGCTTTAGGATGTGTTTGGATCCGTTTTCCCCCGGTGGAAGGATGGTGGGTCGAAGCAGCGATGGATTCCACAGCCTACCTCCATCACCCCTCCCTTCCCAGCTGTGTGAAATGTGTGTCCACTGCTGAAGCACCTGGCCTTGTAACCTGTCCTGGCAGCATTTCCCCTGACAAAAACACACAGGTTTAGTGTTTGAATTGGGAACAAACACCCCTCCTGCTCGTCTGTCTCTTGCCCAAGTGACTGCGCCCAGAGGACAGGGCTGGACAGATGAGGACAGGAACTAGGTCAGCAGCAGATTCCCTAAAGCTCTCCAGCATCGCTTACCAGCCACAGAAAATGAGCCCTTGACAGTGTGAAATTCCTAATGGAGACCAGAGCATGTTTATATTCAGTCTTTGTGCAAGCAGGTTTCACTCTTTGCTCAGTACAGGCAAGAGAGATTAACCACAGTCGGCTTTCTCTGGATCAAACCAGAGTCTGAGGGGCTGGTGGAGCTTTAGTTTATTGTAATCAATGAAAAGATTTCAGTTCTCTTCAGCAGGTGCTTTGATTTGCCTCACAAGGGGGTGGACCAAAATCTGGATTTGGGGGCTCCAAAGAGCTTTAGTTCTGCTCTCAGTGCCCTCCTTGGGGTGCTGGTGTCTGGCTCTGACACTGGAGAAATATTAGGACAAGGTTCCAGTGATAGCCAGTAGGGTGTGACTTCTTCAGAGGTTTAAATCAGACAAGCACAAGCTATTTCTTCTGTCTTTTTTTTTTTGGTCTGTTAACAGAAACTATGAATTTTTCTAAAACTGAATTTACACAAAGAGCTTTGTCCCTACTGGAGTTACAGGCATGCCTTTCATGCCCAGCTTTGCCAACAAAGTCTCAAACCCACCAAGATGTTTGGGCCTCTAAACCTGATTGATACAGATGCAGGTTAGAGTCTCAAATCCACCAAGGTACTTGAAGGTTAGAGTCTCAGATCCACCACAATATTTGGGTCTCTAAACCTCACTGATATAAATGGAGGTTAGAGTCTGAAAACCACCAAGATATTTGGGCCTCCACCACAATATTTGGGTCTCTAAACCTCACTGATATAAATGAATGTTAGAGTCTCAAATCCACCAAGATATTTGAAGGTTACAGTCTCAAATCCACCAGGAGATCTGGGCCTCTACACCTCATTGATATAAGTGAAGGTTAGAGTCTCAAAACCACCAAGATATTTGGGCCTCTAAACCTTACTGATATAAATGCAAATTAGAGTCTCAAACCCACCAAGATACTTGAAGGTTAGTCTCAAACCCACCAAGATATTTGGGCCTCTAAACCTTACTGATATAAATGAATATTAGAATCTCACATCCACCAAGATGTTTGGGCCTCTAAACCTCATTGATGTAAATGCAGGTTAGAGTCTCAAACCTACCAAGACACTTGAAGGTTAGAGTCTCAAACCCACCAAGATGTTTGGGCCTCTAAACCTCATTGATATAAATGCAGATTAGGCATCTAAACCTTTTCTGAACCTGGCACCAGATCTGCTTTGACTCCTCTCCCCTTTTCATCATGAGTGTCTAGTTTGGGGTTTAGTTTAGGGCAATCAACGCTCCTCCTCCTCCCTCAGCTGTCGCTGGCTCCTTCCTTCCTGCAGAACTCCCGCTACCAGACCTACCAGAGGATGTGGAACTACATGTACTCCAAGCAGCCCAGCGTCTTCGTGAAGAGCACGGAGGAGGGGATCGCGCGCGTGCTGAACTCCAACTACGCCTTCCTGCTGGAGTCCACCATGAACGAGTATTACCGTCAGCGCAATTGCAACCTCACGCAGGTCGGGGGCCTTCTGGACACCAAGGGCTACGGGATTGGCATGCCCGTCGGTAGGCAGTGAAGACAAATTCTAGTCCTTCTCAGCTGTCGGCAGAGGACCGGAGCGTTTGAAAGGCTGAACCGGCTCTGGAGCCGCCGTCGCGTCTCACGGTTCTGCCCGGGGGCGTTTTTTGGGGGTCTCGGCTGCCCAAGGTGCCCGCTGAGCCCCTGCTCTGGGCCAGAGCCACGTGACACGCGACTGCGGCTCTTGAGATATGATTTCGTGTGAAAGATGTCTCGAAATTGCTGCTTATTTTCTGCATATTATGCTCTCTGCTGATTGTCTCCTTCCCGAACCAGTGTTTGTGCCTCGTTTTGTGCTCCCTGTTTTAATCCCAGAAGTGCTGTGAAAGTAATGCTGCTGTAACTGGAGTAGTTTTTAGCACGAGTTTCTTAACAGCTGGTGGTTCTTAAAACTCCAGGACAGAGAATTGGGCAATTCAGTGGCTATCTCAGGTAATAATCAGGTTTAACAAATGCAGGGGGTTTGTGTTTCACCATGTGAGAGCCAGCAAGAGAACATCATCTCCTAGGGCAGCACGGAAAAAGGATGTAGTAGTTGTTATTCCTGATCTTTCCTCCAGTCCTGACATTTAAGCACTGGCACTTAGCAACATAAAGTTAAGGTGAATTACATAAGGCCCATCACACAAACAGTCTCTCCAGTTTAGGTAACATGGGTAAACTTGTAAAGTCACCTGACTGTGAGCACAAACCCGCACTCTCGGGGCTAAATCTGTTCTGACATTGTCTTGTTAAACAGTGAAACCGTAGCAGATAAGAAGAGCAGAAAGCTGCTCGCTGGGACAATAGTGCAGAGTTACTGGGAGAACTGGGGTCTTTCCCACGGCCCTTCCTCAGGATCCCTGGTGGCAGACACCAGGGTGCACTAGAGCTTGGCACCAAGCACAGAAGTGTGAGCAGCTCTACCATGAATATTTGGGCTTGGATGATCCTTGGGGTGCCTTCCAACTCAGGGTATTCTATTCTGTGACCAACTTGAGGCAGGGAGTGCTAGAGCAAGGTCCAAGTTGTAGTTGGAATGACAGCAGAGGGACCTCCATGGTCTGGAGGAGCAACTGTGTGATGTTGAACTGCCCATTCAGTCCCTGCAGCCAAAGCTCCCCTGGTATTGGACCTCCTTAGCTGGTCTCAGCTGTGTGGCTCTTGGTGGGCAGGAAAAATACCTTCTGCAGGGGACATTATCCAGGTTTCCATGGCTTACATGGAGTGATGTCCCCTCCAAACCCTTCAGAGACGAGCTGTTGTAGCTGGACACACGAGTGGGGAGGAAGAGTGGGGAGGAAGGCTGGCCCAGGGGGTGCCCTACCACGTCCCTCTTGGTGTTGCAGGCTCTGTGTTCCGAGACGAGTTCGACCTGGCCATCCTCCAGCTGCAGGAGAACAACCGCCTGGAAATCCTCAAGCGCAAGTGGTGGGAAGGAGGGAAGTGCCCCAAAGAGGAGGACCACAGAGCCAAAGGTGAGCCACACCACTCCACATGAGCGTTCCTGCCTGAGAATTGCTTTTTCCCCTTCTCCTGACCCGAGATTCCTTCCCTCACGACTCAAGGAGAAAGCCAAACAGCTCCGCCGCGCCTCACGCTGTGTGTTTTTGCCTGGGGCAGAGAGAGCGGGAACAACCAAATGACAAATATTGGAGGCATATGGAGGGTAAATTAGCTCCTAATGAATGCCTGGGAAAATGGATGGCTAGAGGGATCAGACCAAAATCCTGGGTTCCTTGAAGGGAGATGGATCTCCACCACAGGCCTGCTGGTTAATGGCTCCGAGTGAAAGCGTCTTTTTAAACAGCCAGGGCAAGGGACACAAGGACTTTATAAGTACATCTGTAAGCTGAGGAGCAAATTCTTTTGGGTAATGCTATGCAAATTGCCATAAAAGCTACCACATTAGGCTGATGTCCCAGCGTGAGAGCAGTTGCCAGCTTAACACAGTTGCTGCATTTTTTAGTCCTGGCAGTCGCCCTCTTCTCAGCAAGTGTTTTCTGGGAGGCCAGCAGGTCCCCCAGTTAAAAGGATGATCTTCTGACCCTTCTGAGGGCACAGACAGAGAGCTAACCTGGATCTGTGGTAGCTATTTTGGTTTTATTGACCTTGCAGCAGCAGTAGGTGTGTCTGTGCAGTTCATGGATGGGACCCCACAGGGCTGTGAGTCGAAGCTCATTTTTGGGCTGTGCTACACTACAGGCAACCCCAGCTATTAATCTCAAGGCTGAAGGTGTTGGCCCGGTGTAAGACATCAAGTTATAGCTATTAAAGAAGTTACTTTGAAGGCAAGCAGGCACATGGGAGACTTTTCCTCCATGGACTGTGCAAAAAGCAGCTCTGAAGTGGAATCTAGGCTGTGGGCTGTTTTGGGATGGCTTTGGAAGGGGGCAGCTGGGAAGCTGGGCTGTTTCTGGCACTACTTGGTGTGTTCTGTGACCCTGGACAAGTTTTTCTCCTGGTTTGTTCCCTCTGTGATGTGAGTTTGGGAAATGGCACGTGTATACAGAAGAAGGAATTACCTCTCTGTGAGCTTGGGAATGGGTGCCTGAGGTAGCACTCAGGCAGAATGACCGAAGCACGTACAGGGAGCTGCTGGCCCTAAATTCAAATTTGAGAGCTGCTGGGAGGAGAGGATGGCCTTTATCTTGGGTCTAAACTGTGATCGTGGGCTGTGTTTTCTGCCTTGCAATTGCTGTAGAAGCATCTTTGCAAAGGGCTGATTTACAGAGGCACTGGGCTGCTCTGGAGGTGATGCCAAAAGAATGAAGAAGGAGGAGGGAGCAGTGTGACCTCCCAAGTTTTAGAACAAAGCAGGTCAGCGATTTACAAGGATTTTGGTGAGATTTTATGTCTAAAAGCCACGCCGAGATTAAGTCAATAAATCATTGATTCCTACACTTTGATTTAATGCTACAGAAGGGAGAGGAAGATTTTTATAGATGTTCTAGTTGACTAATGGCCTCAGTCAACCCAGTGCGAAGCACCACATGCTTTTTAGTAATCAATCCAATCAGGGGCCCAAACCCAACAAGAACAGGAGAGAAGAGTCACATCCTGGACAACAAAAGCTGAGGCCAGCACTGCTCCCCAGCTCATCTCACAGTCCAGCTCTGCAGGGCCAGAGGGAGGCACAGGCTGCAGTTTTGGGGTCAAGAGTTGACCCAAGCTCAGTCCAGGTTCTTGAGGGATGGATTTTTCCTTCCAGCTGGTGAACTTCCTGGATTGCAAGCTGTGGTAGTTATCCCATTGTAAGCAAGTTGCCCAAGGGAGGTGAGTCCCACAGAAGGGGCTGTTTCCTCCTGCAGAGCACCCAACCCATAACCAAGTACCCCTTGGTGGCAGGGACCCCATTCTCTCACCCTGTAGTGTGGAACTGTTGGGTCCTGGTCTGGTTTGGACCCTCTCCTTGCTACTGCAGTACAAGCAGCTGCCATCATTTCCCCCCAGCACTTTGTAATGCAATCAAAGGAGCTTTTCTTGGTGCCAGCTTCCTTTAAAGCCCTTTCCTGTCTTCTTCATCTCTGCTTCTTTAACAACCTTGCTCGTCTCCCTTTGAGAAGTTCAAAGCAAGCGGAGCTGGGTGAATAATTTGCAGGGATTAATGTGCCTGATTGATCTCGCAATTTTTCCCTCTTGTTTTCAGTTTGTCCACAAATTGCTTTGTGCTTCCCTTCAATGTACTTGCTGTTTATCTGCAAAATCATCATTTCTGAGAAGGGATCTTCGATCCTGCAGTTATTGCAAGTCATTCACTTTGCCATCTGAGTCATGAGGGGAGCTATTAATAGGACAGTGCTGGCTCTGTGGTTTTGGTCCCTGGCTGGGTATCTGCAATGCCAACAAAACAGCAAAACTTGGGATGTCTGTCCAGTGATACTTTTACAATTTATGTCGAGTCTGCCTCTCCACATTGTCCCTCCTGCTTTGTTTCAGGCCTGGGGATGGAGAATATTGGTGGAATCTTCGTGGTGCTCATCTGCGGCTTGATCGTAGCAATTTTTATGGCAATGCTGGAATTTTTGTGGAGCCTTCGACACTCTGAGCAGTCAGAGGTAGGACCTGAGAGTGCCCTGGGGGGATAGTGTGTGTTTATTGCTATCTGTGGGGTGCTCAGTGGGCTGCTCTGGAGCCTCACCCAGGCTGAGGAGCATTCCCAGCCTTGACACCCTAAACACAGGAGCAGGTTTGGTCCTTTGGGGAGGGTCTAAAATCCACGAGCTTCTCATGCACTCCTGCTAAGAGAGGAGCTGTTGGGATGCTCCAGGGGCTTCTGAAGGGTTCAGGGATGTGTATAACATCCTGAAGATGGGATTTCTACCCCTGAGGATTTCTACCTGCAGTGGGTTTGGGTCTTGTGTTGATATGGGGATCCAGAACACAGGAGAGTCTCTGATGAGAGGCAGAATCTGTTAAATCAATGTAAATGCCCAAGTATTGATGTTGAAACCTGGTGGCACCAAGTCCGTAACAATTTGACATCAGAATCATGTTACAGAATCATAGAATGGTTTGGGTTGGAAGGGACCTTAAAGATCATCCAGTTCCAGCCCCTGCCACGGGCAGGGACACCTTCCACTATCCCAGGTTGCTCAGGGCACCATCCAGCCTGGCCTTGGACACTTCCAGGGATGGGGCAGCCGCAGCTTCCCTGGGCAACCTGTGCCAGGGCCTCCCCCCTCATCCCTCCAGCCTGCAGAGCAGACCCAGCCCCGCTCGGGTGAGCAGCACGGCTCCCGTGTCCCCCCCCCAGGTGTCGGTGTGCCAAGAGATGGTGACGGAGCTGCGCAACATCATCCTGTGCAAGGACAGTTTCCAGCCCCGCCGGAGGCGCGGGGGGCCGGTACGGACTCGCCCCGTTATCCCGGAGGAGCGCCGAGCCCGCAGCACGACCACGCTCAGCAACGGGAAGCTGTGCAGCGGGGGGGAGCCAGACCCCCTGGCGCAAAGACTGGCACAAGAAGCCGCCCTGGTCGCCCGGGGGTGCACCCACATCAGGGTGTGCCCCGAGTGCCGCCGCTTCCAGGGGCTGCGGGCGCGGCCGGCCGCGGGATCGCCCGCGCGGAGCGAGGAGAGCCTGGAGTGGGACAAGACCACCAACAGCAGCGAGCCCGAGTAACGCCGGGGACCCGGGGGGGCGCAGGGGCGGGGGCGAGAGGGTCCTGTTCCATTTTACAGAACACGGACTTGTACAATGTCAACTCGTTTTTAAAACCACTAGCGGTCACCCGGCTTCACACCGGAGGATTTCGGTGTCCCCGGGGGGACACGGGGCTGGCTGGAGCCTGGTGTGGCAGGAGAGAGGTCCTCAGGCTGGTCTCCGGTGGTTGTCTCCGTGCCACTGAAGGAGGAAGGACGTGGTGGTGACTGGTGTAGCAGGTATTGCCCACCCAGGGTGGAGGCAAGAGCCGTTCTTGGAACTTCTCCACCCCCAGGTCAGGAGAAGGGACACCAAGCGCTGTCTCTGCACCAAACAGACTCACCAAGGGGTGTTCTCAAAGGGCGGGGGGAGGGAGTTTTTAATTTGACGTGGACAAGGGATGGGAAGGGAGGAGTCATTGTTTTGTTTTGGTTTAATTTGGGCACGTCAGGACCTAAGTCTCCAAGGCACCAGGTTTCAGGTGCTGAGCTCTTCTTCCTTTTCAGAGTGTTGGCAGGTGGACTGAAGGAGGAAGGGAAGGGTGGGATGGGATGGGATGGGACATGCTCCCCGTGAGAAGCAGCGTTTGCTGAAAGTCCATCTGAGGAGTTGTTAAAATTACATATATATATAAATATATCTATACATAGATATATATATATTAAAATGCCAAAAAAAAAAACCCAACCAACAAACACAGTGAACTCAAAGAGGCCTTGAAACGCCTGGAATTTCAGGGGTTCTGTGTCTTTTGTTTCGTTCTGGGGTTACCTTTTGCTTTTTTTCTTCCTTTCTGTTTTTGGGATGAGGGTGGGGGAGCCTTTTGAGGGAGGTGAGGTGGGAGCAGGCGAGAGTGGGGAGCACTGGAGGGGAGGGGGGTGCTCCCTTCCCCACCAGCAGAGGGAGGTGGTGTTGGTACCCCCAAAGTGTCCACAGCCCGTGCCCTGCATGCTCCTGAGGTGACCCTGAGCTCTGCCCCAGGCTCAGGAGCTCCCCATGGGACCCACAGAGCACCCTCAGCTTCGAGGGTGACTCACAGCCCTTGTCCAGCAGCCACACAGCATTTGGGAAAACCATTAGCCCGGGATCTCATGTAAGGAAAATATTTACTTCCCTAGAAACAGCAGCAGCAGCAGCTCACCCTCTGCTTGGAACAGACGTGGGGGTTTACACTGACGAATTTAACTTTCTGATTGAAAAACAAATTCTATGCAATTTCTGATTGTAAAAGGAAAGAGATGACAATGGAGAGGGGCAGGGGAGATAAAGCCTTGAGTGAAGGTACATCCTGTTCTTGAATTGTTTTCTTTTCTTTTTGTCTTGAATGTACTGAAATAAAAGATGTCCTTGTATAATTATGCTTTTTTTTTTTTGCCCTTGTTTTTTTTTTAATTCTTCTTCTTTTTCCCTCCCTATCCACAGTCAGAAAAGCTGAGAGACAGTTTGAGGCCCATCTGCTCAGGGAGAAACCCATCAACTGAGAGGAAAGAGGTGCAGGTCTGTGCTGCCTGAGTGTGTCCACATTGTCCACATCCATGGTGTTGCTGTTACCTGTGGAAAAAGCAGAAAAAAAGCAAAGGTCAATAAAAAGGAATCTCAAATACGTGGTGATAAGGGGGAGAAAACCCTGAAGTGAGGCTGCCCAGGGTGGGCAGGTTCCCATGGAATGTGGACCATGGCAGCTGCATCCTTCCCAGACCTGCTGGGTGGATCCCAGGGAATGAAGGGCAGGCCCAGCAGGTCAAATGCAGGAGCCCATCTCCAGCAGCTGTTCCTGAGGAGGGTGTGCAGGGAATGGGGTGTGCTGCTGTGGTGGTGGGCACGTGAGGGTTGTTCTGTTGTTCCCAGCAGGTTGTGGAAAGAAACACCTGCCCCACAGGGGCATTAAAACATGCAGCAAGGAGGAGAGGATTTAGAGCTTGTTATGCAGGATGTCACAGGAGAGAGGTCCTTTCTGGCCTTCACATCTCTAAATCCACAGGATGTTCCCCTCTCCCTGACTAAAACAGAGCAGTGAGATAAGGCAAGACCTCCCCAGAGCCCAGGAATCCAGAGCCATGGGATGGGAGAGGCAGGTCCTCAGCTGAGGTAAGTCAGTAAAACTCCATCCCTGCCCTGCAAGGAGCCAGGTTGAGCTTTCAGAGCCCTGACAGCAGCACTGGGGACATCTGAGTGTGCCTGTGTCGTGCTTAAAGGCCGACATGTTTTTACGAGCAGAGGAATATATTCATCAAAAAGAAGCTGCTTTTTAAAATTTATTTACAGATTAGCAGAAGAAAAGGCTCCATGAATCATTTATCAAACCTGATGTTTTTTTCACCACTTCTACGCAGTGAATAAAGAGAAATCTTGACAGAGCCAGACATTATTCTGCATCTCCAAAGATCTTCCAGTCATCTGCTCAGACAGAGGATGTCAAGAAAAAAAATGATGGGAAACCACCTGGTTTCTCAGTGTCTTTGCTTTTTATCTCTCCTCCAAGCTTGCCCCAGCCACATGGTATTTTAGATCTGGGTCTGTATTTTAAGGAGATTTGTTACATGTCCCTTTTGCACTCTTCTCTCTTTTTTTAATTATTTTTTTTTTTACATCCAGAGGTTTTGCACTCAGAGCAGAAACGGACCTCAGAAGAAAAGGATAAAAGCTGCAGTAATTTAGATGCCTTTTCCCATGTCTCTGTGTCCTGTATTTTCTGCTCCCTGGTGAATCCTCCCAGGTTTCACACCCGAGGGAGCAGTCAGCATTATTCACGTGCCTGGGCTTGTGCCCATATACATTTTGTGTGCCCAGGTGGGTTTGCATCTCACATGTTCCCCCTCTCTTGCAGTTTGATTCTCATCTTTGAAACTGTAGTGGGGGCTCTTTTGCTCAGCCAGTCCCAATGCTAATGCAGTTCAAGATCTGGAGCAGTTTGCCGTGCAAAAAGGCACTTTCCCAGTATTGCTGTCTCCTGATAAAACTCGGGTAATTCTAGTAAGATATCTCTGCAAATTCCACCGGGAGCCAAAGATTAGATCAATTAAAATGTAATACTTTGCTTTATCCCTTCTAAGTGGTTTGTTTGAGGCTCCTGTAGCCCCCCTCTGTTCAGGAGCCCAGCACTGGGGCCGAGGGCTCACGTCTCTCCCTGTGGTGGCAGCCAATTCCCCAGCCCTGGCTCAGTCCACAGCAGTCTGGCAGGTTCCTCACTAAAAGGCCTGGAATCTCTCCCCCCATGTGCTAAACCCCATGTTTGTGTTGTTTTTCCAGGCAGTTCCATTGATAAAAAGCTGTTTTCTCCCCGGAGGTTGCATGGGTGAAGGTATTAACGAGGCTTGGACTAGCCCGGGGGCACTTACTGAGCTGAGTGGCACATAAAATAGAAAAAGGGTTGTTGTGTGGACACAGGAGCCTGCAGGACCTTGGGAAGAGAGATGGTGAGCTATAAATTATAGACTAGAGACTCAGCCCTCAGTGGTCCTGAGGCAGGAGTCTTTTTAACCACTTGAGATCCACAGGAATCTTCCCTGCTCCTGCCCTGCCAAGTCCTCTTCTCTCCTTGAACCCCAAGTGCCTCACCAGGTAAGTGACCAAAAAGGTGGAGGAAGAGGCAGAGGGAATAGCTCTTGTTTTGCTTTGTGTTTTTGGCAGAGATCCTGAGCTTTAGGAAGGATTTGGAAGGGGTCTGAGTCCTACACAAGCTGGTGGAGATCCCACCAGCACTGGGAAGTGCAGCTGTGGGCACAGGGTATAACTGGGGTAGACACAGGGATGTGGGTAACTGGTTTTGGTGGTTCTGGGGTAATGACTCTGAGTGGCAGAGACATTCCCTTGGGAAAAGGAAGGGACCTGTGGGTGAGACTGCTTGGAGCAGGCTGGCTGGTGACTGGTGTCTAATATGAAAGAGCAAATAAGCAAAGATGGACTTTGGACGGTTTGGGGGGAAGCTGTCATGATCTGGCTATGAAAAAGCTGGTGTGAGTGATCAAAGCCCCCTCATCAGCTCATTTAATTTAGCTCTGAAAGTAATTACCTGCAAGATAGAGTGTTTCTCTCTTCTGCTTCGCTTGTGCATCCAATGAAGGTGATGAAATTTCTTGCAGTGACTTCGACTAGAGGGAAAAGGTAGCACTGCCCTTCAGGAGGAGAGAGAGGCACCTCTCCAGGGTAAGGGAAACAGCCCAGGGACCTAGAGGTGTATGTGGGGGCAGAACCAGGAAAAGGAACTGCAAACTGCCATCAGAAATGGTCAGAAGTAAGTCTGGGCTCATATGTGACACTTAAAAGTCCACTGAGTATCTCCTAGTGAGGAGCTGCAGCTTGAACAGAGCAGAGAAACAGCTCGGTGTGGCCAAACACTCTGCTGAACAGAGGATAAAGCACCCACAGTTCCAGAAACCCCATTAGGGTCTGATGGCCACTAACTGATTGAAAATACAGAGCTGGACTCTTCTGGGCACAAAGTGCCACTGATGAATTCAGTATAAATAGGCTGTTCTGGAACCCGACCCTGCACTGGGTGTATCAGCTGGCTCGGACAATGGGCAGGTTTGTGCATCCTTCAGGGAGATTGGTTGGTTTTTTTCCCCTCCATGGGGGAATCTGCTGTGCTCCATTTGAGTTATTAGTCTGGTTTTGTGGCAGGACCGCAGCATTTCATCCCAGGAAGCATTCCAGGCGGCAGAGGAGGATCTGCAGCTGTCTGGGGGGGACGTGTGGCAGTCCATCACCAGCACAAAGGGCCACACAGCAGCGGCTCCCCAAGAGCTCTGCTGAGCCCAGATCACTGGGAAAATGAAGGAAGCTTAATTAACAAAGGCTTTCTCCTCTGCTGTGTTTAGGTCTGCAGTTATCAGAGCAGTTCTGGCAGTTCTCAAAGACTGAAATGACAGTAGTTGGCTGTAAAAGAGATAACTGTCAGATTAGCTGGGACATATCTCTGCCGAGGTTTTCTATATCATACCTATCTTGAAGCATCTCCATGTATCAAAGGGACTAGTTGGCCATTTGCCTCCACAAAGTACCCTTTCCAACGTGATAAATAAGGCTCTGTTACAATGGAAAGGCATAACATTTCTTGTTTCTTGACTCAGGCTGTTTTGGAATAGTGGTTTTTTGCACTTTGATCAATATGTAGAAACTAATTTTTTCTGCTGGTTTTGGTGTCTCGTGTGTTGAGTGAAGGGTGCAAGGGACAGAAAATGTTTGTTGGGGTGCAAAGGCAGGGAAAGGGCCATTCCTGGCAGGTGCAGGTTGTTCTCATGGCCCATCAGGGCTCTACATTGTCACATCCTCAAGTCCTCTGAGTCAACTGGGTTATGTCTTCTGGGGAGCTGGTCCACGTGGCTGCTAAAAATCCTGGCTGGGGTGCAGCCTGGAGAACAGAGAGGTCCTGCTGCTTTGTTGGGAAAAAAAGTTAACTGAGGTAAGGGAGAATTTCACTGACATTGGTGAGGAAAAGGCAATTTAGACCAGTGTGGGTGAGACCCTATTTTTTTTTTTCAAACTTGTTTTCTTCCATCCTTCCCTGTATCATAGAATCCCAGAATGGTTTGGCTTGGAAGGGACTCTAAAGATGATCACATTCCACCCCCTGCTATGGGCAGAGACACCTTCCACTAGCCCAGGTTGCTCCAAGCCCTGTCCAACCTGGCCTTGGACACTTCCAGGGATGGGGCAGCCACAGCTTCTCTGGGCAACCTGTGCCAGGGCCTCCCCACCCTCCCAGGGAAGAATTTCTTCCTGATATCCAATCTAAACCTACTCTCTGTCAGTTTAAAGCCATTCCCCCTTGTCCTGTCCCTCCAGGCCCTTTTAAATAGTCCCTCTCCATCCTTCCTTAGGCTCCCTTCAGGCACTGGAAGAGCACAATTAGGTCACCCCACAGCTTCTCTTCTCCAGGCTGATCAATCCCAGTTCTCTCAGCCTTTCCTCCCAGCAGAGCTGCTCCATCCCTCTGATCATCTTGGTGCCTCCTCTGAACACTCTCCTACAGGTCCTTCCTGTGCTGGGGCTCCCAGAGACACTGGATGCTGTATCTCTGCCTTCCAAGCACCACCTCTTTGCTATTGATCCCCAAATACTTCTCCTCATGTTGCTTAGCCTTAGAAAGAAAGGTCTCAGCTTGGCTTTTGCCTGAACTCCCAGGAAATGTTCATGAATGGAAGTCCTCTGGCTTTTCAGGCTTAGCTCTTGCTGAGTTGAGGTTTAAAGCAATTTATTTCAAAGCCAAAAGTGAACACAAATGAGGGGAAAGAACTAGGGGAGGAAAAGAAGAAAGATCTTCTTATTCCCAGATGAGCACTAGGATGTCTGAACTGCAAGCCTAAAACTGACTGTTCTTCCAGAGTCTGCAGCAAATACTCCTGTGTGTTCATGAGCTCAGCCAGGGAGGATGCTCTGATTGCTGCTTGCTGAACTCAGCTGGAACAGGGAGGTGAACACACAGCCTCTGGTTTTGCTCCTGAGCCACTGATCAACCACATCCTGCTGAGCCCCCAGACAGCTGAGATGGAGGTCACACTGTGGTGGGAGCCAGATGTGAGCAGGAGGCCACCAAACATCCCCACTCCGAGGTGCTGTGAGGCAGATTGCTCTGCTCTGGGAGGAAGGTGCAGATTGCTCTGCTCTGGGAGGAAGGTGCAGATTGCTCTGCTCTGGGAGGAAGGTTTGTTTGCTGGTTGTTTCTGATGGCCCTGGCACAATCCTGGCCAGGTGACTGGGCCAAAGGAGCTGGACCTTGGGTGTAAAAACAGAGCTTTGTAAGGGAGAGGAGGAGGTCTGCTGGTTTAGCAGATGTAATAGTCACTCTGACCAAGCTGTTTCATTACAATTCCCCCACGTGGGCACTGTTTTTCAGGGGGGCATTGTTGTTTTGGAGTGAAACCCACTTCTTTTGTGGGTGCCCAAGGGGCCATCAGAAAGCAGCAGGATGGCAAAGCTGGATGGTGAAAATGCCATCAAGGCATAGCAGGAACAACAGAAGCTGCTGTCCTAGGACACTGCTCTGGCTGGCCCACGCCTGGCTCAGGGTTATTTGTGGCCACTGTGTCCCAGCAGCAGAGCTATCACACCACCAGCTTGTTGGTCCATGTCAGACTTTGGGCTAAGCCTGCACCCCTTTCCTGCTTGGACTTTCTTGGCAGTGAGATAAGGATGAAGACCTGCCAGGCAGAGGAAGGATAGGGCACAACTGCAGCACCAGCAACACTCACTGAGGCTTTGGGAACATCCCTTTGCCACCCTGGGCCTCCACTCTGCTGTAAAATGGGGGTGACCTGAGCTCTTCCCAACCTCTCTGTGTTTGCTAAATACTCTGTCAGACAACAGAAGTGGAGGAAATTCTTTGGATTAATGTGTAGGACTGGAGGGGGCCTGGCAAAGTTTAATCTGCTCATGTTTGCAAAGGACTCTGAGAGCGGGTGGGGATTTGCCAAGTGTTTGCTAACATTAATGGTTAATTATTATGGATGCTGGCAGCCCACAGACACAGCCAGCATCGTTCTCCAGACCTGGAATGGAGTTGTTACACACATAAGATGGGAAGAGACAGCTTCTCCCTCTGTTTTGTCCTGTTCTCCCAGCCAAAGCCCCTATCCAAAATCAGGCAGCAGTGGCACTTCTCTGTCTCATCACAACAACTAGTTACGAATCCAGGGCATTTGGCAGAGGGAGAAACAGCCATTTCCATGTCTGGGCTCACTCCTGTCTGCTGGTGCTCTCTTTGTCTGACTGAACAGGATGGGAATCGTGGTCCAAAATGAGATGTGTCAGGAATGGGGCAGCAGGTGGGTGCCAGGCCGTGCTGAGGAGCAGGGACAGATCCAGAGCTGGCTGGAGAAGGGCACCGAGCACAACCCAGGCCCAGGTTTGCTGTTCCTGCTGCTCAGGCTGGGTCAGTGAGCACCTGGAGCACCTGAAGGTACCACACTGAGGGAACACAGGAGCTGGCACAGCAGATCACATGTGGGTTTGGGGGTCTCCAAACTCCAAACTCCAAGCTGCATCCTGCACTGAGTGCCCGGGAGAACCCACACCGTGATGGAGAGGGCGAGAGAGCAGCCAGAGGAGCGAGCCAGCCCCGAGTGTGTGGGATTTGATTTGCCAGACATAATTTGATGGCCGGTGCCACTGCAGCGGTACCTGAGGAAGCTGCCTTTATCTAATAGCAGCCATCCAGAAAATGAAATCAACTGGATAAAAGACTCAGGGTCCATTTGGTCCTATGAACATGGCCAGCAATTGGCAAATTACGAAAACCCAATAGATCTTGAGACGACACCGGCACTGATTTATTTTTGGTCTCTACGTTCGGATGAACAGCCTCAATTTCTGAAGTTTGAAAGCTGCATTGTCCCAATCTTTTGGCCACAGGTAATATTTTATAATTATGACTGTGGAGTAACGTTTGCTCTAAAAAGTAGCTTCAAGGTGCATTAGTCTGGGATAATTGACAGAGGCTGAAGAAGTGATTTGGGAAGCGCTTGTGCGGAACCAAAGATCTTAGTGAACAGTTACCTTAAATTAATGGTGTGGGGAGAAACAGCTTGGAGTTGATCAGCTGGCAGGGGTGCTAAATGAAGTCAGGCTCTAAAGTTATTAGCAAAATATCTATGAGACAGCTCTGCTATGGATTTATACGCCAGCTTGAGTCTTATGGGGCCAAATGTGCGATGTGCTCTGAGCCCACAGGACTTCCCTGCTTGGGAGAGGGCAGGGAGTGCTCAGTACCTGTCAGGATTAGGCTCAGGTTAGGCCAGCGTGGCTGACAGGGCTCACACCTTTAACTCCCTTCCTAATCCCCAGATGGAGTGAAAGGTCGTCTCCCAACACTTAGTAAATCTCCAATTTTATTTCTCATTATTAAATCATGGAATTGGCCATAAATGTTTAAATTAAGTGAAAGGAAGGGAGATTTGTGAGAAAATTGAAGTCTCTTGGAGGGGTTGAAGAATAATCTCCGGGGATGAAGAAAGTTGTGGTTACCAGACCCAAAAGCGAAAGGATCAAAAAGCTGCAAAAAAAGAGTAGAAAATTGCCTGGTTTAAATCCTCTCCCTCCCCCTAAAGTCCCTGGTGTTTTAAATATAGGGAAAAGTGTTCTGATAAGCAGCAGAGTCTCCCAGATGCTCCTTCCTCTGCTTCTGCCACTCTCTCTGTGTGTGAACCAGGGAAATTCGGTGCCCTCGGTGCATCCCTGTCCCAAAGTGTGACAGTGACACTCCAGCCCTAGGTACAGCGAGACCTTTTGAACATTATTAGTGTGGGCTGGGAATTAATTGAGTTTAGATGCCTCACTCTGACTGGAATGAAGCCTGCTTTTATTTTTTTTTTTTATTAGCATAATCAGTAATTAACTGTTTGATTTTTCGCAGACTCTGTTGGATTCTCCATCTCAGGTAATTTTTCAGGAGTACGTGCTTGGGTTTTTTTAGCCTTCTGACCAAATGACAGTGAAATTAGGGGAGTCTGTGGCTCTTATTCTGGATGTAACACTGGTTCCCTTCTGGCCTCAGGATGTGCAATCCCATGAACCCACTCAGACTCCTGTGACAGTGGGTGACATTAATTAGTGGTGAATTAGAAACACGAGTAATGAGGGAAGGATTGTGACTGGAATTTTTTTTTTTTTTGGATATTGAGGTTCTTTTTCTTGCTGAGGTTAATCAGGTCCAGCTCTGAAAGCATGAAAATAACTTGGATTGGGAGGCTCTGTCACATAAGATGGAAAAGTCAGTGAAGTAGCTCCAGTGTTAGAGTCTCACTGTTGGTATCCCCTGCACAACCAGACAGGGAGAAAGCAAGAAAAAAAAGAGGTGATTCCAGTTCCCATGGCCTCTTTAACCCCGGGGAGGTGGCTGTGGGAAAAAGGGGAGCCTGCCAGGGAGGGGCCAAGGGTGGTAAAAGCTTGGGCAAGAGGATACTTGTGTGCCAGGGAGGAGGAGACTGAGCCCCAGCAAACTTATTTCACTTGAACAATGAGGCAGCCAACGTGATAAGCACATTGAATCTGGGTTAGTTTGGGCCTGAATTCAAACTGGTCCCTAGAGGTGGAAGACTATATTGTGTTAACAATTCCCTGACCTGTCCAGCTCTGTTGAAATGGGCTCTGAAGTCGGCCAGGCACTTTCTCACACTTGCAGCACTGACCCAGTGGAGGTTTTCACAGACATCTGTTCTATCCAGTTTGATCTGTAACTATAGAAAGCAGCCCCTGAAATGTGTTTCAAATCCAAGTGTGGCCTGTGGTGCCAGTTACCAGCTCAGGTATGCTCTGTCTGCCTTCTAGCAACCAAACAGCACAGGTGAGCTGTGCAAAAACCATGAGGATTTTTAGGAAAAGAGTGTGGCCTCTGAATGCAATGGAATTCTTTATCTCACTGAAACAGATATGAGAAGTAGGGGAGGAAGGAAAACCAAATGGAGACAAAGCTCTCCCCAGAATGTATTAAAAGAACCAAATGAGCCATTCAGAGCATGTGGGTGAAGGTTTTTAAAGGAGTGTTAGCAAGGCAATGTTCATCTGTGCTGGTCTGCACAGGAGCGAAATAAACCCAATATTGAGTCAACAGGGTAAAAAGAAAGAACACCAAAGTGGTTTTCCCTGTGTTAAAGGGCAAACAGGTCCATGTACATGAAAGCCATGCATGTATTTCAGGGCTGGCAGCTTGGGCTGCTGCTGTGGGGAGGACAGGGTGACACACAACAGAACTGCAAGGAAATGGTCCATGGGATTGGGACCATGTCACCTGCAGACCCTGAGCCCTTCCACGCAGAGAGTTATTGGTAAAATTTGAACCGGCACATACAGGATGTGAATCTGTCATAATTCTGCATCAGGCAAGGTTAGGAAGTCAGTCAGACTTTCTCCAACAGTGTCCTGAAGACACATGCCCCATGCTTTATTTAAAAAGCTGCTGTACACCAATTCCAAGGAGAAGCAGGGAATAGGAGACAGAGGAGCTGAATTTTGGGAGTGGCAATAGATTGGGGCACAACTGATTAGCTTACATTCTATGATTAAGCCTAATACAGCTTTTAAATTTGCAGCTGGGGCTGCTGTGGTGATGTGCTGATGGCTCCAGCTCTGGCAACGATCTCCCCAAGGCTTGCTTTGCCTCTTGGGAGGGATATTTTCTGCTGAGAGATCCTTAGTCCAACTCTGGGGCTCCCAGAATTGCCTCCTTGGCTTAGCATGAGTTGTCTGTCTCCTGTGGGTGCAAAGCCATGATGTGAGTCCAAGGTGAGGCGGGAAATACGTGGCAGAGCAGGAGTTAAACCAGTCCCTCACCCCCCTGGGCTGCTGCTGAACACTTTTTCTTGTCCTCTGCCTGGGTAGCACCCACAATGCTGCCATTGTGCTCTGCTGCTGTGCAGCCCTGGGGGTGTGCAGGTAACAGGATAGAGCTGTCCTGATGATGTTACAGCCTGGGCAGAGGCTGTGGATGCCCTGCAGCCATTCAGCCATGGCTAATGCAGCTCTCCTCAAACTCCCCTGCCTCTGGCAGGGAGGATGGGGAATGAGCCTGCTTCAGGCAGTGTCTCATTCCCACCATGTAATCCTGGGGAGGATGGAGGTGGGGAATCAGGTAGGCTCATTGCTTCATGATTTGTCACCCAGGCCAGGTTGGACAGGGCTTGGAGCAACCTGGTCTGGTAGAAGGTGTCCCTGCCCATGGCAGGGGGTGGAACTGGATCTTTAAGGTCCCTTACAACCCAAACCAGTCTGGGATTCTATGATTCTGTCCTACCTTTTCAGGTCATGACCAGCCACTGCAGAAAAGACAGTGAGTAAACAGGAGAGAAATGGGTGAACTGGCTGAGAATGGCACTGCCAGCAAAGGGGTGTAGCTGCTGGACAAGCTGTTGACATTATACATCAGCCTTTACTGGTCAGAAGGATGCTCCAGCTCCTCAACTATTTTTTAAAATTTTATTATTTTATTTTTAATTGTTTTATTTACTTATATTTATTTAATTTATTTTTATTGCATTTATTTATTTTAAAATAATTTTATGTAATTTTAAATAATTTTCCTTGTTTCCCTCCGCTGGACCTGCTCCAGTGTTGCCTAAAATGAGAGAAAAATTCTCTGGACAGTTTATTAAGAACAGATCTTTAATTAAGGCCTTAAGGTGCATAAAACATATTTAAGCAGAAGCGCACAGAATAGCTGTTATAATTTTATAATACTGGCTAATTATCATACCTAACATCATGGCCCCAAAACTGTCCATCCCCCAGACCACCCTCAGGCCTTTCCCTGGGCACACCTCCCTAAACTGGGCTGGTGGTCCCATTTGACATTTGGGATACAAATCTCTCTCCCTCTCCTCTAGTTTAGTCTAAAATTGTATCTAACAGTGTGTGTGATGTTCTCTGTACAAATCGGATGTTTTTGCTGAAATCATTCCTTGAAAAGGACGCTAAGCAGAACCTCAAGAATATGGCACAAGGGGCGGTGAGTTGTGAAGCGTTAAAAGCTGTGTTAAAATTCTAAATAATAAGATTTAGGGATCTTAAGGACCTCAAGGCATCCCCAGGAGCTCCTTGTTGTCCTGAGGAGCCCAGAAACGGGCGCACAAGGGGCGGTGAGTTGTGAAGCGTTAAAAGCTGCATTAAAATTCTATATAATAAGATTTAAGGACCTCAAGGCATCCCCAGGAGCTCCTTGTTGTCCTGAGGAGCCCAGCTGTGCCTCACAGAGCCGAGCAGAGGGCGGGATTACCCCCTTTGCCCCGCTCGGCCGCGTTTATCCCGGGGAAACCCCCACTTTGGGGACACCGGTGACGTCACGAGCGTCGCCGTTTCCGCGGCAACCGGGGTGGCGCGATCACGTGACCGCGCGCGGCGTCACGTGATGTTTTGCAGCTGCTTCCGGGTCGATGCGGGACGAGGCGGCCGGGCCTGGGTGAGGGGGACGGGGGGGACAGGGGGGGACAAGGAGGGGACAGGGGGGCGACAGGGACACCCCGGCACACCCTGGCACACCCCGGCAGCGCGGCGGGGCCGGCGGGGCGCGAGGGCGGCGGGGCCGCGGCCACCCGGGGCTGTGAGGGGCCTGTGTGAGGGGAGCGGGGGCGGGCGGGGGGAGCCCGGGGAAGGCCCACGGGCTGTCCGGGGGCACTGGGCGCTCTTCCCGCCCAGCAGCACGGGCAGGGACCACCCCGGCTCGCCCCGGGTGGGATTTACGGCAGCCCCGCCGTGGGAATTGCTGGGTCGGTGGCACGGTGTCACTTCGGGGCAGGAGCGTGGCACGGGGTCAGCCGGGTGTCCCTGGGGCGGTTTCGGTCCTGCTGCCGGTGCCGGCTGCTCCCAGCAGTGTGGGCACACAGCCGTGCTGGACTTCGTGGAGCGGCTTGCCCTGGTGGTCACTTTGCCTGCACCAATATTATCCCTGCTAAATCCTGATAGGCTTTCCCTGCCCACGGCGTGGGGGTTGGAATTAGAGCATCTCCAAGGTCCCCTTGCAACCCATCCCCTTCTGGGACTCTTTGGTTCTGTGATTCACTTTTCTGTCTCTTGAGATCACATCAAAAATAATTCCCCTGAATCATGTCTCGGGAGAAGGACCTTCCAGCTCCTTCCAGGCTGATGTTTGTGCTGTTCCTTATGCTTTGTTTTTCCTGTGTACAAACATGTCAGGATGTGTTTGGTGTGTGACTACTCAGGATCTGGCCCGCAGGCCTTCGAGTGGCTCTGGAATTTTATTAGCATGTCATTAGTGGTGCCATTCTCCTCCAGGGTCTCTTGTTCTCCTCACACAGCATGGGGATGGAAGTGTTTTTTGTGTTTTTCTAGTGTTCTCTTTCCACCAGCTGCAGCAGCACCCTGGTTTTCCCTGGAATCTTGAGGCAGGGTCATGCTCCTGTTTGCAGACAATTCCCAGTGCTGCCTCCAGCTGTGGGGTCCCAGCACAGGAAGGACATGGAATGAGTCCAGAGGAGGCACCAAGATGATCAGAGGGATGGAGCAGCTCTGCTGGGAGGAAAGGCTGGGAGAGTTGGGATTGTTCAGCCTGGAAAAGAGAAGGCTTTGAATTGACCTTTCTGTGGCCTTCCAGGACCTGAAGGAGCTACAAGAAAGATGGAGAGAGACTATTGATAAGGGCAGGACAAGGGGGAATGGCTTCAAACTGATAGAGAGTGTAGGTTTAGGTGGGATATTAGGAAGTTCTTCCCTGCGAGGGTGGTGTGGCCCTGGCACAGGTTGCCCAGAGAAGCTGTGGCTGCCCCTGGATCCCTGGAAGTGTCCAAGGCCAGGTTGGACGTGTCTTCCACCTTGTGGAAGGTGTCCCTGCCCATGGCAGGGGGTTGGAATGAGATGATCTTTCAGGTCCCAAACCATCCCAGCATTCTGTGTTGTTTGCCACTCCAGCAGAGCATTTAAATAGACCAACAGAGGCTGTTTGCTGACATCTTCCAGAGGCCCAGTGCATCGTTTGCAATCTGTGCTGTCCTTTAGAAACCCCAGAGTTATTTTAGGATGTGGATTGTTCCTCATGCTGTCAGCAGGGAAACACTCAGGGACGTGCACCTTGCAGGTCACCCCGTGCCCTTGTGTTGACAACATTCCCTTGAATCCTGTCAGCCTTGCTTAGCTGCTCCTTGCTCTGGAATAATTGTAGGGATTCAGGGAAGCCACGTGCATGACATGATTACAGTGACTGTGAAGCCCCACGGGAGGGAAGTGGAAAAGGTGACTGACACTCCTTGACATTTCTGTCATCTAACAAAGGCACTGGTGTGCAAAACTGGAGCTTGGGAAGGAAAATGTTGATGATTCAAAGCTGTTGAATGTGAATGTCGTTAGTTTTTTTCCTCAGCTCTGGATTGCTTTCCCACTGCAGCTGAAAACACCAGTTTTTGCCTCTAGTTAAGGGGAGTTTCTCATGTGGAATTTTCAGCTGATGGTTGCTCAGCAAAGAGGAATGGAGTTGACAGAAAAGCCATGTGAAGGACAGGAAGCTTTCTGCACAGGGGACTTCCAGCATTTCCAGACCAGGAGGTCTGAATGTGTGTTTGGAAAGCACTGCCTGTCCATGGGATGGGACTGAGCTCCCAAACCACTCTGCTTTCAGCCTAAAGCCTTGGCTGTCAATGCACATTGTTCTTGTACCAAGTAGAATATTTTAGCCTAAAATTAAATGCCTTGTTCCTAACAGGGATTTCTTTTTTTCATTCTAGATAGACTAGTGACATGAATTGAGTTGGAGATATGAATCAACCCAGTTGTTGAGGGCTAAAAATAGTGTGGGTTGTTTTTTTTTTTAAAAGGAAGACCAATCCTTTCAGCTCCTATTTGTGACATATAAACTTTATATATAAATTAAAAATTATAACAGGCTTCAGTCGTTTTGCTGCTTGTTCTACTGAAGTCCTTTGTAATAGGTGTGTTCCTTTGTAATAGGTGTGTTTTAGATAGTCTGGTCATGGAGAAGTAAAGTAGAGCTTGTTAAACAGGTGATTCTCAGCAAAGGGGAGCTGAAATCACTTTTTTTTCAGGTTTTTATGTCTAGATTTTGTGCTACAAGACCTCTGGAAACCCAGGAACAACGAGATTCTCTTTCTTGGTGCATGTATCAAGCTCTACTCCTTTATTACAAAACCACAAAATGCCAAGTTCAGAGAGGAAAGTAGGACAGAGAATTTTAGTCTCACCTGGGTCTAACACCAGCCATCGAGGGATCCTTGTGCCAAATACTCTCCCAGCTGCCACTTGGTATCTTTCTAGGCAGGTCAGCAGCCTGTGATGTGCCAAGTCCTTCTTCCTGTGCTGTTCTGTGTCGTGCCTAGATAGGGAGGGCACAGTTATCTTCCAGATGCATTAGGCAGCTGCAGAATGGAATTGGCAAAACTCGCCTTTTGGTCTGGCCAGACGATGTGCTGGGGAGTGTTTGGTGACACAGCAGAAAAGGGGACTTGGTAAACATTTGTTTGAGCAATCTCTTACTCACAAACAGCTGTTTGCTCCTTCCCCTCCTCGCTGCCCTGGCAGTGTGTTTGAGGGGAGCTCTGGATTCCTCACAGTCCTCCTGGGAGATGCAGAAGTGGCCTTTGGCAGCCTGGGGCATGTTGGAGCTGTCCTGTAAGAGCATGTGGGGTAAGGAGGGCTTGTGATGGTGTGTTTGTGCAGCTTGGGCCCTCTGGTTTTGGTTTCTTTTCAGGTAATGCTTTACTTTAATCTGGAGTTTGAATTTGACTTGTTAGGCTAATCTGTGCTTCAGAAATAAAACCTGTCACCCATGTGGCTGCTTTCTCTCCTTTATTTTCAGGCACCACTGCTAGAGGTGATAGTTGCTGACTGTTTATATGCTCTGTTTTTCTCTGCACTAACCAGAAGTCCAAGAAGGGAGCATGGACCAGCCCAGTGGAAGGAGTTTCATGCAAGTTCTCTGTGAGAAATACAGCCCTGAAAACTTCCCGTATCGCCGTGGACCCGGCATGGGGGTGCACGTCCCAGCAACTCCACAGGGCTCACCCATGAAAGGTAGGCTCCTGATCCTTCTGAGCATCTGGGGGGAATCAAAGGAAAGGGGAATCACCCTGAATTGCCAAAACAAGCACCATCACAATATGTTATAATGTGTACTATAATATGTTTCTTAGCAATGAGCTGAGAGGTGGCAAAGTTGATGCAGTGACTGAACTGGTTGCTGTGAAAAACAAGTGAGTTTCTCTACAGCATAAAAGAACCAGAATTGTAGAATAGAACAGAATCATGGAGTGGTTTGGGTTGGAAGGGACCTTAAAGATCCTCAGGTTCCAAGCCTGTCATTGAAGATGGACCTAAGGCCCTGTGCAGTCTGAGTTTTGAGGGTTCAACAGTCCCCAGAGCTTATTTTATTCAAGCTAGTGATCCTGCTTTATTACTGGCTGCAGCAACAGGTATTTTGGCAGAGGTGGCTTGACAAATACATAACACATGACCTAAATTTGAGGTTGGTGCACGTGCCAGTGGTGCCATGCAGTGCCACCAGCTTAGGTTTGATGCCTGCAGGGACAGAAGCCCAAGGTACACAGGAGGGGACATATTTCAAGCACAGTGAAGAGTCACTGAATCTCCAGCCAGGCTGCTTTTGTGACAAGAGACTCAGATGGATTTGAAGTGTACTTGGTCTTCTCAAGGCACCAAATGCTTTCTGACCTAGTGCAGAAATCCCCTCTCCTGTGCTTCTGACCTTGTTGCCTCAAGGGAGTTTAGCCACATGTGTGTCTGAAGCTCTGTGCTGCTTGTGGATGTCCTTGAGCCTCCCTGACTGCAGAATGTGTGTCACTGTGTCCTTTAAACTAGATCCATTTGACACTCTTTAGTCTTCCCTCACGCTCTGATGTTAGAATTTGGTTCTTGGATTATACAGAGGGGTCTGAGATTCACATTCATCCCATCAGAGCTGCCCTGTCTTTGTGTCACCTCTTGCCCATCGTGACCTGTATGAGTTGACCAAACATCCATCAGGTCAATTTGTGTCACAACCAGCCCCAAAGGGGAAAATAACCACAGAAATCAGCTGGGTGAAGTTTCCAATAACTGAGTTTGACAGAGGAGAGAAAAGAACCTGAGTTCAGTTGAGGATAAAACACACTGTGTGTCACTCAGAAAGAACACAAATAGAAAATTGGCCTGATGGAATATTCAGTCAGTGCCCTCTCTCCAGGTAAATGAGCACCTGCTCACCTGAGCTGTTTGGGTGCTGAAAAGAGGACACATCTTAAAATGTGACTGAGACATGACTTACAAGTACGTCATGACTAATTCCCAAGGTGCAACACAATCCTTTAAAAAGCCAAACACTAATGAGCCAGAAAACTTGGAAACTCAGATCACTCCAGATAATTGTCTGCTCCTAGAATCCTTTCTAGTTTTGTAGCTGTCAGGTGTTAAGGAGAGAGATAAAAAGGGCCACCTATTTAGGAAAAAGCTGGTTGTTAAATTTTAATAGCTCTTGATACTCTGGAGAGGTGGGAAAGCCATGTTGTATGTGAAGGAGTGTAAGAACTCAAGGCTTGCCTTGCCTTGAGATGGATTCCTTGAGTTGAAATGGTTTCCTGTTACAAATCCACAGCTTTCTGTCATGTTTTGGCTTTAGCACATGGAGCTGTGATTGAGGTCCTTGGTTGTAGAATAGCTTTGAGAACATTTACCTGCCTGAGAAGGCATTAGAGCAAAACTGAAGCAGAAATGTAAAAGCAGAGTAGAGACCTGAGCTTTTCCAGCATGTAGGAGTGCTGAACCCTCTACATTGAACTTGGAAGGGAAAGCTTAGAGAAGAAATGCTTAAACACATCCTTGCTGTTACTAAGGGCAAGAGGATAAGGGATAAGGGAGTCTGGCAGTGCAGCAAATGCTCCACCTAGTCCTGTGTCCTATCTGCTGCAGCAGATGCCTGGGGAAGAGCTCAAGTTCTGGCAAGAACTGATATGAGACACACCATAAATGACAAAGGACTGGCCTGTGGACAGAAATACATGCAGTAACTGCAGAGCACTGATACTGAGTGGCACTGCATGTGTAGAATCAAAAAGACTTTGTGATGATGCCAGTTGTCATAAAACCCACGTTTACCCCGAGCTCCTTAAATCTGTGTCAATTTGGGAACGACCGGCGGGTGTTTTTTGCTTTTGGAGGTTCTGTAACTCAAATTCAGTGCTGACCAGGGGGCAGCTTCTCTTTTCCCCTTGTCCCAGACCGCCTGAACCTGCCGAGTGTGCTGGTGCTGAACAGCTGTGGCATCACCTGTGCCGGGGATGAGAACGAGATCGCCGCCTTCTGCGCCCACGTCTTCGAGCTCGACCTCTCTGACAACAAACTGGAAGACTGGCACGAGGTAAAACGGTGGCATCTGCACCTTTCTGAAGCCTGTTACAGGGGCTGCAAACACTTTACATTTATGGAAGCACTTTGTTCGTTTAAAGGGGAGAGAGTTGCATTTTTAGTGGCTGCTTTCTCATCTTTGAAGCTGATTTTTATTTACCTCGACAGCAACCGAGCGATGAATGGGGTGAAATTAATCCAGTTTGGCACTTTACTCCATTTACTTTGAGCTTACAGTCCTGGCCTGTGGGTGAAAGATATACATTTTTATGTTATTTTATTGTGCAAAGCACTGGAACTGGTGTTTCTAACATCAAGAGGTTAATGGGCAGTGCAGTTTTTAACAGAGTAAGAACTGAGGGGGTCCAAGGAATGGCAGTTGATTCCCGGCTTTGCCACTGATTTTGTGATGGTGGGCAAGGTATTTATTCTCTCTCCACCTTAGTTTCCTTATCTGCAAGACAGATTTAGTAACATTTACCACAAAGGGTATTTCTGAAGCCTCATTAATTAATTCCAAATGCTGCTGTAAAATCCTTCAAAGCACTTGGGTGAAATAAGCTCGATAAATGCAATGTAATGTGAGTAAAACAATCTCAGTCTGCTCAAGTGTCATTAAGTTCCTCACTGGATTATGCTCTCCTTTTATGTTAGTGTTTATTGGTGGAAATAGGTGGAAAAAAATGGGATGCCTTGTGGGTTTTTTGTATCAGACTCCTGTTGGTGTTTGCAGAATTGTCCCAGCTCATTGGGCTGACCTCACATCTGGTCAGCAGCTGGGAGAGCTGCACACACACTGGTCACTCATGAGCTCCATGTCTTGCACCCTGCTCTGTGTTCAGCCTCTTTAGGCTGCCCTAGAACTGAAAACCTTCTGTGAACACTGACCCTTTCCTCTGAGACAGGTTTATGTTTTCATAGCCCATCCACAACTGATAAATAGCTCCCTTAAAAACTGCCCATGGTGGCGATTCCAGATCCCTGGGTGGCCTGTTCCCGTGCTTAGCTAATAACCTCCTGGTCTAAACTGAGTCATTTCAGCCTCCTGTGCTGCAGTTTAAGCCAATTACTCCCTGCCCTGCTCTCAGCAGGCACAGAGGAGCATCCATTGCTGTTTCCTTATACCCTGAAGAAGAGCTTTCGTGTCTCCTTTTATTATTTTAGCATAACACTGGAAAAAAACGGTTTTTTCTATTCTTCATCATAGGCCAGTTTTGATAAATCCTGTGTTTTTGTTGATGTCACCCAGTTTGTCTGCTTAATTCCTGAGGTGCAGCACCTAAAACATGACATCACCCAGGATGAGGTGTGAAGTGAGGCAGGGTCATTACCTCATGTTTGCCACACTTGAATTCAATCTCTGCATGAGGCAACTGGGCCCAGTTAGTGACCTGTGTGTGTCCTGGTCTGCCCCATCTCCCCCCATCCCAATTGTTTTGTGGAGCAGAGCTCTCCAGACAGGTGTTCTCTGACTCATAATTATTTTCTGGATTAATGTCTTTTTCCCTGAATGTCAGTTCTTTGACTGTCCCTGAACTGAACTTCCATCTCAGGGGTTTTAGCTGGCTTTGTTTTGGCCTCTGGTCTTGTAGCAGCCTTTCCCACCTGTGGGATCACCCACAGATTAAAAAAGCCCAGCATTCAATTATGGTGGTCATATAATAAGTTTAATTTTCTGTCTGCTGGCTTTGCACTGAGCTCTTCTCTCAGAGTGCTGTCCCAGGCACTGCAAATCCCCAGTTTGCCAGTGCAGCTGGTGTGTGAATGGTGGTGGAAGCTGCTTCCCACCGAGGCAAAGAGGGAAATGAGGTTGATTGAGGTGTTCTTTATGGATTGATTGAGCTCTGGGGAGCAGTGGAAGGCTGAGCAAGTGGCCATTGTTGGCCACAAACTCGAGAGATGTGCCAAGATGATGCCTCCCTGCTGAGAGAGGCCTGGCCTGCTGGCTCCTGGAATGTGCTGCTGCTCCAGCTTGGGGTTGAGGTGGATTTTATGACCTCTCCCAAGGGACTGACCATCTCTTATCAAGCTGCTCAGGGAGTGTAATGAAACGAACTGTTGAGGCAAATGAGCAATTAACCAATCCATCTAGATCAGGAATAGCTGGAGTATGAATTACAGGTAGATATCCAGAAGCCCTGTGTTTTCCCCCATATCACTCCTTTTCCCCCATATCACTCCTTCCCCCATATCACTCCCCCATATCACAAGGTGATCCCCTTTTAGGAGGTGGGATATTATTGCCTGAGCTCTGATTACTGCCTGACACACATTGCTTTCTTTTTCTCTCTTTTTTTTTTGTGTTTTGTTTTCCCTCCCCATTAGGTCAGTAAAATTGTGTCCAACGTTCCCCACTTGGAGTTTCTAAACTTGAGTTCCAACCCTCTCAGTTTGTCCGTTCTAGAGAGAAGTTGCGCTGGGTCCTTCGCTGGCGTTCGCAAACTTGTGCTCAACAACAGCAAAGCTTCCTGGGAAACAGTGCACACCATCCTGCAGGAATTACCTGAGTAAGCCTGGGAAGCTGGGTGTAGAAAAAGGGCTGTTTGCTGCAAGCAGGTCAAGGCTGGGTTGTTGAACTTCGTGGTAAGGGATGAGGACATCGTTGATTAAAAAAACAAAGAGATTTTTCTTTTTTCTTTGGGAGTTTGGGAACTGCCCAGGGGAATGCTTTACATTGTATTAAAAGCTGAACTTGTGTGGCACTGCAAAGCCTGGAGCTTCTCCTCCCAATCTAAATACCAGAGATGGATGGATAATCACCCCAAAAATGTGGGAGGTGACCCCTTGTCCTGTGAGTCACTGCACAGTGAGTGGTGCAGTGCATACCTGCACCAGGGATTGAGTGGGATGTACCCATTTGTCAAGTAATAGTTCATCCTGCTTTTCTGTGCTAAAGTGTTGATTTCTGTGGTTTGGCCACGGGCCACCTTGGCATTCTACTCCCATGGATGTCCTCGTTGGCTTCACTTTGATGACAGATTTGTATGGCTTTATAAGCAGAGCTGATGACACCAGAATATCCTGCGTGGCCAACCTCCACTTCCCTGGGACTGGGAGAGCCAGTTTAGGTGTCTGAAAACTTTAGTTGTCTGAAACTCTGTTCTTTCTTTAATGGGAATCTTTGGCTGAACCAGTGATGTGGGGGGAAAAATCATGATCAGTGTTGTATCAAAACACCATTTTAAATTAAGTGGTGAGCACTGGGAGCAGGTACCAATCACTTCTGGAGTTCATTGGTGGCTTGTTGGGCACAAATGTGGAAGATAACCCCAAGCAATGTGTTAAAAATTTAATCCTGGGAGGCCAGGGAAACACTTAGATGTTTTTTTTTTAATCTCTGGAGAAGGTTTATAGATGGGAACAGAGGTGTAGTGGAAACATTCCACGTGGAGCTCTCAAAAGCTGCAAATCACTTTGGGAAGTTACGTTAAAATCACATAAAATTGAAATACCATTTCTCAAGGTGTGTTGAGGTGCTGACATGATCCTTCTGCCCCTGTGCAGCTTGGAGGAGCTCTTCCTGTGCCTTAACGACTACGAAACAGTGTCTTGTTCTCCTGTTTGCTGCCAGTCTCTCAAACTGCTCCACATAACTGACAATAATCTTCAAGACTGGACTGAAATTCGAAAATTGGGAATTATGTTTCCATCCCTGGACACACTTATTCTGGCTAACAACAACCTCACCACCATCGAAGAGTCAGAAGATTCCCTGGCAAGGCTGTTCCCCAACCTGAGATCCATCAACTTGCACAAATCAGGTGAGAGCCCTGGAGCAGGATGGGATTTATTCTCAGGAGGAATGACTGGTTGATCAGAGCTCCCCTCCCGTGTAGGTGACAACAAGCCCGTCTCTGTGGGCTTTGCCTGCTGCTTTGGGTAGTCATCATTATCAAAGATGAGGCAGAGTAGTGTGGACCAGCAGTTACTCAAAATGAGCTGGCAAAGGTTTTTTTTATGTGAGTAGTTTCCCTCTGTTTCACATCCCTGCCTCAGGTGCTCCTGGCTGGAGAAGGATAAATAAATGTCTGGCAGTGGAGAGGATGAAAGAATCCTGTTTTTCTTTTGTTCCCTGTTTTATCTCGGGTAAAATGAGGGTCTGTGCAGGTGTGCAGCACATATCAAGCTGCCTGTCACCAGAAGCTGTCTGTCACCTGTGCTCAGTCATTAGGAGCTCGCCATAAGCTATGCTTGAAGCTGCTTTTACACTTCAGCCCCAGAGAATTTTCAGCTCCAGACAGAGAATGAGCATTTGGAATATTGGGAAGAGCGCCCTGTGCTCAGAGAGAAAGAGCTGCAGGGCTGTGATGTGTTTATGAGATGACACATGCAGCACAAGTCCATCTGCAGGAGTACCTGATGCATCATCAGCTTTTGTTCTTTACAGCTTTATATGCTGTGCAAGTGCTGGTTGAGTGTCAGGCAGGTAGAAGGTGCTTTATTAACATGCTTTACAATGTAAGCATCAAGGATTGCCTCTAATAAAGGCTTAAAGCTAACTAGAGGAGGAAAAGCCTGTTAGGCTGGATTTGAAAGCACTGTCTCACTGAGGAACAAGTGCCTCTGTGGTAAGTAGTTTTGCAGTTTTGATGCCAGGTATTTAAGAACTCTGGGTTCTGTAATGCATTTTGATGTTTTGGGAGCTGGAAGTCAAGTAGAAATCCCAAGGAGCGTGTTAAACTTCTTGGGGTTTTTAGACAAAGCTGCTGCACTGCAAAATTGTGTCATGTGTAGACTCTGCAACGAGTTGTGTTGATCTCTCAGGGCTTTACTGGTGCTCAATCCTCAGGTTTTTTTATTTACTCTCCCTGCTTGCTTTGTTATCCCAAATACCAGGTCTGGAGGGGGCTGAAATCAAGTTAAAGCCTTTTTCATTTAATGCCTGGATGGCTTCTGGGACTGTTTTATTGTTGGGTTGTGAGCAGAAACAGGACTCAAGGTAGTCATGTGTGCAAGGTAAAGCCACTTGATGGCTGTTTAGTGTTGCCTGGAATGACAAACCCTGATGAATTTAATCCTGTAAAGACAGCATCCCATTATAAACACAGGCATCATAACTGATGCTGGTCAGTCCTCAGCAGCAAGGCCAAACACTGAGTGATCCATATCCATGAAAAACTAAGCCATGGAGATCATCCTTCTAGGCTTGGAAAACAGCACAAGAGAATTTCAGCTACTCTGTCTTGTAAGCAAAAAAATTGAGGGTTTTTTTTTCAGCACTTCATGAGCGAAAGGAAGAGCAGTGACACTCACCTGTCACATGTGTTCTGATTGTCTTGGATACACAATGTTTTGTCGGTGTTTGTTTACACAAGTCTTTCCTTCTGAGCAGGTCTGCACTGCTGGGAAGACATTGACAAGTTAAATTCTTTTCCCAAGCTCGAGGAAGTGAAGCTGCTGGGAATTCCTTTGCTGCAGTCCTACACCACCGAGGAGCGCAGGAAGCTGCTAATAGCCAGGTCTGTTCCTTCTTTGTTCTGCTCAGCAGGAGCTTGAGGTGACAGTCAACGGGTGGGAGCAGGTAATTGTGGGAAAAGGAGTAGGAGAGGGGGTTCTGTGTGAATTCAGAAAGATTTGGAGCTTGGTTTTGTTGTGTGGGGAAAGACGGAGGAGTGGGAATGTTGTCTGACTTCTCTGCTTCTCGGAGGAGTTTTTGGGTCTCAAACACGCCTGTGCACGTGATGTGGTGAAATGAAAGTGCTTAATCTTGAATGTGCTTGGAGAAAGAGCATGAAACTTGGTGTCTTGCTTGCAGGTTGCCATCCATCATCAAGCTCAACGGGAGCATCGTTGCCGATGGGGAGCGAGAGGACTCGGAGCGATTCTTCATCCGATATTACATGGAGTTCCCGGAGGAGGAGGTGCCATTCAGGTGTGAATTCTTTGCTGTGCGGTGGAGAGCAGGGGCAGGAGGGTGGGGAGGCTAAAGGAGAGGTCACTGAACAGGTGATGTTACGTGGAAATCCTGCTAACTGTTCCATCCTTCCTCCTGCCTTGGAATCCTCTGTTTTAGCTGAAGTCGTTATTTTAGGCTGTTGTCTGAGGACCTGTAGGATCACTCCCGAGTCAAATTCGGTCGTAAATCCTCTGTGTCAAGTGCCAATTAACAACCTGACTGTTCAGTTCATGATCTTCATTGTTTCCTGGCCCCTCTGATGGCTCCCTTCATAATCCACCTGTGTTTGGGAGTGCCCCAAAGCCTGGGCAGATCTCTGGTGCCAGGCCAGGGCATCTAATCCTCTTGACCATCTGGTGTGTGGAATGTGACTGGCAACAGGAAGCTGTCCCCTCATTTTCAGGCCTGCAAATCACAAGCCTGATGGGTTTTCTTTGCCAGAAAAGTACATCCAATGACCCGTTCATCTTGGTTAAACTAATGAACTTGAACTCTGTGCCAGCATCTGCTTACTGCTCCTAATGGGCTGAGGAAGGATCATGGACCATCAGGCCACTGCCTTTCTGTACCTTTTGCCCTAGAACCCTCATGTGCTTTTTGACAGCAGAGCTTTAAAGCCCTTTTTTTACAGAAAAGGGGTAGGACAAGACTCTGTGTGTGACTCTGAGGGGACAGACAAAGGTGGGGACACACTGAAGGTCAAAGGTAGGGCCTGGAATGGATGACAAAGGTGCAAATGGAATCTGGTCAGTGTTTACATTGGCTGGTCAGTGTTTTCCCCAGCTTAATTCTTAGGTAAAATGTCTCTTGTTTTCCTAAAGCACTGAGTCTGTGACCTGCTGGTACAGTAAGGGCATGGGAAGGCTGGGATAGGGCATGAGGGCAGGGTGGTTTTTATGAATCCTGATAGGTTCAGTGATTATAACATTTGTTAAAGGCATGCTGGGGTCAGTTCAGAGGCAAAGGGCACTCGTGTAGTCAGGGAGACAAGACAGCTGGTGATCCCTCTTGTGCCTTTTCCTGAGGGCAAGTCCTGGCTTGTAATTTTAGAAGCCCTTGAAGCGTAAAAATGGGAAGAAATATTGGAAGTGATAGAAGCAGAGTCAGAGAATGCAGGGGAGAGGGAGGGGAGGCAGAGGCTGTGAGCTCATGGTGATGCTCCCAAAATGGATTATTTTCCATAACATTTTATTTCTAAGAAAGCTGTTTCCTGTCTCTGGACATGGACTTAGGGAACAGGCTGTGTGCACCCACATAGTTACACATTCCCACACCACTGGGGTCACTTTCAAGGTGGGATCTCATGTAAGACATCACTAATGTCTCACCCATCCAAGAAAACCAGGCTGATTTTCACCAACCTGCTAGGAAGATTACCTCCCCCTCTGGTTTCTTAACCTTTAAACACTCTTACTGCCTTTTTTGTGGTCAATGGCCTCTTTGTCTGAATCCCTTCATCTGTGCAGCGTTTCCAAGAGACTCCTGCAGCTACTAAAGAGGATTGTTTTTTTCTGGAGGGGTTGTGTGCCACTACAGGCTATTTTCTAGTGAGGCTGCAGATGGCTGAGTGTCCCCAGTGCTGAGGGCTGGGTTTCAGTTCCTGGGCCCTTGGCAGCAGCCCTTGTAGGAAGGGAAACCTGGCATTCTTTGGGATTCTGTGTCTGTTTGTTGCTAAAGCTTCCCCTTCCTTGCTCCCAAATCTGGTGTGGTCTCTCCAAAGGTGGTTTGTAATTAGAATCTAATCAGGACGCACATGTTGTTGCTGGGGGTACAGCATCTGCATTGCAGTGCTGCCTGGAGCAGAGGGAGGACACGCTGGAGCACGGAAAATTTCCCAGTGGGAGCAGCCCCCCTGGAGACTGCCAAGGTGCAGCGTGAGATAAGCTCTGCCAGGAGAACCCCCCCTGCTTGCACTCGTGTCTTCCCAGGCTGCAGCTGGAAGGGATCAGGGAGGGAGGGGAATGGAAAGCACAATTTATCTCTCTGGATGCCGTGGGTTAGAGGGAGCACTGAGTGTACAATCCAATATTGGCTGTCTCCTGGAGTGACGTCGCCGCGTCTCTGGGTTTTTAATGACTCCTCTGCTTGTCTGGGCCACTGTTTATCTGCAGAGTATCAGAGGCACTTTTAGCCAGGCTCAGTCCTTCAGCATCCTCTGCTCTGGCAGCCAGTGTCTGCAAGGGTGATTAGAAGAGTCTCCAGGGTGCCTATTATCGGGGTACAAAAGAACCTTATAAGCAGTGTGCCTTTATCCTTATTGATCCGAGGGAAGCCAGTCACTCAGACTCCCGACGTTCTTTGCAGCTCACGTACAAGGGGCAGACTGCAGAGCTGCTTCTGCCTTCCCTCAACACAAGAAAATTTAAGACAGCGTTGCCTGACCCTCCATGTGTTAACAGCACGTATTTGGGTCATCTTAGCCCACTGATGGTGCTTCTCTCTCTCAGCTTGCTCGAAATTTGCCCCCCTCTTTATCCTCTCCCCACCATCAGCCCAGTTCACTGCAGTTGCCCTCAGTGCACCAGTCAGGACAGTAATTCCAGTTGGCACATAAGAAAGTGTTGCTGGTCTGCAGCAGCAGAGATGGTGATAGTTAAAGGGATGTCCCAGAGTGGTCCAAGGGCTTGGAGCAGCAAGGAGTTGGTTCCTCTCTCCCTCTTTCCCTGCTGACAAATCCTTCTAGACCTGGAGGAAACTGTGCTGCAGAGAAACCCTCCCTGTCGATGACACATTGGTTGGCACTTGCTGTAACTGCAGGTGGGTCAAATATGGGGAGTGTGTTGTCTCCTCTCAGCACTAATGGCTTTTCCAAACAAACAGTCCTGATCCTATCAGCAGGTGGCTGTGAGAGCAGGGCACCAGGCTGCCTTTGGACGCTGTGCCCTGGGGAAGGCTCGGTTTGTCCGTGAGACTGGGGAAATCCTAGTGCGTTGTGGCCCTTACCTCATTTCCCAGCAGACAGAGGGGCTGCTGTTCTCCAGGAACATTCCTGCCTCCAGCAGGACTCCCTGGGGTCTCCCAGCCTGCCAGGTCCCATCATTGCTCGGCAGGGGCCGTGACACGGCACCGATCGCATTCAGCTCGCGCTGGGAGCGGGAACAAAAAGCGCTTTCTGTGCTGGGCAGAGCGGAGGGGCTCTGAAATGTTACCTTTCCTCAGCAGCTCTGCCTTTGTCATTTCAGTCCCATTGTGTTTTGTGCTGCCATTCTGCCCCTTTCCCAGCCAGGCAGGGAGATGCAGCCTTGCCTGATGGGAGCGATACCCGGTGAGGGTGAGACAGACTTTCCATTGCCAGGAATGGCTCCCTGGGATGGACCTTGGGAAGAGAACTTGGCTCCAAGGAGAAAGTGACAGCGGGGTGTGTGGCTCTGCTGGTAAAATTCCCATCTTGTTTTAGAGTAGGTGTGAAGGATCAGTTGGCAAGAAGTCCCCTGTTTTGTTGTCACCTTCCAAACCATGCAGCGGCTCACCTTGATTTGGTGATCTTGATGATTGTAACATTTGGGATGTAGCTGCCCCTTTGGAAAACAGCAGGGATGTCTGACAATCAGCTAGACCATGAAGCCACAGACAATGGGAATCTAAACTGAGGGCTGTGTCCTCTGTGTGAGCACTGGCTTGGTTCTGGCACTCTTTAGTGAAGTGTTTGCACTGGAGCAGGAGTTGTAGAGTTGTGAGTGTGTTGCCCTCTCTTTCCTCCAAATATCTTTTCAGCATCTTGCCTGAGAAACAGTGCTCTGTGAAGTGTCCTGCTGGCAGGGGACAAAACAGGGCTCATACCACCCAAATTTATTCCTAGGGAATGTCTCTCCAGGTCCTCAAACTTGAATGAGGGTCAGTGTGATCTCATGTGAGGAACATTCAGACTTGTGAAATGTGCATTGTGAAACTGCACCCTAATTGTGGCATTGTTGAATTTTCCAGGTATCACGAGCTGGTCACCAAGTATGGGAAGCTGGAGCCCTTGGCAGTGGTGGATCTTCGGCCTCAGAGCAGCGTGAAGGTGGAGGTTCACTTCCAGGATAAGGTGGAGGAGATGTCCATCCGCCTCGATCAGACTGTGGCAGAGCTGAAGAAGCACTTAAAAACTGTGGTGCAGCTGTCCACGAGCAACATGCTGCTCTTCTACTTGGACCAGGAGACTCCCTTTGGTCCCGAGGAGATGAAGTACAGCTCCCGAGCGCTGCATTCCTACGGCATCCGGGATGGGGATAAAATCTACGTGGAGCCCAGAATGAAATAACCTCTCCTGACCACACACATGCCCCCCCACACCCACACACATGCATTAAGGAGTTTTTGCAAGGTTTTTGTTTCGGTTGGTTGGTTGAGGTTTGGTTGTGTTTCTGTAGCAGGTGATTTCTTAGCCCGGAGGAGGTGCCCTGACGTGAGAACCAACGCCCACCATCCACTGCAGGTGACCTTGAGGTGACAGTTGACTTCAGGACGTGTGTTTCAGTGTGGGCAATACCTTGATGTTTCCTTTGATGCTCCGGTATACTCGTGATTTGGCGTGAATGGTCAGTTGTTCAAGCTAAGGAATGCCAGGGTCCATAAGGGAGCCAACAGCTCGGTGCAGAATTTGACCTGTTGTTTTCTTTTCCTACGTTTTTGGTGTTTTGCTCCACCAGAGTTCCCTTTGGCCTCGCTACCCGACTGTGGCTCGAGCTTGCTGAAGTATTTCCTTGCAGCTTGGTGCTGTCTCAACCTTTTGTTGTGCTCGAGTTCACAGACAAGATCTCCAACAGTATTTATTCCGCTTGATTCAGAGCTCAGGTACTTAGTGCATCCACTTCACTCCGCTGGTTTGGTTTCTAGGAGTGCAAAAATGGGGGAAAGAAAGAGAATTTAGCAGAAAGAAACTTTCTTTTCAAAACACACGCCCTGTATCCACGTTGATTTGGGGGAAAACCAGGAAGTTTTGGTGGCTGTTCCCGTCTCACACTGTGTCTGCAGCCTGTAGCACTGGCAGGCTGAGGACAACGGGACCCTTGGGTGTGTTGCAAAGTGAATTTTGGAGTGTGGTGGGATGGGTGTTGCGTTGGAAGGGCTTTTAGAGTAACAGGTCAGCGAGGGGTTGAAGAGCTTCCCCCACTGACCATGGTCCATCCTGATGCTGAAGAGATCCTCCATGCACTTAACCTTGGCCAGCTGGTACTGAACGTGGAATGGCTAAAATTCCTCTCCAGGGAGGAGAGGAAGAGTGAAGTTGAAGTTTGTGTTTGTTGCTGTTGCACCAGAATTCAAACCTTAGCACTTTCCCCGGGGCCCCTGGCTGGGGGTCCCTGCTTAGGGTCTGAGCCAGGACAATGTGTCGGCTCGGACCAGTTCCTACAAGTTGAGTAACGAAGCAACCAGACTCATGTTTGTTGTTCAGCAGGTTTTCACTCCCTATTGGCTTCCCCCACCTTGTGCTGCTGCTTAAGTTAGCCCCTGTTTTCTGCTGCAGAGCAGATTCTCTTTCCTGTTCAGTGAAATCCTCCTTCCTTTCTATCTCTTGTTTCCCTTCCCCATGTCTTCCCTTGTTCCTCTGCTCCTTGACAAGTTGAAGACTTTTCAGATTTCCTAGTTACAAGCAGCTGCATAAAAGTTTTTGAAGCTGTGCAGTGAGGGCTCTAGTTACACATGAACTCCTGACCTTAATTTTGAAATGCTCCCTTGTCCCCACGTGCACTTTCTTTCCCATGATGCTTCTGTCCACATCACCAAGCTCCTTTGATATTCCTGGAGTTGTGTATTTCTCTTCATATTTCACCTAGAAAGTGGGGTGGGATAGGATGGGGAGGGGGTGAAATGTTATCTCATAGTCTTCAGGTTCAAGATGTGGGGATAGTTCAGAGGGGGGAGTAGTTCCTCATCCAAAGTAAGCATTAAAAATGGGAGGATTTAAGACAAATTAATAATTTGTGCCTCACCCCCCTGCCAAAAATACCAATTTCTTGGCCCCGTTGAGATGAGCAATAGGAAAGGGAGCAAGACTTTCCACAGGTAGCATAGAGACCACAGCATGTACCTGCAGAGCTGTGGGACCTGTAAAACTAAACAGCAGGGAGGTAGTGGCAGTGTAACATAAAATGATGCTTTTATAAGCTAGAGCTTTACTGAAGATGTATTTTCCGTTTTGGGCAGTGAAAGTAATTTGCTGCCTTATAGCAGAACTCTTAAGCCAACACTTTGTGTATGATATATATATATACATACGTGCGAATAGGAGAAGTTGTGGTTAATAAGATATTTTGTTATAAAGCAAAGTTTTATGAAGATATGGTTGTTTAATATTAGAAGCCTATTTCAGCCCTTGACCTCCAGTGTAAGTAGGTTGTCCCTGAGTCGCTGCAGTGTCCGAGGTAAGCGACCAAGAGGGATGCAAAAGTGTCTCTGACCTAATTCTGTAGAGCAGTAATTGCCTCTGTGGGTGTATTTATGGCATTGTACCTGCTATTAATGAGATGCTGTAACTCTTGACCAACTTTCTGAGCACAATTAAGTGTCTGGGTTTCAGAGAAGGGAATAAACAAAGACCATTAAAGAGCTGAATGGGATGATAAAGAAGACCCAAGGATGTGCTTTTAAGTTTGTTTGCCCACTAAAAGTTGACCTGTCCCTGGAGGGAATGGTGCTGTCACTGCACCAGCTCAGGACTGTCAGTAAATCCTGGTTTTATTTGTGGCAGACCTGATGGGAACTGGGAGATGGGAAAGAACAGCTATTGACATACAAGTGGGGATTTGGTGCTGACACCCAACCCAGCTCCCCTGGTCGGGCAGGCCAGAAGTCACAATATCAACATCACCACTTGCCACTTCTCCAGGGCAGGGTTTTTAATGGATGATGTTCTCAAGGCATTCACCTTGTGTGCAGCTTGTGGGGTGGAAACTAAAAATCTTGGCTGTCTTCCCGAGGAGAAGGAGTCACATCCAAAACCCAGAGACAGTTTATGTGTCCAGATGATCGGCTTTGGAAAGCAGGACCAAAAGGCACACAACTGATGGGGGAAAACACCCCAGATCCCTTTCCTTTTGTAATACCTGTTGGGAAAGGGTCTTGTGCATGTGCCGTGTTAGTACTTAACAGGGACCATGTCTTGGGGAGAGAGGAGAGTGCTCTGAGTGGGAGAAGAGATTTGGGATCCTGAGAATGTCGTAGGGTCCTGATGTGGCAGGAGGTTTGATTTAAACTGATGCGGTGTCAGGAGGGGCTGTGCCCAGGTGAAAACATCCTTGGCTCTGCCACATTCCTTGGAGAAAACAAAATAGATTTGCAAGCTTCCCTAGCTTTTGTGTCCTTCTATCAGAGGGCTACTTTTGTCAAGAGCTGTTTTGCTGTTCCTGCTAGTTCAGGCATTAAAGTCTGCCCCGGGCAGTCTGCGCAGCGGGCAAACACCTGGCTCACCGGGAATTAGGTGACAGCTACATACCAAAGTGTCACACGGCTCCGTGTGCTGAGATTGGATGCTGTGCTCTTGTGTTTTTGGATAACGTTGCTGTTGACTATCCGTGTTTTGACCAGATGTTTCGGGAGGATCGCTTAAGGGGCGATGTTATGAATATTCATGGCGTGCTGACTGCCCTCTGCTCCCCGGCTGGGGTTTGTAACACCGTTTTTTGGGAGCTGCACACATCCTAGTGGCAGGTGAGAGTGTGGCCCAGGGTGGCCCGGAGGAGCTGCCTCTGGGGAGGGCCTCCTTGGGTCTGGAATCTCTGGCACTGGCTCTGCCTCCTCGGTTGCTGCTTTCGCTTGTAAATGAGATTCTGTAGGTTCTGTTCGTGTGCAGATTTGAAAATGCAAACGAGGTGCTGGAAGCAGTCCAGAGGCTAAAATACGTATTCCTGGCAGCTGGGCCTCCCTCGTTTGGATGTGGCACTTCTGTAGGCGGCAGAGAGACGCCTTCCCCAGAGCAGCGTTCGAGGGGCTTCAACCATCTCGGGCCTTTGCCTCTGTGATTGCTTTCCTGCAGTTACTGGAAATTTCAAATATAGTTTAAACATGAAGATCTGTTCTTGCTCCCTGTTAATGTTGCATCCATGTGTAATTTCAAAGAAAAAGAACTGTGAGTCCATCTCGTTTTTTATTCTGGTTTCTCTCACGGGGGATATTCTTCCTGCTCCCACGACTTGCCTTTGGTTTGCTCGCAGACTTAGCGGTGGAATTCAGGCCAAATAGGTAATTGGTTTGGATCAGTTCAATAAACTTATGTAAGTTTTTACACAAAAAAAAAAAAGGTGTCCTGAGCTTTGCCCTTTTGTGTTCCCCTTGAAGCCAAACGTTCCTCTGGGTCTGACCCACGTGTTTAACTCACGCCTTTGGTGCAGTGAGAGCTGCCGGGGTGTTTTTGTGCTGCTGATGTGTGTGCTGAGAGCTCAGGCACAGCCACCTCACCTGTGATGGTGCTTTTTGAAAGGAGAAGGAAGATCTAGTCCTCTCCTGGACTGTATTTCTCCATGGCTGTAATTCATCTCCACTTCCAGGTGAGGAACAAGGCTTGAGTTCACTCTGTGATCTGCTCCATGTCCTCACTGGGACTGGCCTTGGGGATAAAACAAGTTCCATCCTCGTGGCCTGCACCAAATAACCCTGGGGAGAGGCAGGAGGAAGAAGAATCCCACCACATGGGACAGAGCTCCTGGCAAACCCCTCCCAGGGTGTCTCCCAGCTGTGCTGGGTCCCATGAAATGGGAATGCCTGTGGTTGCTCTGCCAAGATGAAGCAGCCAAAGAACCTTTTGCCTCATCTTTTCATGCTTGTTTTTTTTCTTGAGGTCAGGCATGGGAGGAGGTTTTCTGCTGGAAGAATTAAAAAAAAAGAGAGAAGTGTTTGGTTGTTCACCTCTGATGTGTCCAGCACTGCATGATGGGAACATCCCCTGCCAAAAGAAAATAGCCTGGAAGACAAAGTCCTCCCCAAAGAGACAACGAAACCTAATCAAACTTCATCAGTGTGGTCTTGCCCAGGATGAACAGGACCAGAATATTAAACTGAAAAAGGAGCAGAGGGAAACCTATTTTCACCAATTTTCTCTGTGTTACAAAACAGAAAGAGAAGAGTCAATTGATTTTCCTGTGGCTGGTAGTGTTTAAAATGTATGGGAGGGAAGGGAAGAGCCAGGGTGCATGGAGTGGCTGGAATATCAGTGCTGATATCCCCCTGCCCTCCTAAAGTAGTTGTTGGTTTAGAAAAGGGTACAAATAAATTTAAAAAATGAAAGATTCTTGTTAGCAAGGCCATGTTGGGAGGATAAAGAGAAAGCAAACTCCAGGATTTGCTGTGGAGGTGGTGTGTTGCCTGGTGCCCCTGATATGCTGCAGGAAACTGCTGATGTAAGATGCAGCACTTTGGGGGTGAACTTGCTAAACACATTTCTAGGAGCCCCCAGGCTCCTGGGAAAAAAAAAGTCTGGGTTTCTCTGGTTCTTGTTGGGCTGCTGGCATTCCTGTGCCCTCTCCATTCCTGACAAGGGGCAGGGAGCACAGGAGGAATAACTAACTCCTAGCAGGGAAAATAGGGAAAATAAAAGGCACCCACCCAGGAAGTCAGAAAGGAAAATCGTTGTGCCAAAGTCAGGCTGTTTTCCCACGATGGGTTGTAGCTCTGCCTGTCCTACCTGAGTCTTGCTGCAGGCTGGAAAATCAGCCCTAATGTGGCTCTGCTGGTGGCATCCTTCACCCCTCAGCTGCTATTCCACCTCTCCCTCTCTCATCTGACGTGGATCTGAACTAAATGATAGTGGTTGAACTCTTTTCCCCAGATACAGAAAATGAGGAACATAGGTCAGCTCACCCCAGCTACTCCCACAGCCCAGAGCTAGTTGTGTATCATCTATCAGCCCAGATACCAGGGGCAGGGAAAATCCCTGTGGAAATTGCAGGTTGAAGGAGTGAAAACAGTAATAACACTCACACCAGTGCCCCAGTGAGACTCCCTACCAGCAGCCAGCCCTTCCAGAGCGGGTGGAAACAGGAACAGCAAGGAAAGCCTCTCTGGGAGATCTGGAGAGAGAACACTGGACTTGGGTGAGTTTTTCCTTTTCCACCTGTAAAAGCAGAAGTCAGTTACAGAAAGTAAAGCAAGACCTGGATGGCAAAGTAGCTCCATTGAAAGTTCAGGGCAGCGCCTTTGACGGGCACTTTGAGCCTAGCACTGCTTAATGCTAATCCTGTAACATTATATAGATGGGCTTTTTTTTTTTTTTGCTTTTACACAAAGGAGGAAGGGGCTCAGTTCTTCTGAGGGTTGGGTTTTCTTTCCCCTGAGCAGCACAGCAGCGAGCCCAGCCCCGGCTCGCTGGCATTTCCATCTGAATCCACCTGAAGGGGGTGAGCTTTTGGGGAAGAAAGAGGCTCCTCTCCCTCTCCAGGCCAGAATCTGATCTCCAGATTAGCTTGCTGGTTATCAATAGAGGCAACAGTTGTGATTGCAACTCAACACTGCTCCAGCCCTGGAAGAGCATTGGCGGAAAGGGAGTTTTCAATTGGGAGAGCAAAGGACTGAGCCATCCTTTCAGTCCCCAGCAAGGATTGGCACGGGAGGACCGGCATGCATTCTCCATTGACATAGGACTTCGCCCTGCTCCACCAAGACTGGTCTAAAAATTCAGACCTGATCGCTCCTCTAGTCCACAAAACAGGTGGGTAATCTTTTTTTCATACTTAAATAATTTTAGCTTTGAATGGGATATGTTAAATAATGTGTTCTTTATTAAGTCTGTCGTGTTTGCCGAGTGGTGCCAGTCTTGCTCTTGTCCTCAGGCTGCCACTGTCTCCACTAGTCACTCTCTGCCTGCTCTCTGCTAATGAATCCACAAAATTTACAATCCTATCATCCTCCTTTCATCTTCCCAAGATAGGGAATGTGGCAAAACTTTTCCTTGGTGGAGTGATTTCTAGTCAATGGAGAATGTGGTAGCTGGGAGCAGGCTGGGACCAGCACTGATGTGACTGCAGCAGTGAACAGGGAGGAACTTTCTGTCCACTGTGTTCCATACTTTTCAAGCTCCCAGAAGTGGGAATCAAGTGGAAGTGATGTGGGACAGATGATGGGATGTTCCCCCTGTGTTCTCTATGTGCTATGTATGTATATGTGTGTCTTTAGAAGGTGTTGGATCTGCTGAATCCACAACCCCCATAAAAACAGATCTGCAGAGAACACAAAGCAACGCTGGCTTTTACAGACAGATATTTAAAGCTGGGAAGGTGGAGGGGCTGATCTGAAAACTCAGGCTGTGCATAATGGGTGTGGGAAGCTGATCACGTACTTTTCCAACTGGCACACACACACTGGGAACACACGAGACCTTCCCAGGAGCTCGACGTGAGCCCTGCCCGTGTGTAATCACGGACTCGACGGGCGAAGAAATCAAAGCAGGTGTTTTAGCAATATTTTCTATTGGATTAATAATGAGTAACAAATTGCATTAGGCACAGAAGGAATTAAAGCTGGCATGGGGTTTCTCTTTCATTTTCCCAGCCCTGTGTCTGCTCTCTCTCTCCCATTGATTCCTGTGCAGCGAGGAGGTGCCCAGCTGTGTAAATGTTTGGGCTCATCCAAATCAGTAAGTGGTGGTTGTGGCAGGAGCCAGCACAGAGGATTAGTCAAAGTGGTGTCTGAAGCCCCTTAACCATGAGAGCACACCACAACTCCTGTGTTTGGAGCAGTGCAGAGCTGCTCCCCTTGGAACTGGGTAGGAGTGTCCATCCCTGCACCGAGCGGGTCAGGGAGGAATTGCTTTTGAACCCTCAGGAGAATCAAGAGCCCACGGAGAGCTGGGGCTGTTTACAACTTCCAAAATCCATGTGAAACCAGCAGCAGCTCTTCCATGTGGTTCTGGGCTTCCTTTGGCAGTGATTTGCTGTTATCACCAGGGAATTCTCTCTGCATCACTCCATGGAACAGGCATTTTGGGTCTGCCTGGCAGGTGAGGGGCCTCCACCTCTGAAACATCCACCTGGCTTCAGGAAGCAGCAGGGCTTGGGGTATCCTTAAGGATGTGTTTTCCTACCAATGTGATGCATGTCTGGGTTTCTTTCCTTCCTGCAGGATGAACAAACGATCGTTTCTGGGAACTTGGGTGGCCCTTTTGGTGATAACAGCCCGGCAGCGAGGTGAGTATCTCCTGCTGGAGTGCTGGGAGCCCAAAATTCCCCAGCTCTGCTGTGCTCAGAGACCCCAGACGGCTTGGAAAACACCCCCAGGGTGAACTGAATGTTTCCCATGGGGAGGGAGAGGCTGGGAATTTTAAGGGATGCTTGTGTATATCATTTATATGGCTGTGTGTGCACGTGGGAGCTTTCCAGAGGTTGTGTTGGTCTGGCCAGTCACTATAAAATCAGTTTGAAAAAAATTCAGTGTTAGGACTGCTGAGTAGGAGCAGCAGTGTGGCCCCAGCAGTGCTAAAGGAGCTGGAATTAAGGAGTGTGTGCTGAGTTCCCTGTTTTAAAAATCAGTAAAATCCGTGTCTCATAGCTATGCCTTGGCTGTAATAACTTTTCAGGTGTGCGATAGCTGTGAAATGACTTATTTTACTACCTGTCAGCCCGAAGTTTTGCTGTGGCCCTTTGGATATATCTGTGAAACCAAACCTTGTGGCTTGGAAACTATCACATGCCACCTCCCTTTATGTCCAGAGGGGCACTCAGACCACTCAGAGGTCTCAGGAAATCAGGATGCCAGTGGGTTAGGCCAGGTTTGCCCTTGTCTTCTTTTCCCCTAGGAAAATTGGACTAGTTGAGTCTGTGAAGGACTCAACTTATTCTCCTTATTCCAAGGCAATTTCCAGCATGAAGCATCCTCAGGATGGCAGGGAAGGAGCATCCCCTGGGTTGGGCGTCAGGAGAGCCCCCCCTGTGTCTGTAACAGTGGGGAACAGAGCAAAGTGGCCCCATCTGAGGCCCCTGAAAGCACAGGGCCGGGCCCAGGAAGTAAAAGCACGTCCTGAATCCAGGTGAACAGAGCTGGGATTGTTCTGATCCTGTGGGCTCCTGTCGGCCAAGATTGAACATTGTCAGGACAGGGCATGGCTTTTCTACACTAAAGAGGGGAGAGGGAAGGGGAAAACCCAGAAAAATCCCCATTTCCTCTGTGAGGAGCACACTGGAAACAGGACATGAGATGACAGCAGAGGTCTGGCAGGGGCTGGAACGGGAGGGGACGTGTCCCCAGGGGCCAGAAGTGCCTGTCTGTGCCTCAAACCAATGGATTTTAGGCTGGTAGAAAGCAGCAGGCTTGTAATGAGATGTGTCAAAACCATCTTCTGAAGTATTTTTAGGAGAGACAGTTATGTCCACTGGCAGTTCCTTTTAGCAGGAAATGTTTTGCTGGGAAATGTCGGAGCAGCCGTGGCACCTCAGGCTGTCACCCGGCCCCAGGAGCCCTGGGGTCCAGCAGGGAGGGCTGGGCAGGCAGGAGGGAGGTGGACACTGCCAGGAACGTGTCCCTGGGGGTTGGGGTTGGTGCTGTTTGCTCCCCTGAACACCTCACCACCTAAAACAGCAAGTCCTGCTCATCCTGGAGCGGGGAGGATGGGCCTGTTGTCCTTGTTGTCCCAATGAGAAGCAAAGAGATGAGTGGTATGACTTGATGGCACTCACATGGAAGGAAAAAAGCAAAACTACAACTGTCCTGCATCTTGGGGTCACTTTGCTGTTGCCCCAACCAACCTTTGGATGATGCTTTTTCTCCTGACCCTGTCCCAGTCCCAGAGCTGGAACCTCTGCTGTGGCTTTGCTGTGGCCTCTCTGAAGTCAGAACAGGTCCTGACATTGCCTGAAGGACTCTCTTCTCTCTCTCCTTCCAGCTCACACCATGGGGAGTCTGTATCCATTCTGGCAGAACGACACAAGAACACCCAAAGTTGATGACGGAAGCTCTCCCGAGATCAGGATCTCCGTCCCTTTCATCTATTTTGGAGTCCCCCACAGAAGCATTTATGTAAGTGGACAAACAGACCTTCCCTTGACTCTTTTCCTTGTCATTAGGTTGTATTTTAAGTGCTCTCTCCCTGTCATCAGGAATGGGAAGATTTATTAGCAACTACCTGACAAGTTCTTAGATTTCATGAACTGAAAGGTTTTATGATTAAGAAAGTCAAAGGTGTATTTAATGGGATAATGTTCATGGGAAAGGAATATAAAAGGCAGTAAATTTTCTTTGTAGGTGATTAAATGGTACAGCAAAGCTAAGGGCTTGACACGAGGGACATTTTTCCTGTTACATGACAAGAAACAAGAAAATGCAGAGACCTGCTGGGGGGAAAATGGGCAACAGTTTTGTGGGTGCCCAAGACAAGCACAACTTGCTGCTCTCATTTGTTGTCCTGTAGAGCCCTGTTTTGCAGACTTTTCAGGGATTTTTGGGGCTTTTTCAGGGATGCTTTTCATAGAATCATAGAATCAGCTGGGTTGGAAGGGACCTCCGAGATCATCAAGTCCAACCCTTGATCCAACCCCGCCGTGGTTCCCAGCCCATGGCACTGATGCCACATCCAGTCTCTTCTTAAAAACCTCCAGGGATGGAGAATCCACCACTTCCCTGGGCAGCCCATTCCAATGGCTGATCACCCTCTCTGGAAAGAAATTCTTTCTAATATCCAACCTAAACCTCCCCTGGCACAGCTTAAGACCGAGCCCTCTTTTGCTGAGAGTTGCCTGGGAAAAGAGACCAACCCCCACCTGGCTCCCCCCTCCTTTCCGGTGGTTGTAGAGAGTGAGGAGGTCTCCCCTGAGCCTCCTCTTCTTCAGGCTTCCTACATCAGGCTTTGGCCACCTCTGCTGGGATGAAGCAGAATCTCTGCCAGGGTGGTCAGGCTGCCTCACCCACTGTCACCATCTCAGTCACCCTCAGGCAAAACCCTCTCACCCCACGTTTTCTGAGAAACCAGCGGGTTTCTGCTGCCTGCAAAGGCTTGCTCAGGCAGAGTGGGTCTCTCTGTGCAGGTGAACAACAACGGGGTGATCTCCTTCAACACTCTGGTCAGCCAGTTCACCCCCGAGGCCTTCCCGCTGGCCGACGGCCGCGCCTTCGTGGCGCCGTTCTGGGCCGATGTGCACAACGGCATCCGGGGGGACGTCTACTACAGGGAGAGCACAGACCCCAGGCTGCTCAGGAGAGCCTCCAAGGACATCCACAAGCACTTCAAGGACATGGCCTCCTTCTCTGCCACCTGGGTCTTCATCGTCACCTGGGAGGAGGTCACATTCTACGGGGGGAGCAGCACGACGCCGGTAAGAGCGTGGTTCTGGATGGTTGAATGTATGTCTGTAGTTGTATATCTGTATATCTGTGTATCAATTATATAATTGTCTTTTGTGTGTAAAATTGACTGTGTTTCATTGTGCTCCTCAGTTCCCCTTGGGCAGAGAAGCACCATGGTCCTTTCACCTTTCTGTCTCGTGGGAACCCATATGAGCCTTGCTCTCTGCTCTGCTCTCAGATCTCCAGGGAAAGCATCCCCTCTTTGCTATTTGCAGGCAGTGTATCTAAACAGGGCTCTGACACCACTTAGGAGTGTTTGGCTTGATCACAGTGTACTTATTTTTTGTTAGATACAAATGCAGATATTTGTGATGACAGCTGCAGGGGAGACGGGTCAGACTGACCAGAGTCACACTCGTGACTCAACCATATTATGTTTCCAAAAATGTGAGTTGTATCTCAGAGGATGGAGATGGCAGTGTGGTGGTTTTTTAGGGCATTTAAATATCTGGTTAATATGTGAGCTGTGGCTGCAGCTGATGTTGGGAGGTCCGTGCTGGACTCCTGGTAGCTGAAGGCTTGGGGTGCAGATACAATCCTAGGATGGTTTGAGTTGGAAAGGACCTCAAACTCATCCTGTCCCACCCCCTGCCATGGGCAGGGACACCTTCCACTAGACCAGGTTGCTCCAAGCCCTGTCCAACCTGGCCTTGAACACCTGGGGAGTGAGGGATCCCAGCTATTGTTTGGGGCAAAGCTTGTTTAGGATTAGCAAGTGCCAAAAGCTGGTTTCTTCTGTCTCGAGGAGTTGGCTCTGACAAACAGTCCAGCTCTTTCCCATTTGTTAGAGAAGCTTGAGATTTAATGCATATTTTTTGCCAGTCCTGGCAACACTTGCAGAAAAAAAACCCCACATATATATTTATTTGCAGACAGGAAGCAATATAGAGATTCGTGTATTGCCTGAAGAATTACATTTGCAACACAATGCAATTTATTTTGTTATGGAGCAGCCTTCCTGCTCAGCAGCAGCCAGGGCTCGGGGTTGGCACGTGGAACCAGCACGATGCAACTTAAGCAGGAGATTCATCGCAATGCAGAAAAGCTGCAGAAAACAATTTGGGGAATGTGGCCTCTGGGATGCTGCAGCTGCTGTCTTGTGATGTCACCTGAAATTAGCTCAGTTTCTGAGACCCTGGTGAGGCAGCAAGGGTGCTCAGGGACCGTGAGAACCAAAGAGGGAGATTTTGGGATTTGATGGAAGTTCCAGCCACCTTACACCTGGCACCAGGTCACCTCTTGCTGCTCTCCAAGAGGCCCCTGAGCAGAGCAGGGTTTGCTGCTGTTGCACTCTCAGACTGATCCTGACTTTGTGTGTGACGTGTTAGTGATCTCACAGCTCAGCAAAAGACTTGGCCAAGGTGAGCAAAGTGTGCAGAGGACACCAGGAGTAGGAGGCAGAATCCCAGGGAAAGGATGCAGGAGTGGAAATGGTGGCTCTCCCGCCCGCCCCGGTGTGAACTGTGCCATTTGCAGCTGCTGGGAGGCTGCTCTGCCCACAACTCTCCTGACAGCTCCCAAAGCCTGCTTTGCCTCTGTGTTCAAGATTCCTCGTGGCAGGAGCCCTTATGTGCCTTGGAAGTGACCTCCCTTGTGGTGTGCAGGCAGTGAGTGCAGCCCTGGGCTCTGCTCTGCAGTTCCGAGGCATCCTCAGAGCCCAGAATCAAACCAGTGGGTTTAGCACCAGGCTCCTTTTATTGCTCTTGATTAATTAAAATAGAAGCATCCCACACTTAGTGCCCTGCTAAAATCCTGCTTGCTCAGAGGCAGGAGGAGCAGCTGTCATGGCATGGTCCCAGTGCAGAGGAAGGGCAGGGACGGGAAGGACAGGAAAATGCAAAAGGCTGAGAGAAGTGGTTGACTTCGTTCCCAGTGATGAGCTCTGCTGCTGGATCTGCGTGGATAGAGGGAATATCTCGAGGAAAGAGGCTTCTTCTGCCTTTCTACACAGCTATAAATGGAAAATGGGGATTATGCTGCCCTCACCACCTGGCAGAGCGGGCTCTTCCCACCTGGAGCCCTGCTGGAATGTGTCTGGAGTTTGGGGGGCTGGAAATGCGGAGTCATTTCAAGGGAAAGGAAGAACATGAGCAGCAGATTTAGCAGGGAACGAGGGGATTTGGCAGCCAGCAAAGTGCATGATATACATGGCTGGCTTGGATGTAATCCACCTTTAGCAGTATTGTAGGATATGGATGTGGAAGGGAACTGGGAAAGATAATGCAGCGAGGGATAAAGCTGAGATGGGTAAGGGGAGATGACAGATCTTAGCAACCCGAATCCTGCCCGTTGCCTCTTCCCCGTGAGCTCATTCTCATGCTGCCATCTATTGGTGTTCACTTGCATCAGAGACGGACTTGTTGTCCTCCCAGGTGGAGGAAAGGGCAGGGATAGGAGCTGGTGGAGTTGTGGCAGCAAGCACAGGCTTATTTTGGGTCTAATTCAGCTTCTGCAGCTCTTCACTGCGAGGCTCCTGTGCCTTGCCCAGGCCGGAGATGAACGTGGTGAAAGGACAGGCCAACAGCACAAGAAAAGCAGTGTCACCTCGTGAGTGTGCTCCTGGTTTTCCACAGGTGAACACTTTCCAAGCTGTCCTGATCTCAGATGGAGTGTCTTCCTTTGCCATATTTAACTACCATGAAATCAGCTGGACCACGGGGACAGCCAGCGGAGGGGACCCCCTGACTGGTCTCGGCGGGGTGATGGCCCAGGTGAGGCTCTTGCTCCCCTATCCCTGTCTCTGTTGAACTCTTGGATGATTGCCTGTAGCCTTCCCAACATGTCCATGCTTCCACATGCCACTCAGTCCCCCACTGTCCCCAGCACTCCTTGCATCCCGCTGCTGGGCACAGTGGGATGAGCACCCCAAAATCTGGTGATGGCAGCAGTTCCATCTGCCTGAGGGGGGAGGGAGGTTCCTGCATAAGAGGAGTTTCCCTCCATTGCTTCCTCACTTTATCTTGGCCACTCAATACACACCCCCTTAGATCTATATTTACAAACATATGTATATAAACATACCTAAATCTGTAAATGTACATCCATTCTGCTTGTAGTACCCATTTAGCTTTTCAAAACTAACTGAAAACTGCAATCCCTGAGAAGAGTTGTCGGAACTAAAGAGGAGGGGGCAGAGAAGTGAGGAAACGCAGCATCGCTTTCCCTTGGCCCAGATGGGTGATGGAATTTGCTCTCTCTCTGGTTTAGGCTGGTTTCAATGGAGGAAATCTCACCAACTTCTTCAGCCTCCCGGGCTCCAGAACTCCAGACATAGTGAATATCGAAGAGACAACCAACGTGAATGTCCCTGGGCGCTGGGCTTTCAAAGTAGATGGCAGAGAAATAGACCCTGCCAATGGCTGCAGCCTGAGAGGTAAGGGAGGAATGGCACTGCTTGTTTGCAGATTTTGGGGTGCAGTGTAGCAAAATGCTGTTGGGATGCTGATGGAGAAGTGCTGACTGCTCTGGGCTGCTGTGTTTTTGCCAAGGCGTCCCCACAAGCTGTGACTGTGGGGACAGAAACACGAGAGTAGGTGCAATCACTGCTGTTGCTGCACCCAAATTCCAGTGACAACAGGAAAGACCTGGGGGCAGCAATTTCCTCTGGCCTCCACATTAGGGAAGCTGGCCTTGTGGTCCCATTTCCCTTGTTTCTGCAGGAGGAAGAGCAGGTTTTCCCTGTACAGAGCCTGTGCCTGTGTCACACAGAGCATAGGGCTATAAATGGATTAATCAATGCACACAGTGACTGCACAGGGACTTTGCTGCACAGAGATTACTGTGTTGCCATTTGACAAATAAAACTGTCAGGAGCTTTCACAGTGCTCCAGGAGTCTTTCCAGCGAGAGAGGATTGTCATTTGTGAGTGGACACTGGAGACATGAGGCTTCTTTATGTCCCGATTTAGGACTGTACCAAGAAGGCTCCGAGGCTCTTGCAGCCACAGCAGAGTTTTAGATCCAACTGCTCCAGCCCCTTCCAGCTGCTGACCCCAGGAAGAAAAGGCTGGACTTTGCAAAGGGGCTGGAAGGCATCTGGGGTTTGCAGGTGACGGGGGAGTGTGAGTAAATCCCACCACTGGATTTAAATTTCATGCCGAATGTCCGATTGCCCTCTATGAGAGGAGACGCAGCACGAGGTGTCAGAGCCTTATGACACTCCTTTCCTAAATCCCCCACACCACCATGGCTGGCATGTGGATCTTGCTAAGAGGGGACATTTGTTGCAGGGAAGTGGAAAATAGCTTCTTTTTTTTTTTTTTTTTTTTTTTTGGTAGGAGGCAGGGAAGAGCACAAAAGTTTGGGAGAGGTAAATTCAGGCAGCGCGCGGCGGGAGCCACGCGGCTGAGAAGTGTGAAAGATGGCCAGATGGAGGAGAGAAAAACTCTCCCGGGTGGTACTTGCCACCCTTGTTCTCCTGTCTTCTCTCAGCCTCTCACGTCTCTCACCAGACAAACCTGCCTCCCTTTATAGTGCCACGTCTGCTCAGCCTGCGGGATCACTCAGCGCTCCCGTTGTGCCTGGGGTGTGGTGTGGAAGTTACTTATCAACAGCTCTTTTGGTTTCCTAACTACTACGAGCTCTTTCTGAATGAGAGTAAATTGCTCCAGGGCTGCTGGTGGCAGAGTTACACTTTGACCAGCAAAGTTGTGTGGACAGGGCAATGATGGAGGTGGCAAAATGCTGAAGGACAGCACGAGTGCTGCGACAGTGCTGGGAACGGCCTCCAACAGGCATCAGCTTTACCAGTGGACTTTCCTTTTGGGAAAAGAGCACAAATGGCTCTTGTGCCCTGCAGTACTGAGGCAGAGTGAGAGTTGTGGGTGTCCAAAATGTATGGAATAGCCTTCAAGTTTTCCAGCCTGTGTGTTGCAGCACTCACCCTGGATTTGTGACAGCGCCCTCAGCATTCCATGGACTTGAAGAGGATGGACTGAAAACAAAGCTTGGGATTGCAGCACTCTGCTGAATGGCACTTGCTGGGAGTTTGCACAAAGAGAACAGCTGAGAAGCCCAGTGGCAAGACACTTTGGTGGTGGTCTTGACCACGGGGCCAGCAGACCCCTCTGAGGTGACGTGGTGCACTCGGCTCCTCTGTCTGGAGAAGTGATGTAGCGTGGGTTTTTCCCCTTTCTGTCTTTCTAGGGCAGTTTCTCCGCCAAGGGGAGATCTTTTGGGACAACGCCAACTGCAGCACCAAGTGCCGCTGCCTGGACTTCGGCAATGAGATCCTCTGCCAGGAGGTGGCTTGCGGCCCCTTTGAGGCGTGTGAGAGCAAGGCCAGGTTCTTCCAGTGCGTGCCGGTGGAGAGCAGCACCTGCGTGGTGTTCGGAGATCCTCATTACCACACCTTCGACGGCTTCCTCTTTCACTTCCAGGGTTCCTGCTCCTACCTCCTCGCCAGGCAGTGCTGGCCAGGCTCCCACCTGCCCTACTTCAACGTGGAGGCCAAGAATGAGAACCGAGGCGGCTCCTCCGTCTCCTGGCTCAGGGATATTTTTGTGGAGGTCTACTCTCACAAGATTGTTCTCCCCAAGGGTGGCTTTGGGAAGGCAAAGGTGAGAGCCCTGCTGGTGGATGGGGAGAACTTGCCAGGCTGACAATGAGGCTGTGACAACAGCTTGGAGAGCGTGGGATGGCACTTCTGGGCCTCGTGTGTCCTTGGGGAGTGGGCACGGGTGACAGGCATAGTGGAAAAGCCCTGTGGCTTACAAATGGCTGTCCTTCTGTGCGTGTCCCTAACCCTAAGACACCATAAGGTGCTGTGTCCCAGTATGAGGGCTCTGCTATTTCCTGCGCTGGCTCAGTCTCCTGGTGTTGTCCTCGCAGGTGGATGACCTGGTGGTGTCCCTGCCCATCTCTCTGGAACTGGGTGCAGTCAAAGTCTACCAAAGTGGCCTGTCCACCGCCCTGGAGACTGACTTTGGCCTGCTGGTGACCTTTGATGGAGAACACCTCGCCTCCATCTCAGTGCCGGGCTCGTACATCAATGCCACGTGCGGCCTGTGTGGGAATTACAACAAAGACCCTGAGGACGATATCCTCCGCTCAGATGGGAGGTTGGCCACGTCCGTGCCAGAGCTGGGAGAGAGCTGGCAAGTGCCACATCCCGAGAGGAGATGCTCCACGGGCTGCTTGGAAAACTGCAGCCTCTGCGACGCCGCCACCGAGTCCCTGTATTTCACCCCCGAGTACTGCGGCTTCATCAACAAGACTGGGGGCCCCCTCTGGGAGTGCAGCTCGGTCGTGGACCCCACTGCCTTCGTCCACAGCTGTGTCTATGACCTCTGCAGTGCCCCTGTGCCCAGGGATAACGGCACTGGGCTGTGCCAGGCCATCCAGGCGTACGCCACGGTGTGCCAGTCCCTGGGCATCTCGGTGGGAGAGTGGCGGACACAGACAGGGTGTGGTGAGTGTTTATGTGCTTGTGCTGGGAGCCTTCCCCTCTGGAGGAGACGAGTGATTTCAGGGGTTTGCCTCTGTGCCCAGATGAGGGGAAAGAAATCCAAGGGAGGGAGTTGGTGGAGGGAGTCAGGGGAAAACAGATGAGTCCTTCTCCATGGCATCAGACTCTTGCTCCAGCAAAAGGGTGGTAGAAGTCAGGTGTGAGGTGGGAGCTCCACGTTGCTCTGCAGACAGTCAGCTGCCATGGTGAGAGATGGAGGTTGGACTGGGACAGGCTGAGGGCACACTTCTCGGCCCATCCTCCTCAGATAGCTGCAGGCAGTGCGGTGGCTCTGGAGTGGTTTTGGAGAAACCCCTCTTATGTGACAGGAATGGCCAGGGAAGCACAGAAAGGAAATGGAGGGGCCAATCCTACCATCAAAATGGAGCTCACGGGTCTCTGCGTGTTGTCTCTGCTGTGGGTCAACCGGAACAGGATAATTGGCCCTGAGCTGTGCCATAATTATGGTCCCCCTGTTTGTGTCCCCTCTGCCCCACAGCGACGGCCGTGCAGTGCCCGGAGCTCAGCCACTATTCAGTGTGTGCCAGCAGCTGCCCTGCCACGTGCTCAGACCTCACAGCCCCGCTGGCCTGTGCCTCCCCCTGCACCGAGGGCTGCGAGTGCGACGAGGGCCACGTGCTGAGCCGGGACCGCTGCGTGCCCGCCCCGCAGTGCGGCTGCGACGTGGACGGGCGGTACTACCCCGTCGGGGAGTCCTTCTGGGCATCCACGGACTGCACCGTGCAGTGCCAGTGCGAGGATGGAGGGGAGGCCAAGTGCTTCAACACCACCTGCCCCGAGGGAGAGATCTGCACCATCGAGGGCGGCCACCGCGGGTGCTTCCCCCGGCGGGAGACCGTGTGCTTGGTGGGGCAGAGCCAGGTGCTGCAGACGTTCGATGGCATCACCTTCCCCTACCCGCTGGAACAGTCCTACACGCTGCTCAAAACCTGCCCGGAGAGGCTGGACTTCGTCGAGGTGGACATCAGCCAGAAGAAGGCGGGATCTGCTCCCAACGGGCCGCGCGTGGTGCGGGTCCAGGCAGCCGGCCAGGAGGTGAAGATTGGAGGCACCCGCCTGTCGGACATTAAGGTAAAGGTGCTGCCCAGGGCCGGGGTGGGACATGGTGGTTTGTGGTGTGATCCCTGTCCCCTTGGAGAAGGGCTGGTGGGTCTGTGGGCCAGACACTGTGGTGGCACTTGGAGGAAGCCCAAGTGAACCATCACTGTGTGAGGGCCCTGAAGTTGTTGCCGCAGCACCACTATTCCTGTTTGCTGAGTCAGTTGTCTCCTGCAACTTGGTTTTTTTTTCCCTGGAAAAACATACTCTGTCTGGGGGCAAAAAGCAAGGAAACAGCTGTATGCCCTCACTCAGAGGAGGCTTTGGGTCTTGGAGGGTGGATCAGGGTCAGGAGGTGTGTAGTGTACTCAGCACAGCAGAAAAAATCACATCGCCCTCCCTGAAGCGTCTCAATCTGCTTGTTCCTTGTAGGTGAACGGTTATGATGTGGAGCTGCCCTATTTCCACCCCTCTGGACGCCTGGAAATCTACCGTGGTGACAATGGCACCATGCTGGAGTTAGAGGGGCTCCTGACCATCAGCTACTATGGCTCGGGGCTCCTGGAGATCCGCCTCTCCACCTCCTACTTCAACTGCACCGGGGGCCTCTGCGGCCTCTTCAATGGCAACGCCAGCGATGAGTTCAACCTGCCCACGGGCAAATTCACGGACAACCTGGAGCTCTTCCTGGAGAGCTGGACCACCTTCGACGAGATCTGCAACGGGGAGTGCGGGGACCTCCTCATGGCCTGCAACAACGACTCGGAGCTGCTCAAGTCCTACCGGAGCCGCTCCAGCTGCGGCATCATCAACGACCCCACCAACAGCTCCTTCCTGGAGTGCCACAGCGTGGTCAACGTCTCAGCCTACTACAGGACGTGCCTCTTCCGCCTCTGCCAGAGCGGGGGCAACGTGTCAGAGCTGTGTGACTCGGTGGCGCGCTACGCCAGCGCCTGCAAGAACGCCGACGTGGACATCGGCCAGTGGAGGAGCCACAGCTTCTGCCGTGAGTCCACCAAAGCCTTTAAGCACCCAGCGTGGGGAGAAAGGGATTTTTGAACCTATCATACTCAGGCAGAATCTTTTTGTTGGGAATTCGTGGGTGTGCAGAGGTGGAGCGGGTTTCTTACAGGATGCTGAAATTACAGCAGTAGTTTCTGAGCGTGCTGGAGCCAGCAGAGACACAGTTCGCAGCGAACTGATTTCAGGGTGGCATTTCAGGAGGCAGCAGAAATTTTATGATGTGGTGCAGGAGTGTTCCAGAGCCGCAGATGGTGTCTGGAGGTGCTGTGTGCCACCACCAGAGGATAATTTGCATAACACTGGTTTTTAGCTGGCTCTATAAGCTTGCTGTTGGTGGGAGAACATTCATAATTCAGAAGAAGCAAATGTGAAAAATCCCTGGTGTGGAAGTACATGGTGGGAAGGCAGTGCCTGTCTCTGCCTCAGAGGTTTCAGGGACGTGCCTGTTTGGGAGCTCTCTCCTTTTAGGTTGGGTATTAGAAAAAGGTTCTTCCCCCAGAGGGTGGTTGGGCACTGAACAGACTCCCCAGGGCAGTGGGCACAGCACCAAGGCTGACAGAGCTCAAGAAGCATTTGGATGATCTTCTCAGGCACAGGTGTGTGACTCTGGGGGATGGTCCTGTGCAGGGTCAGGAGTTGGACTTGATGATTCTTGTGGGTCCCTTCCAACTCAGGACATTCTGTGAAAATAGCAGGATGAGGTGTCTTTTGGCATGTGGCAGGACAGGGGTCTGATGTGAGGGCAGTGATGGCTGAGAGGAGAAGGGGTTGCAAAAGAAATTGGGAGAGACAATGGCCAGCAAGGTGCTGGGGTTGTTTCCCTCTGACTTCTTTCCCCCTGAATCAGTCACCACTCACCCCATTCCCACTTTTTGCCTGTCCCTCACCCTGAATCAGTCACCACTCACCCCATTCCCACTTTCTGCCTGTCCCTCACCCCGTGGGACTCACACTCTCTGTTTGCTGGCCCTGCAGCTCTGGCCTGCCCGGAGAACAGCCACTTTGAGGAGTGCATGAGCTGCGTGGAGACCTGTGAGAGCCTGGCCTCGGGCCCCGTGTGCACGGACACCTGCACCGAGGGCTGCCAGTGCGACGAGGGCTTCGCCCTGCGCGGCACCCGCTGCATCCCGCGCGGGGAGTGCGGCTGCAGCTTCGAGGGGCGGCAGCTGGCCACCAACCAGACCTTCTGGATGGACATCTCCTGCCACTTCCTCTGCTACTGCAACGGCTCCGACAACAGCGTGTACTGCGAGAATGTCTCCTGCAAGGACGACGAGTACTGCCTGGAGGAGAACGGCCTCTACTACTGCCACGCCCGCACCGACGCCTCCTGCATCATCTCTGGCTACGGCCACTACCTGACTTTTGATGGCTACTCCTTCGACTTCCAGAGCAGCTGTGAGTTGATCCTGTGCACCACGATCTCCAGGCCCAGGGTGGAGCGCTCGGACACGTTCCCGGCGTTCACTGTCACGGCCAAGAACGAGGACCGGGACACCTCTCTGGCCCTGTGGGTGAAACAGGTGGAAGTGGAGGTCTTTAACTACAACATCGTCATCCACCGTGCCTACAAATACACCGTGCTGGTGAGTGCAGGGCAGGAGGGACGTGGTTATGTCTGCCTGTGTGGCTCCCAAACCACAGAGTGAGTTCTTAGGCACTGGGCCTTATGCTCTGCAGGGTTTTCCAGGGGTCGGGAAGTGTGGATACTTGGGTGCTGCCAGGCAGCTTTTGGAGGGGGTTTGTGTTTTGGCTGCCTTGTTTTGGGTGCAGAGGCAAGGCTGACAGGGACCCTGCTCTGGGAATGCCAAGCCACCCCCTTTTGTATCCTTCTGTGGCAGCTCTGATTGTCACTCCCACTCACAGGGCCTCTTGTTTCCTTCCCTGCAGATCAATGATGAGCGTCTCTACCTGCCCCTGAAGCTGGGCCAGGGCAAAGTGAACATCTTTGCCTTCGGCTTCCACATCGTGGTCGAGACCGACTTCGGGCTGAAGGTGGTGTATGACTGGAAGACCTTCCTCTCCGTCACCATCCCACGGGGCTTCCAGAACCTCACCTACGGCCTCTGCGGCCGCTACAACGGCAACCCCGAGGACGACCTGGTGGCCTCGGGTGGCACAATGGCCACCAGCATCGCTGACTTTGTCCAGAGCTGGGCCAAGAGGGACACGTTCTGCCGCGTGGGCTGCGGCGACCGCTGCCCAGCCTGTGGGAAGGTGGAAGGCTTCTGGAAGCCCCAGCAGCTCTGCAGCCTCATCCCGAGCCAGAGCGGGGTCTTTGCCAAGTGCCACAGCAAGATCAACCCCGGCTTCTTCTACAAGAACTGCCTGTTTGACACCTGTGTGGATGGGGGAGCCATGCAGACAGCCTGCAGCTGGCTGCAGAACTATGCCAGCACGTGCCAAACACAGGGGATTGCCATTACTGGCTGGAGGAACTTCACCTCGTGCTGTAAGTGCCACCCTGCCTCCAGGGCCTTCTTTTTCTGGGGTGCCAGGGATGGGGAGGCCAACAGCCAGGCAGCTGGTCCCTCCCGTGCTGGGTGTGGGGTCAAGCCTGGGACACTCTATTCTTTACAAACTGCACGTGGTACAGCAGGAGCAGGGATGGAAAAGGGGAAGCCACAAGCTCAGGATGTATCAGCCATCCCCCTGTTGTTAAGCAGGAATTATATTAGTTGGCTTTGAAGCCAGGAGTACGTGTTTGCTCTAGTGAAGCTGCAGCCCCTTGTCAATAAAGTTGTGATGCTCTGTTCAATTAGGCTCCTGAGGATGGGAACTGCACGCCTCCCTGGCAGCCAATCTATCTGGCAAATCAGATGGGAAGTAATTGTCTTTGCTAACAAGACTGAAAATTAAATTTGTGTCGTTTTCCCTCCTGACAAGCAAGCTCAAGGCCCAGAGGCACCGCTCGCACAGGGTGGTGAGGCTGCTGACTGTGTGATAGGTCCGAGGTGTTCCCTTTGGGGAGCCAGGTTGGTTTGGTCCAGGGAGCTAATCTGAGTGTGTTTTGTCCTCTCTCAGCTGTCAGCTGTCCCCCCAACAGCCACTACGAGAGCTGTGTGTCCCTGTGCCAGCCCCGCTGTGCCGCCATCCGGCTCAAGAGCGACTGCAGCCACTACTGTGTGGAGGGGTGTCAGTGTGACCCCGGGTACGTCCTCAATGGCAAGAGCTGCATCCTGCCCCACAACTGTGGCTGCTACTCCGATGGCAAGTACTACGAGGTGAGCAGCTCCAAGCCTTCTCTCAGGGCTTGCTTTCATCCTCTGGCTGATATCACCGGGCCTGAGTGGGGATGGCAGTCAAGCTGGGCTGGTGCCAGGGATAGAGAATAGAGGGACGTCCTTCCATGGTGTGCTGCATAGCAACAACCACCATACAGTTGATGATTTCTATCTGCAAAAATCATCATACAGTTGTTGGGTGAGGGTGACCCAGGTGTCAAGCACAGGAGAGAACTGGTAGAGGAAAGGGTGGTGACTGAGAAGGCTGTCTTTGGTGAGTGCCAAAGTCCAGTACTATATAACCATTTGTTCTAGGTATTCCACTTTTTGTTTCACATTAAATTTATTTCTTTGTAGCTACTGGATGTCACTCAGGAGTTTGATGCAGCAGAAAGCTGTGCTGGTGGCATTGCTCATATTATAGCAGGTTGTATTTTGTGTCAGTGAATCTGTTCTGTGTAAGGTGTCTTTGCCAAGCCCCACACCCATAAGGAGCCAGTATTAAATATCAAAACCTTAAATTATTAAATTAAATATTAAAATCAAACCTTTTGATTGCCTAAGTGAAAAACACGTTGCAGGGCTCAGCAGATAGACAATAGGTGACACACTGGGCTGCCATGTCAACAACTCTGGTTGGGGTACTGAGGTAATAACAGATGGGTTGGTGGCCAGCAGAGTGTAAGAAAGAGGTCAGGGAGGTGTTTAGCACTGTGTGTGTACAAGAGGTGAGGAAGGTTGTGATGGCAGTGCAAGCGTGCAGTTGCCTCATGTCTGTGGGTAGCAGAGATGTTGCAAGGAAGGTACAAGCTGTCCTTGGCACCTTTTCCTCTGTCCTCATTGCCCGCTCTTGCTTGTTGTGCAGCAGAGGGGTGTAAACCTTGTCCCACAGAGGGCAGGGCAGGGCAGGGATCCCCAGCCCTGCCAGCTGGGAACAATGAGGAGTCCCTGGATGTGGCGTCAGTGCCATGGTCTAGTTGATGAGGTGGTATTGGGTCATCGGTTGGACTCGTTGATCTCAGAGGTCTTTTCCAACCTGGTTGATTCTGTGCTTCTGTGATCCTGCGATCCTCTTTCAGCCCAAGCAGCTCTTCTGGAACGGGGACTGCACCCGCCGGTGCCGCTGCTTCCGGCGCAACCTGATCCAGTGCGACCCTCGGCACTGCAAGTCGGATGAGGAGTGTGCCCTGCGCAACGGCGTCCGCGGCTGCTTCAGCACCCGCAGCTCCTTCTGCCTGGCGGCGGGAGGGGGTGTGTTCCGCACCTTCGACGGCGCCTTCCTCCGCTTCCCCGCCAACTGCGCCTTCGTCCTCTCCACCATCTGCCAGAAGCTGCCCGACTTCTCCTTCCAGCTCATCATCAACTTCGACAAGTGGTCCTCGCCCAACCTCACCGTCATCTCCCCCGTGTACTTCTACATCAACGAGGAGCAGATCCTCATCAGTGACAGGAATACTGTCAAGGTAAGGTGTCATCAGGGGCGTCCACCCCCTCCACAGTCGGGCTGGGGAGCAGGGTGCTGGGTCCCAAATGGAGTGGAGACCAACTTCCAAATGGAGTGGAATGCACTGAGGCACTCACAATAGTCTCCACAAGGGCCCTGGACAACTGTTGTTGTTTTCACAGCTAGGATAGTGGGAGACAATAGTGGAACCATTTTTGAGTGGCTCACACTCACATCCATAAGCAAAGAATACAAGAGAGAGATCTACTCCGTGTCCTCCCTTGCTCCAGGTGAACGGCAGCCAGGTGAGCATCCCCTTCGTCACGGGGCTTTCCACCAAGATCTTCAGCCAGGAGGGCTTCCTGGTCATCGACTCCAGCCCGGACATCCAGATCCGCTACAACGGCTTCAACGTCATCAAGATCATCCTTGGGGAGCGGCTGCAGAACAAGGTGTGCGGCCTCTGCGGCAACTTCAACGGCGACCGGACGGACGACTACGCGACGCTGCGGGGGAAGCCAGCGGTCAGCAGCGTGGTGCTGGCCCAGAGCTGGAAAACCAACGGCATGCAGAAGAGGTGAGTGGTCGGACAGGCCTTTCCATGGAGCGGGAGCGGGAGCAGGGCTGGCCGCACGAGCCCCCGCCTTGTGTCCGATGCCCACAGCTGCAACGAGCTGCAGTACTCGCAATACGCCGCCTCCTGCGACAACGTCCAGATCCAGGAGCTGCAGAGCGACAGCTACTGCCTGAAGCTGACGGACATGAAGGGCTTCTTCCAGCCCTGCTACGGCCTCCTGGACCCGCTGCCCTTTTATGAGTCCTGCTTTCTGGACGGCTGCTACAACCACAAGAAGGTGCAGCTGTGCGGCTCGCTGGCCGCCTACGGGGAGGCCTGCCGCACCTTCGGCATCCTGGGCACCGAGTGGATCGAGAAGGAGAATTGCTGTAAGGCAGCCGGGGGCCAGCTGGGTTGAGGGGAGGGGGGTTGGAGAAGTGCCTGCCCTGTGCTCTGAGGGTGAAGGTCGTGTCTGTGCTCTGCCTTGTGCTGTTTAGCAGGAGTGGTGGAAGATCCCTGCATGGGCGCCGACTGCCCCAACCGCACGTGCGAGCTGGACAACGGCGGGGAGCTGTGCGGCTGCATCGAGCCCCCGCCCTATGGGAACAGTGAGTGCCCTGGCCCTGGCTGTGGGGTCAGTGCTGAGTGGTGTGCTGGGCTGTTGTACTGCTGGAGCTGTGGGAAGGGAGATGCTGAGGGCTGGGACTCTGGGGCTTCATGACTTTTCGCATGTCAGAACAGGAGGAGGAACAGGGAACCCAGGGAAGGGGTTTTTTGGGGTGCTTGTTATGGGCGTCTCTGGCTTGGGAGTGCTTTGAGCAGGGGTGTAGGACGGGCAGGGCACACCACAGGAGACAATCCCAGCCCATTTCTGGTGGTGGGGAGAAGTGCTGGTGGTGATCTGAACTTGTCTCATCTTCTCCTCCAGCCACCCACGACATCATTGATGCGGAGGTGACCTGCAAAGCCGCCCAAATGGAGGTGTCCATTTCCAAGTGCAAGCTGTTCCAGCTGGGCTTTGAGCGTGAGGGGGTGCGGGTCAACGACCGCCACTGCCCTGGCATCGAAGGGGAGGACTTTATCTCCTTCCAGATCAACAACACCAAGGGCAACTGTGGCAACCTGGTGCAGGTGAGCTGGGACATGGGGCATGGAGAACTGGGGGTGGGGGTCAGTTCTCCACAGCAGCCCAGCTTGACACCAGGGTTGGGGCAGGGCCACACATTGAGGCGAGCGATGCTTGGGAGCTGCTTGCATGGGTTGAGGGTCCACCCAGGGATAGAAGGAGAACAGAGATAGGTCTTGTGGGGTAAGGACTCTGCCTTGTGGTTCCTCGCCCCACCATTCCATGCCCCTTCTGGCCAGAGGCAGTGGAGTGGCAGCAGGACCCTTGGTGTCACACAGCTTGTTTAGAGGCCAAGTGTCTGTAGGAGCAGGGGAGGAGATGGCTGGTCTCAAGCAATGCCCTGTGTTCCCTCTGCAGTCCAACAGCACACACATAGTGTACAAGAACACGGTGTGGATCGAGAGTGCAAACAACACAGGCAACATCATCACCCGGGACCGGACCATCAACGTGGAGTTCTCCTGTGCCTATGAGCTGGACATCAAGATCTCCCTGGATTCAGTCGTGAGGCCGATGCTCAGGTAGGAGCCAAGGCCAATTGCACAGGCAGAGGGGGAGGCAGCGAGAGCTCCAAAGCAAGGCACCAGTCTGGGGGCTCACAGCCTCTCCTCCACCTGAGCCAGTATTTTTTGTGTCATCATTAGTGTGATTAACCTGACGGTGCCGACGCAGGAAGGCAGCTTCACCACCAAGATGGCCCTGTACAAGAACTCGTCCTACAAGCACCCTTACCGGCAGGGCGAGGTGGTGCTCACCACCCGGGACGTGCTCTACGTGGGGGTCTTTGTGGTCGGGGCCGACTCCAACCACTTGATCCTGATGCTGAACAAGTGCTACGCGACCCCCTCGCGGGACAGCAACGACAAGCTGCGCTACTTCATCATCGAGGGAGGGTGAGCGACCAGGGGCCAGCACGACCTGGTGGTTTCCATGGTGTCTGCTGGAGAGGGTGCTCGAAGGGGCGGTGGCATCAGTTTTGGATTTTTGGCCAGTGATTAAGGTCTGGAAAGGGTGGGGAACAGGGCAGCCAGTGCTGTTAGGGTAGGATTAATCTGCTTAGAGTGGAGATGGCCAGAGGTCCTGTGTGTGTGACAGAGTCCCAGATGTGGAGAGAAGTGACCTTCCTCATGTTGATGATGGACAATGGGATGTCTGTAGGAGACAGGGGGATATGGATCATGGCACAGGCATTTTGGGAAGTGGGAGTACAATGAAGTTGGAAGTGCCAGAGGGAGGTTACAGAGGCAGGGCATGACATCTCTGTCCAGACAAACACACCACTGTGGGACTCAGGGTGAGGGGGCCTTACAGGGACAGGGGAGAGTGATGTCCCTTGAGGGAGGATCCTGGTCACGGGAGGGTCGTGGTGAGCATCAGTGCTTTGCACAGGTGCCAAAACATAAAGGACAACACCATTGGCATCGAGGAGAACGGGGTGTCCTTGACGTGTCGCTTCCACGTCACCGTGTTCAAGTTCATCGGGGACTACGACGAGGTTCACCTGCACTGTGCTGTCTCACTCTGTGACTCGGAGAAATACTCCTGCAAAATAGTGAGTGGGGCAAGAGCAGGGGGTGCCAGGTTGCTTGATTTGAAGGGCTGTGTTGGAGTGCAGCAAGCCCAGTTGATGTGGTATCAGAGAGATGACCAGAGGGGTAAGACTGGGAGGGTTTTGTGGGGAGAGGCTCAGGTCACCTGGAGACCTGAGTGTGGTTGGAGAGTCCTTTTGGGAGCTAGGCTGGACTGAGGGGTACAGAGAGGGCCCAGACAGGGGCTGAGGGTGACAGAGGTGACGTTTATCCCCGAATAGAACTGCCCCCAGCACACAAGGATGGCCAGCGCGTTCACCGAGGAGTCCAAGGAGCAGATCCTCTCAGTGGGGCCTATCAGGAGGAAGCGTAAGTGTGTGATGTGACCCCAGGGAAGGCTGGTGGGGTGGGGGTTGCCTACCATCCCAGTCCTAGGCAGCCAAGGACTGGGGTCTGGGAGCATTGCTCAGGTGTCCCCCTTTGCTGTGTGTGCCCAGGGTCGGACTGGTGCGAGGACAACGGGGGCTGTGAGCAGATCTGCACGAGCCGGGCGGACGGACCCCTGTGCAGCTGCGTGACAGGGACACTGCAAGGGGACGGCAAGAGCTGCAGGGGCAAGTACCAGGCTTGGGGCAGGCGGAGCAGGGGGCTGCCACGCCCAAGCCGAGGGGCTGTAGGGGTGAGCAGCGTGGGGAAGGCGGCTGGAAGGTGCGGTGTGTTGCAGGTAGGAGGGAGGTGGAGGGCAGGGAGCCAGATGTGTGCTCTTCCTGGCACCTGAGGGCTGCAGGACCAATGCTGGCAGATCCTGAAGAGCTGGCGAGGGTGATGACAGTGTACAGCGTGGTGCAGGGTAGAGCAGATGCCATGGGTAGAGTTTGGGGGCTCGTGGGAGGGGGGCCAAGCAATGAGATCAGGCACTGGGAGGGTGCAGCACTGGCATGATTTGAGGGGTACTCAGCATGTTGGGGAGGGACGTGCATGCTGCACACGTGCCAGGGCCCCAGCTCACGTGCGTCTCATTGTGTTGGCAGCCTCCAGCTCTTCAGGGGAGCACCGTGCCCAAGTGACCCCTCTGGTGGTGGCCCAGCTGTGGCTGTGGCTGCGCGCGGCTCTGCGGGACCTGACCTCGTAGGCGCGGCTCTGCCGCCCCGCCAAAAACTGTTCTCGCGTCAGCCTGAGTCTTTGTAGGGTAGGAGACAGCCCCCCCCACAGTGGCCACGCTGCCTCCAACCCTCTGCTGCGAGGAGAGAAGAGGGATGTGACCTGGAGAGAGCTCGGACGCGAAGGTGGCACGTGGCAGGCGCAGCGGCAGCAACAGCAAGACAGAGCTGGGTGTCTGCCCGTGGGACTGTGCTTTGGGGTTTTTTTTTTACAGGTTTCTATCATTGATGTGGACTCAAGGAGGGGTTTTTGCAGCTTTTCCCCAGGCTTTCCCTTACAGCTGCACTGTGGGTGGCCCACACTGCTGTCAGTAGCTGGAGCGTGTGTCCCTTTGCACGGACAGCTGTGGGTCTCCACAGTCCTTGGGAGCTGCCATCAGGGTTTTGGGAGCTCATGGACTCAGCCAGAGGTAGGTTTTGGGGCACAGGTTGTGGGCCAGAGCAGTGCATTGTCACCACTGGATGTTGTGACACCTTGGGACCGTGTCACCCTCTGGTTCTCCGGTGCTGAGGTGTGTGCTGGAGAGCCAAACTCATCCCCAGGGCTCTGGAAGTCTTGGTTTTGTGCTGTAGTGCTGACAAGTCAGTCTCAACATTTGGAAAGAGGTGCTTTCTGGTGGGCAGGAACAAGAGCCAGGGAAATGGGGGATGGAATTCCCTGCTGTGTTTTTGTGATGGGCCGCGGCAGAGTTGTTTGAGGGTCGGAGCAGGGTTGGGGTCTGCTGGCACAGGGCAGCAGCATTGGGGTGCCTGGTGGAGCAGCCTTGGGGTGCTGGTGGGTGTGGGGGGGCTGTGTTGGTGTCTTGTCTTGTGTTTGTACTCTGTGAAACGGCTGCGTGGGAATAAAAAGTGTTGTAATCCTTGGTAAGCGCCGTGGTCCCGTGTGGTGGTGGCCAGGATGGACTCTGGGGATGGAACGAGTCCCTGGGAGGGTGGGGAGGGTTTTGGGGTGCCAGGCAGAGGCTGCAAAGGGGGCACAGCAGAGCTGAGGGTCTGGGCTGGGGCTGGAGTGTGGGTCTGGCAGGTTTGCCATGAGATGGGCTGGGATACAGGGCTGAAGGAGATGGGTTCTGGGGCAGGAGGAGGGCAGCTGGTTCCCCTTGCCTCAAGGGGAGAGGTGACTAGCAGGGTGTTGTGGACTCTCTTTGCCCTCTGCACCTCCTGCCCTCTGTGTTTTAGCTCTCAGTTCTCTCCTTCATCCCCCTTTTCTCCCTCTCACTATCTCTCTGCTGCCTCATTCCCCCCGTCTCTGTGCTCCCTCACTCTTTGTGCCTCTTCACTCTCTGCTTGGTCTCTGCTCCCTGTTTGTGCCTCTCCTCTCTCCTCTGCTCTCTCTGTGTTTGTGTCCCCCTCTCTTGGTGCTCACTCTCTGCTCTCTCTGTGCTTCTCTACCACCCCTCTCTGCTGTCTGCTCCCTCTCAGTGCTCACTCTGCTGCATCTGCTGTCTCTCTGCCTCTTTGCCTTCGGTCTCTGCTTGCCCTCTGTGCTCTCTCCACGTTTGCCCTCTGCTCTCTTTGCCCTCTCCCCATCCCTGCTGTCTCTCCCTTTTTGCTCTCTAGGTCTCCTGGCTCTCCCTCCAGTTTGTTTGCCTCTCTTCCCCCTCTTGCCCTTTATCTTGGCATCAATAAATGAACTCTGTGGCCAAAGGATGATGAGGAGTGTGGATGTACCTGCACCTGAGGTAGCTGACCCTGTTGCCCGAGGGCCTGTGTGTTTGCAGAGGTTCCCCACTCTCTGTCTGGGGTGGGACAACCCACGGAGCTGATGATGGAGAGGATCTCCTGGGCACTGGAGGCAGCTGAGTGGTGCTGGCTGGCCCTTGGTGGGGATGGTTGGTAAGTAGGTAGGTAACCAAGTCGCTTATTTAGTAGCAGAGTGGTGTGGTGGGGGGGAGGGTACAAATGGGTTATGATGATGTTAATGATTTTTTTTGTTGGTTTTTATAGGTTTTAACAGATGTCCAAGCAGTGGTGATGTCTGTGGGGATTGCACTGACCTGGCAAAGGTCTGACTCAACCCTTTGTGTGACTTAATAGAATCACAGAGCAGTTGGGTTCCACCCATCTCATTCCACCCCCTGCCATGGGCAGGGACACCTTCCACTCTCCCAGGTTGCTCCAAGCCCCGTCCAACCTGGCCTTGGACACTTCCAGGGATGGGGCAGCCACAGCTTCTCTGGGCAACCTGTGCCAGGGCCTCCCCACTCTCCCAGGGAAGGATTTCTCCCTAATATCCCATCTAACCTTCTGGCAGCCTTTCAGACACTGGTCTGTAACTTTCTTGCCTTCACCCAGAGGCAAAGGTGGTTTTGTTACTCGAACTCTAGACTATAAAACTGGTCCTTGGATGTCAATCTCTCTTTGATCTTAAGCTCTTCAGGTTGTAATTTAATATTTCAAAATCAACCTGATCATACACAAGCAGCATAATTAGCAGCTCTTAGATGACCTGGGGTGGATCTAAACGTGGTGGCTCAATGGGGATGTTGTAAGCTGGGATTCTAGAATTTCAAATAATACATCTGCGTTTAAAAAGGAAAAATAAAATAAAAATACCCAAACTCTGCTAAACTAAATATTCTAACTATGCATGTTTTCTTTTGCAGCCTTTTATTGTTCCTTAATCCTTAAGGACATATAAAAAAATAAGATTGAATCAACAGCATATTGAAGATGATTTAAACAGTGGAAGGAGCTGAAATTGTCTGGACCAAGATAACATTTCAACCTTTCTCTTGTATGGAACATTAATGGGTGGGAGATTCTTTGTAGGATGTATTGAAACACTTAAATGTGTGTGTGTATATATATATATATATATATAAAATATATTTTTATATATATATTAAAGTGTACATTTCAAAGTATATGTATCTTTTAAAGTGTATGTTTTAAAGTAGATATATATAAAATATATATTTTATTTCTATATATATTATATTATATATATTTTATATATGTGTATGTATATTAAAAATATATTTATATATATTAAAGTGTACATCTCAAAGTATATGTATCTTTTAAAGTGTATGTTTTAAAGTAGATATATATATATATAAAATATATTTTATTTTTATATGTATTATATATATTTTGTATATGTATATATATATACATATTTATCTCAAGGACTTAGAGCTTATCCTGACAAATTGCTTCTATTGAAACTCTCTTTAAAGGGAGTGGATATTAATTCAGGCTGACTCAAACAAGATGAAACATTTAGTAATCACTAATTACTGTTTATAATCGTATCAGGGAAGAGTCAGTGAAGGGCAGGACTAACTTTTATCCCATTGGAAAAACCCATTTTCATGCCACAACTGCTAAGCTGGCAGTAGGAATCTGCTGTTAGCTGGGCTCAGACAAGGAAAGTATATCCCAAGAGTTAATGCATATTTATACAGTGAATGACTTTTCAGTCTTGCTTCAAAAAAAAGCAGAGTTCTCAGAAGCTGGATGTTGCAGCCAGTTCCAGACAGACACTTGGCAGTGGTTTTGAGGAGCAAGGATGATGGAGAGCTGGATCAGAATGTACACAGAATAAAGAGTTATGGAAAAATACATATAGAAAATACACTGAATGAGAGGGAGACAATTGCACCTG
>NW_020897800.1:2898217-2951037 GCF_003984885.1 Neopelma chrysocephalum
CCCCCCCCGCCACCTGCGGCTCCCAAAACTGACAGCCCCCCCTCCCTTCGCCACCCACCCTGCCCGGCTGTCCTCGCCGGGAGCGGGACCCCCCCGGGGAATCGCCCCTTTGGGACACGGAACGGCCCCCTGTGCCCCATGCGCCGCTCGAGGTTTGGTTCCCCGAAACCCACGTCCTGCTGCCACCCGCGTCCCGCTGGCCCCGGAGTGGGATGCTGTCGCGCACGCCCCCTCCCACAGCAACAGAGGGCAAACTCTGGGGAGCCCCCCACTTTCTGTGCTTTATACCCCACAACCTGGACTCGCCTCCCAGTGATCTGGACAGGCGGCTGACCTGCCCCCCCAAAACCCCAGCACTGCACCCTGTCTGCAACCCCATCCGTGCCCTTTGGAGTAGACCCCAGTGGCACAGAGCTGGGCAGAGGCTGGGCAGACAGGGCTGACAGCTCCTGTCACACCAGCCCTCCCTGTTTCCCGCAGGAACCACCATGGATCTGGTCCTGGAAGCTGCTGACCAGCACTTGCTGACGCCCTACGTGTACCCCACGGGGTGGCCCGAGGGGGAGCCCTGCCGCCAGCTCCTCAGCCTCTTTGTCATCACCAACCTGGGTGCCCTGGCCCTCTACCTGCTCTTTGGCACCCTCAGCTACTACTTCATTTTCGACCACGAGCTCAAGAAGCACCCCCAGTTCCTAGAGGTGGGTGCACACCCCCATGTCACCCTGCTCACCCGGGCCCTGTGGCACTGCTGAGCTGTCAGTGCCCCCCTCGCCGTCCTCTGGGGTGTCCCTCTCGCCATCCTCTTCCAAGTGCCACGTGCCAGTGTCGTGGTGTGGGTCATCCCCACTGTGTGTCACAGCCACCCCTCTCATCCCTGTGGTGCCCGTCCACGCAGGGTCCTTGATCATCCCTGACCAGAAACAAGCGCCACGACACACTAGACCCAGCACCTAGCGTGAGCCCTGTCCTGCCCCAACCTGTCCCCACATGGAGCAACCTGGGATAGAGGAAGGTATCCCTGCCTATGGCAGAGGGTGGAACTGGATGAGCTTCAAGGTCCCTTCCAACCCAAACCACCACCAGGGATGTCCACCCACCATCCCGACCGAGGGATGGCCACCACGCTGCGGTGGCACAGATGCCAAAGTGCCCGTGGCAAAGGGGCGGCCAAAATGCCGTCCCTCTCTACCTCATGAGGGGCACTGGGGCTCTGGGGTGTTTGCCTGACTCCCAGCATGGCCTCTCCCCCCGGCCCCTCTCCTCTGATCCCTCTGACCCCCCAGAACCAGGTGCGCCGGGAGATCTGCTACGCGCTGCGCTCCCTGCCCTGGATCAGCGTGCCCACGGTCGCCCTGTTCTTTGCCGAGGTGCGGGGCTACAGCAAGCTCTACGACAACATCGAGGACTCCCCGTATGGTGAGACACCTCCCCCAGCCCCCTGCCAGGGCAGGACCCTCTGCCCACTGCCTGGCTGGGCAGCGTGCCCAAGAAATCCTCCTGGGCACCCCCTGCCCCATCTATTAGTCAAAAACTCAAGTCCTCTCCAGGCTGACACGAGGAGGAACCCATACACCCTTGCTCAGGGTCGTGCCCTCCCTGCTTGGCAAACTCCCCCCTCCACAAAAGAGATCCTTCCCTTCTCTGGGCACAGCTCCTGAAAAACCAGTGCCTGACTCGCTTTCCCTGAGTCACGTGAGACTGTCTGACCTTCTCACCACATCTCCTGTGTGGGGCGAACCCTGACACAACTGGGGTGTGTCTCCCATTGCACCTCCCTGACCCCCTCCTGGCCCCTCTTGATGCCCACACGTGCCACCTCTAACATCCCTGTTCCCCCAGGCTGGTCTGGCGTCTTCCTCAGCATGCTGTCCTTCCTCTTCTTCACCGACATGGGCATCTACTGGATACACCGGGGACTCCACCACAAGCTGTTCTATAAGGTATGAGATGGGATGGCAGTGGGATGGGGTGGCAGGCTCTGGACAAGGGTCCTTGCCCTGCTCTGGGGCCGTGTCCAAGCTGCTCCTCCCAGGGGTGGGAATGGTGGGTTTGACCTGGTCCCCTCACCTCGGTCCACAGTGTGATGGGAGCTGAGATGGGAACGTGTCCCTCTCTCACTGTTTGGGTGGTGATGGCTCAAGGAGTGGCCCATTGGGCTGTGAATCTGGGATTTTAGGGGATCACTCCCCCTGAAAGGGGCCACCCTGACGGCACACCCTCTCCTTGCAGCGCTTCCACAAGCCCCACCACCTCTGGAAGATCGCGACACCCTTCGCCAGCCACGCCTTCCACCCCGTCGACGGCTTCATGCAGAGCCTGCCCTACCACGTGTACCCCTTCCTGTTCCCCCTGCACAAAGTCACCTACCTGGGCCTCTACATCTTCGTCAACGTCTGGACCATCTCCATCCACGACGGCGACTACCGCGTGCCCCGGTTCCTGCGGCACGTCATCAACGGCTCTGCCCACCACACCGACCACCACCTGTACTTCGACTACAACTACGGGCAGTATTTCACCCTCTGGGACAAGATTGGCGGCTCCTACAAGAGCCCCACGTCCTTTGAGGGCAAAGGCCCCCACGACTACTTGCGCAAGCTCCGAGAGAAGGACCCCGGGGCACCCAACGGCCTCCCGGCCTCCAAGAGTGAGTAGGCTCCCCCTGGCCTGCCCCCTCTCCAGGATGACGTTCCCTGGCTGGATCTTGTCCTGTTCCTCCCTGGCCACTTGAGGCTGTTTTCCCACGGACAAAGAGCCCCTGTCCTTGATGGTGTGACCAGCGTGGGGCGATTCTTGTTGAGCCCGACCCTGACCCCAAAACGGCCTCGCTCTGTACCACAGATCTGCCCTGTTTTCCCTGTTGCTTCCCTTCCCAGCTACCTTTGGATCTCTGCTAAGGTCCCCCGCCCTGCTTTAGTGCTGTGCTGCTGCTTTACAACGAGAATAACATGGCACAAATAGAACAATAACGTGGCACAAATAGAACAATAACATGGCTCGTGGCAGGGTCCCCGTTCGTCTGCTGTTGCCATCGTGGAGTCCATCGGGACAGGCCGTATTTTGCAAAAAAAAAAAAGCTACTAATGCCCACCTTTTGGGGGTGTTGTGGGTCCTCCTGATGGCTCCTCGATGAGCCAGGGCTCCGTGGGACTCCTCGGCGGGACTCGATGCGCTCTCCTCCTTCCTCCCACCTGGGGATGCCCCACGGGGTGTGGATGGGACACATCCCAGAAACAGTCCACCTGTAGGACAGAGGTGTACTTTGAGTCATGCAGGTCCCTCGAGCTCCCTGAGAACACTGAGGGAGAGGGAGGAGGAACAGATGCCTGGATGTGAAGGGCAGGGGCTTCTCCTCACTCAGGGGTTTGTGGCTTCCCCTCCTGAAGGCCCTGTGTGTTTCCTGCTGGAATCTGGTCCCCCTGGCTTTGGGTTCGACCCATGTTCAATAAATCTCACTTGCCAACTTGGCTGCTGTTTGGTCCCTTCCTGTGGAAGCCTGTTTCTCCCCTACAACACCCTGGGTTGCAGCAGGTATGTGCAGCACCCCCTCCCCTCTTTATCTCAGAGGGATTGGGGACAATATCCCTGAGCAGTGTCCCCATCTCCTTCTCCTGCAGAGGGACTCAACCCCTCTACTCTGAGGGTGTGGATGAGAGCCACAGAGGCCCTGCTGACACCCCTGTATGGCTCAAAGGGGGTGAGGTCCTGGCACTGGCTGGGCAAAGAGCGTATGGGGGACACTTGGCTCCCCATCCTCCTGCCATGCCAGTGGGAACTGCAGCACAGTCGGAGTGGCCAGAGCCACCTCCACTCCCCCAGACCTCCGTACATGTAACCACGTCCCTGCACAGTGACTCCTGTGCTTTCCCACCCTCGGTCCCCCAGTTTCACCAGCCACCAGAGCTGTACCAGCTGCACCAGCTGCTGGACCTGGTGATGCTCTCCACCCTGTCTCAGCCACTCCCTGGGCAGGGTGTGGCTCCAGGTCACACCACTGCACCTCAGGACACCTATCCCATGTCCTGCCAGAATGGTCCCACACCTGGGCCGTGCTCTGCTCTCCCCTCCCCGTCACAGCTCACTCTCCCCACGTGCACAGGACCCGTGACCTCTGTTTGCTGATTAACCTGGAGCCCAGAGCGCTGCCCAGGGGTCAAGGCCAGGCCCAGATCGAACACAGTGACAACAGTTCTGACCTTGGCCAACCACCAGGGCCTGATTCCCAAACACTAGACCCTTGGGAAGAGTCCTGGACTTCTCATCAACCCATCTTCCCACCTCTGCTAAGCCTAATGCCTGGGTACCCCATCCTGCAGCCCCAGGGTGAGTGGTGACCCTTGGCAGGGGGATCCTTGCAGAAGAGTAAATTCCTATGAATGAAATGGCATCAAACTCGTGGTGCCCAACACCCTGGGCCCCTGCACCCTCCCACAGACCCTCTCCTAACCGAGCACAGCCTGGACTCCCCCGCATTCCCAGCGGGCAGAGGGATGGGGCTGCAGCACCACAGAGCCTGAGAACAGGGAGATCGCGTTCTCCCGGTCCCACGCCTGCCGTGCCAAGGCCCCCAGGACAGAACACCCCCTCCGCGGTGGCCTCGGGGCGCTGTGCCACGGGGAGATGCAGTTCGGCGTGCGGGACCCTGGTGCTGCTGTTGCCACAAGGTGGAGGTGTTGCTCTCGACACGCCATGGCAGAGCTGCACCTGCGTGGATGGTCTTCCTCCTCCTCCTCTTCCTCCTTCTTCTCACCGCCCAACGTGGGGCAGGAGCAGCTCTGCCAGAGCACACTCGTGGGGATGTCCCTGCTCCTGTTCCGTGCCAATCCCCCCACGTGCTTCACCTGGCTGAGTGGATTTCCTCTGAGCCCCAACCTGCTCTCCTTGTCTGCAACAGTCACTATCCCACCCCACAAGGAGTGTTTGCTTCCCTCCTTTCGTCTCCTGCACGACGCTGTCCCGCACACCAGGCAGTGCATGCTCGTGGTGCCTCACGCTGCACATTGAACATCATTTTCAGTGAGACCCTGGGCACAAAAAGTGACACCTGGTGTGTGAGCACAACAGTCAGGTGGCTCTGGTGACAGCCCTGAGCCCTGCAGGAAACCTCTACAAACCACCATCCACTCCTGATGAAGGCTCTGAGGCCAATGCCATGAGTGGGATAAAGTCTTCAGCATCCCTGTTTTACTCCCTGACTCCAGCAACACACAACAGGTCCTTTAAACAACTCAATCCTCTCTCTGCATGAGGCTCTGTGAGGGATGGCAGTTCCAGCCCCTCGGTCCCCTAAACCCTCCAGGATCTCTAAAGCTGAGGCAGGGAAAGGTCTCGGGGAAGAGGTGAAGGAAAACCAGGGGGCCAGGGGCTCCTTGCCTTGCTCTTGGAGTTCACAGCTTTTACTGCTGATGAAATCCAGATGGACTTTAAAATAAACTCTGCTCTGTTCTCTCTCCCCTCTACGGCAGGAGACGGGTTCTCTTTTCAAGAAACAAAAAATACCTTTGGCAAAGGAAACCTGTGTTTCCCTCCACAAAGAAAGAGCCATTCATCTGCAAGAATTTACCAGGTTCACCAGAGAGCTCCTTGCTGGAGCTCTGTCCTCGTGCCCACCACAGTGACCTGGCTGGAGGGAGCCTACAGGGGGAAAAGGGGATGTTTCTTGCTCAGAGCACCAAGCAGAGGCTGGGAGGAGGACAGTAACCCCCCCATGCACCCATTTCCTCCATTTAGAAACTGCTGCAAAGCCAGTTCCTCATTTCCTACTATTTCTTGTTCTATTCTTCCTCTGTGCCTTGTTTTTGTGTTCTCTTTGGGTCGTTCTCACCACGTCTGCTCCATAGAGAAACTGGCTACAGGGATTCCCACACAATAAAACTCCCTCATTGACTCTGCCCTTACCCACAGTGACCTCCAGTCCTCCAGAGGGACATTACACCGAGTCAAGACCTCTAAAAGCTTTATTAGGAGGGCTTATAATTGTATTGACTCGATAATTGAAATACACTAACTGGGTTTCTAGGTGAAAGCACCTCGGGGAAAGCTCTGGACAACATTCCTGCTATTAAAGCAAGTGAAATAAGGGGGAGCAAAACTGCCTCGGGGCTGTCCATGGGATTTACAAGCTCCCATTCCTTCACTGCTGGGCCACATCCTTTTTCTCTGATGATTTCCTGATAGCAATAGAATTTCTGGAATGGTGCAGAGGAACCCATCAGTCTGTTCTCAGCACCTCTGAGACACAAGAGGCTAGAACTCAGGTTCTCAGCAGCAAGACTATGCCCAAATAACCACCTCTGGTTTAGAGAGACAAGCTGGGGATGAGCAACAGGCACAGCCCTACTCTCCTGTCATCTTCCACAGTCATTTGAGCCTCAAATCCCTGTTCCCCCCTCCCAAGGCACACATGAGCCCCTGGGAGGGACAGGGCAAGTCACTCTCTGGAAGGGATGCAGGAGAGGTGCCTCTCCCAGCCTGCAGAGGCAGCAGGGGAATCCCCACATCTGTGAGTCCAGCACTTTGGGCTGCCCCAATAAATCAAAGCTGTGGCCACTGGCATTGGTCCTGCACAACCAGCCATGCATTATGTTCACCATGCCAGGGAGTTATGAGGGCACAGGGGAAAGTTACCTGTGCCAAATGTTTTATGGGAAGCACAAAGCCCTGGGCAGAAAGAGCCTCTCCCCTGGCACAGCTCAAACCCACCTGACCAGGTGCAGAGGTGGGAGAGGTGACAGGAGGGCCTGGAGGGACCCTGAGGGTCTCTGGCTTCTCACTCCCACCAGCAGCCTGGGTGAGACAACACTCACCTTCCCAGCTCTGCCCAGCTGAGAAGATGGCAGAAATTGAGATAAAGATGCCTAAGGGCTACCAGAAAAACACCATGTGAAATCATCAGTGCCTTTTCCTCTCTCCTCTTGACATCCATCCACACCTTCACCTTCCCCTCCACAAGCAGACACAGCTCTTTATCCACTCAGCTCACCCTCTCAGCAGCAAGGACCTGAACCCACATTACCATGGGTCTGTGTTTCACACCACTGTGATTCTATCAAACCCCAGCCTGGACACTTGCACGGGCAATTGTGCTGCTTCCCACTGACCCTGGGGTGTGTTAGGCCCCCGTCCTGGGCTGGGTGACACAGGAAAAGTACAGCAAGGCTTTTTTTTTTTGGAACACCTCTCTCATCCCCCAGAGAGAAGCAGTTGCAATTGGTTTTATTTTGTTTGAGTTTATTTCACAGACTCCCAGAATGGTTTGGATTGGAAGGAACCTTAAAGCCTATCTTGTTCCACCCCCTGCCATGGGCAGGGACACCTTCCACTAGCCCAGGTTGTTCAGGGCTCCATCCAACCTGGCCTTGGACACTTCCAGGGATGGGGCAGCCACAGCTTCTCTGGGCAACCTGTGCCAGGGCTTCCCCACCCTCACAGCCAAGGATTTCTTCCTGATATCCAGTCTAAACCTACTCTTCATCACTCTGAAGCCATTCCTCTTTGTCCTGCCACTCACAAACACTTTCATTGACTCCAGCACGATCTCATTTACTCCGTCACAGTTTCAATTGCATTCGCTTGACTCTGGCGGCCGCTTCATTCCGCTTTTTTACTCCGTTTGACATAAATCAACTTGAACTTATTTCGCTCCTTCGAGGGGGGGGAGGGAGGGGGAACCCGAGCATCCTCCGGAGAGGAGCCGGCGGAGGAAGAGGGAAAGGGAGAAGGAGAGGAAGAGGGAAAGGGAGAGGAGGAGAGGGGAGGGGGCCCGAGCATCCCCGCGGGGGGGGGGGGGGGGGGTCTCGGCGGCAGCGCTGCCCATGCACATTCTCTCCGGGCGGCGGCGCGGCTCCCGCTCGGCTCCGGCTCCGCTCCGCCCGGCCCCGGCGGCACGAACATGGCGACACGGAGCAGAGCCGGGGCTGGCCGGGCCGCCCCGCTCCCCCTGCGCCTCCTGCCTCTCCTGCCGCTCCTGCTGCTGCTGCCGGCGGCGCCGGCCGCCCGCTCGCCGCTGCTGCTGCTCCGCTCCCCGCATCCCCCCGCCGCATCCCCCCCGGAGCCCCCGCGGGGCCGCCGCGCCGCGCCGCGCCCGCCCGAGCCCATCCAGGTGTACGGACAGGTGAGCACGGGGGGACACGCGAGAGCCGCCCCCGCAGCGAACACCGCGTCCCAGCACCCCCTCCCCGCCCCATCCTTCCCTCGGGTGAGCGCTCGGGGGGATGCGGGGAGCGGGGGGCGCAGCGGGTCCCGCGTGGGGAAGGGTCGGCGCGTCGCTCGCCGGCGGCTCGTTCGCTGCTCCGTTCGCGTTTTTAGGGTCTGCTGGTCCCTCCCGCAGCCCGGCTCTCCCCCAGAGAACCATCCCGCACCGGGGGCGCCGTCACATTTCGCGTCTCTCCTCGGCGCTCCCCGGCAGGATGCTCTCCCGGCGGGAGCAGCCAAGGGCACGCGCGCAGGGATGCGGGGCCGGTCATCCCCGCCGAGAGCGAGTCCCTGCGGCCGGGAGCGGGCGGGAGGTGGGCAGCGGCGGCTCCCTGCTGGGGATGCTCGTGAGGAATGAACATCCCTGCGCTCGGAAGGCCGGGCAGAGGGAGCGTGACTCCGGGAGAGGACATGGCTATTCGTGAGGCACCGTGTCCTTCTCCCTGAGAAGGGCTCCGCTGCGTGTCTGAACCATCCTCCACTGATCCTTGGAAAAGAGGGGGAGAGGAGTTGCTCATCGCAGGGAAACCTAGAAAATGCTATTTCTGAAAGTATTCGGGCTCGATTCACTGGCAAGTTTTGCTGCCAGGACCATCAAGGCTCCCCCTCACCCCCTCTTTTCCAGGCAACCATCACTTTAGGGGTGATGAGGACTTACACTTGGACTTTTGGGTGCCTGCCATGGAAAGCTTCAGCCTTGAAAAGTCTACTTTATTTTTTGAGTATCCACATGCTAGACTACATTGCACTGCCCTACTTGACCCTCCTTGCTAACACTGTGTCCCCTCACGTGCCTAAAATGCTGCTGGGGGAGGAACCAGCCCATGGAGGGACAAGGCACACTCAAGGAGAGGCTTTGAGCCTTCAGTGACATCTGCATTTGCCTCCTTGGGTAGTGCTTTCCCTCTGGGTGCCCTATAATTCCCCCTTTTTGCTACTTGTAGGATAAGAAGGAGCCAGTCACGAGGCAGGGCTGGCCCTGGAGCTGCTGGAGGGGCACACACAGGGCTGGTGCTGCTCCTAAAGCTCTTCTGTTCCCTTGTTTAGGGAAAAGCTGTTCCTCCTCCCCTTGAAAATCTGCTTCGCCTCCTCTACCTCCTCAGCGTTCGGCTGTTTTTAGCACAACACAGCTACCCCATTTTAGAAGAGAAAACCATGACACTTGTCTCTCATCTACAGAAAGACATTTGTAGCACTTTCCCTTCTGTCTCCCCGTGGCTTTCATCCAACCCACCTGCCAGGTAGGGCTGCTTTGGCAGGAGCAGCCTCTGTTACCTGGACACGGAGCTGCAGACCCAAGAGGGTGCAGCAACCCTGTCACTATCCAGGACAGGACTAATAGGAAGCAGTGGGAGTTCAACAGTTTGCCACTGTTTGGGCTTTTCTCACTGCCTTAAGCTTTCAGGGGGGATTTGCCTGGAATGGAGCTGCTTTTGCTGGCAGCACAGCAAACAGAACCTGCTCCTTCTGCTGCTTCGGGGCAGGACACATTAAAAAAAACCAGATATGTCAGCAGGAAGAGTTGTTTGTCACTACACAACAGTTCTCCCAAGTGCTACAGGGCTTTAAATCAGGGTCTGCTTTGATAAGAGGGACAAGAAGGAGCCCATGTGTCCCAGCCTGTGTTACAGATCTGACCACACAAATTACTAATACCCAGTAAGCCGGAATGCTGTGCAGCTCAGTGCTCGGGGGTCTCGTGCCTTGTCACAAGCATCTAACAATCCCCTCCTCCCCCAGGTCTCTGGCACTCTAATCCCAGCAGAAAATCATGCAGCCAAAGCAGTCCTCTAGCAGGGACATCATCCTAAGGGGCAGTGCTTGGACTGAGTATCCTTGTGCAGTCCCTTATCTGGGACACATCCTGCTCCTGTGGGTTTGGCAGGTCACTTGGCCATATGCTGGGCACTGGCTCATGCCTGAGACTCCCTGCCCTTCTCTGGCTCTTGATTACAGTCCTGTAACAGGCTCGTGGGACAGCTCAGAGCCCAGGCTGAGCTCAGAGGTGAAGGAAAGCACCTTCACCTTGTTGCTGCTGTGGGTGATGTCCCCAGGGCACCAGAGGGCACCTGCTGGAACCAAGGAGGGGAAGGAAGTCCGAACCCTTTGTGGCTCCTTGGGAGCCAAACACAGCTTACTCAGCATCATCAGGAACAGGCTCAGAGCCCTCTTGCCCTAAACTCCAAAGACACAAGCACAGGATGTTACTTGGATTCTTCACCTGGATCCTCACCCACTGCCAACTGCATCCTTGCCTGGCTGGCTGCAGCAAAACTTTTGGGATCCTCAGCAAGTAACAAGAGCAGCAGCCTAAACTCCTGTGCCTTTGTGGCTTCTCCTTGTTTTTTCTGACTCTGAAGCTGCAACAACCAAGAGACCAAACACACGACTCCGGAGACCGTCAGCTCGGAGACAGAGCGGGTTTTGTTCGCTCGCTCGGCCTTCACCTCCACGGGACTCTTGGGGAGGGTTACAATGGACAGACTGTTACAAAGCAGGCACTGACACGAGACAGGACTTTTCTGGGACACCACTGACAGCAGAGAAGCATCCCCAGGGCAAGACAAGTGCTGCCTGCAGCCCCTTGGGTGCTCTCTAAACCCCTTCCAGCAACCGCAGCACCGCACCCTGCCCTCCTCTTCCTGGCACAAGCCACTCATCTGGAGCCCACCCTCCTGTCCCCTAACAGCCTCTGTTCTCTTGCCTACACTCAGACCTGGAGACAGGGCTGGGCTCCAGGATTTCACATTTCCATGGAACATCCCCACCATCCCACATAAATCCCGTCTCCTGGGTGAAAACCAGCCGCAAACGGCATCGCCTGCCAGGACTTTGCTCAGTGCAGCAAACAAGGAAAAGGAAAGCAGCCACTTTGGCTGCCTACGTGTGTGCAGGGTCCAAGGGTGTTCTGGGACTGTGGGGAAGGCTCTGCAGGGACTGTCATGTCTCAGCCACAGCAGACAGTGAGGAGAAGTGTTGGGGTAGGAGGCCAGCCTGGGCCTGCTGGTCCCGAGGGGTGAGAGAGGGGAGCAGAGTGACCAAGAGCATTCACACTGCTGAGCTGCTAATACGGGTCTAACCTTTACCTGCAGACATCCCTTTCCCTTCTCTGGAAGGGGTTTATCCAAAGCCACCCCCAAAAGCATGCAACTCACAAGAAATCTTTGCCTTAAACCATGCTGGGATAAAAGATATCTTATCCAACTGCTGCTGGCTCCCGTGGCAGCCAGTTCACCCTCTGTGCTGCCACTGCAAGGACTTGAGTCTCTCCCCACACTCATGACCTGTGCAGGGCCATCAGCTCTGTGCCTGCCCTTCCCCTGAACCAGCCTTAGTGCTGCCCTAACATCAGCTCATCTCTTCCCCTTCTGGGGGGAACTTACTTCATTGCTCTCAAGCTTCCTGTTTCTTGCTGATAACCCCTCCTGCCTTTGAGGAAAACCACCAAGTCTTCATCATTTCCAGGCTATTTACTGTGACACGACCTTTTACCAGCCCACCACTTGACCTTGACCCTGCCCACCCCTCTGTGCTGATGAAGACCTCAGATAACCTCCTGACAACATGCAAGCTGGCAGGGAGCCTTTCTCCTTCCAGAGAAGGCAGAAAGTGCTTCTCAGGGTAAATGCCATCCAGCCCTGGGAACGCTGGATCAGTCACGCTGCATCGGAATTGAACCGTACTTAATTTTGACCTAGTTTGCCAGAGCCCTTCCCACAATAGACTTTAACCTTCTGGAGGTGCTGATGGCACAGCCCAGCCACATCCTTCCTTCTTCATTTATCACATACCCCTCCCCATCTCTGTGTCTTTCCCAGTCATCCTGGGAGGGCTCCCTGCTCCCAGCACTCGCTCTTTTCCCCGAGCTTGCCAGGAGACACGGATCTCTGGAAGCCACACAGTTCCTGCTCCTGGCACCGCGGTGGCTGGGAGGGGTATTTGTGTTTTTTATCCATTGTTTCCCCTTCAGCAGGTTCCTCTCAGATCGTGGTGTCCCAGGAGGCATCACTTAAGCTTTCCAGAGCTGCAATCACCAGCTCATGGCACACTTTAGACCTCTCCTGCAGCCTTGGTTATGGGGGAGTGGATTTCATCAGCACTTACCCAAATCTGCTGGGGCAGCCTCCATTCCCATCACATCCCTCCCCTCTGCCAATTTAGGAGAGCCCATTTCCAGGACCATCTTACTAAGAGGCCAGGTTATTTCTGGTTGTTTCTGGGTTCCCCCTCCCTTACCTTTCCCTTTCTCCTGGAAACAACAGCTAAGGGAGAGCTCTGTTGGTGTAGCAGAGAGAAAACAGCCCCGCGAGCAGACGATTCCAGTATTAACAAAATTAACACAGGCCTGGCGCTCTCCGAAATGAGTCACCCGTGTTTCATATCAATGATTTCAGACCCTGGCATTTTCAGTCCAAGCCACAAGCAGCGCCACGGCAGGCACAGGCTGTATTTTAAAATATCATGGCAGGGCTAGAAACAGATGCTCGGGAGCAGAGCAGAAGGTACAGTAATGAAGCTTTAGTGGGAGCACACGGGGAACGCGGCGTGCCGGGAATGCAGGAGCCACCCATGACACTCATCCCCGAGGCTGGGCTATTGCATAAGCCTTGCCAGGGGGGAGGCAGAGGAAACAGGGACAAAAAGGCCTGGTACTTGTCCGCTGAGGCTTCCAGTGAGCTGGAATGATGAGGAGCGTGGTGAGAGCACCTTTCCTTTTAAAGCCCTGTGCTTTGCTTCTGACCCCTTCCAGCAGTGGCTTTCTTTAGCCTCATCCTCATTCCCCCAGCTACTGGGGACAAAATGTTTAGCCCATCCTTCTTCTGCAAGCAGCCCTGAAGCCAAGATCTGACCTGATGGCAAAACTTGGTTTCAGCAGCCACTCACAGCCAGAGGCCCCTTGTTCTCTGAGACCCTCACTCACCAAACCACGGTAATAACCTACTATCTATTCAGAAATTTCCTAGGAACAACTTTTTTTTTTACGGGCATCCCATTTTCAGTTGTGTAACCAGGATGGGAAAACACATAAGTGATGCCTAGGAATCTTTATTCTGCACACCCCCAATTTTACAGCATCGAGCCTCAAGCCCTGAGCAGTCACAGTACGTCTCCCCCTGATTTACCACGAGCTGTGGTGCCAGGCCTATGGCTGGAGCATTAATCCCCAGCAAAGCAAACCCAGAGACACACACAGCGAGCTGCCAAGCCCACTCCACACCAAGAATAGCCCCTAATGCTGTCCTGTCACTTGTCACCACTGTTAGCAGGCACACAGTATTTCTGCTCGTGGCTCGTCACAGCCAACGGCGCGATTTCTGCACGGGGAAGTCACACTTCCCACGCAGAGCAGCTCTCTTGGGGGCTCCAAGGCTGGCATTTAGAGTCCTCTGGTGATGGAGCAGCTCCAGCAAGGTGCCCCTGCCAGAGTCACTCATCTCCTGGGCAGCTTGCACCGTGCTGGAGCCCGGGGCTTTCACTAACGCTGCAGTTTGTCACGAGCCGGGGTTTGAGCCACCTCCGCAGCTAAAATCCTGCCCCAGCCTCTCCATCTGGGCACGAGCAACAGAGGGGGATGTGATGGAAAGGGATGCTGGCATTTAGGCATTTCAGGTGCCAAAGAGTGTGGATCAGGGCATTTCCCCCAGCCCCAGATGCTTGAGGAGCTCAGCACTGCACACCTACCAACAGTCATCCCCTCCCTGGGCTCAGCAAGGCAACACTTCCATCTCAGCATCCAGATGACATTCCATCTGCCAGCACTCAAGCTCCAGCTGCATCCCTGAAGCTCATACCTGCTCTGGGGCAGCAGCTCCAGGGGCTGTCTTCTTCCCATCCCATTTCTGCAGGGCATTCGTTTGTCGGAAGATGCTGTTAACAAAAAATAAATACATAAGCGTGAGCAAAGCTAGCAGCATTAACTACTTTAACCAGAGCTACAAGCAGCCTCTGCTATGTCTTGGCTCCAGTTTTCCCCTCCTGGACTTCATTTGGCACCTTACATATTAGGAGGACAAATTAGAATTTCATGCATATTTCATATACACTTAATCACTTGGCAAAGACCAAAACACTTCCCCATTAAGTGGAATTTATGCTAAACGCTGTTTCCATTAGGCACCAGTCATTGCTTGTTCATAGGTTAAACCAGTTCCCAAGGAAGGTTGGGACACTGTCAGGGGAGGCTGTGACAGTGGGCTCCTGCCAAACGAGCAGGCAGGGCAGGGTTCCTCCTGTCAGGGCTAAAAGAGCCTTATTGCAAAGCTGTTCCACAAAAAACACCCTCATCAGCAGGACACGAGGTGCCTTTCACCCAGGGCACACAGGGCAGTGCTGCTGCCTCAACAGCAAAGACTCAGGGTCCCATTTGTTGCTCCCCTGAGCCATTTGGGTCCCCACAAAGCTCTGAAGGGCCAGAGCAGGGCTGCCAAGCAGCAAACACAAACGTGTGATGCTCCTAAAGCTGGGACACTGCTGCACCAGCCCTTCCAGGGGGACTTACAGCATCCTTGTGCCGGCTTCTCCTTCCTTACACCCTTTAGTAAGATGCTCCAGCAGCCCTCAGCTCCTCCAAACCTTCCTGCTGAGCTCTCAGTGCTGCTCTTCCTCCCTCCTACCAGGAACCAAACCTTGCATGTGTCCAATTTGCCTTTATATAGGGACTCTGCCCTAATCAGGCTGCCTGAGTTCACATGGCTTCTAAGGAGTAACAAAACTCACCTGGCTCCCCTGAATCCAAACACGTTGCCCCTGTTTTTTGGGTTACACTGCACTTTCCAGGTCTCCCTGCTCCAAGAAGGGGTCTCACTGTCTCCTTTAACTACACTTTCCAGGTCTTTCCACTCCCTACTCACTGTCTCCTTTAGCTCACAGGATAAATAGCTGCAGAGGTTTACTGCTGAGGTTAAAGCAAGGTGCAGATAGGAGTCTCCTTTGGTTTTATTGATTTTGAAACTCCTGGGGTCAGATTTCTTGCAGTAAAAAAATAGAAAAGCGCTATTAAAATTGACATGGAGGTTGTAACAAGCCCCTCTTGGCTGAGGGGATCTACAGGGCTAAGTTTTGGGGTTCCCAGCTGTGTCCGGGCTGAGGTCGGGCACAGCCGGGAACCCAAAAAGAAGCCGCACCCGAAATAACTAATCGAGATGTAGGAGATTCAAACGGGGCTATCCTGCTTTCAAAGGAGGGGAGAGGGCTTGGGAGCACAGAACTGCCGTGGATTCCAGACCCGAGGCAGTCTGCCGGCTGTCTCAGTGGGCAGCAGCAGTTCCTCCTTCTCCGCCCTGTTTCCTTGCATCCTCAAACAGCGTCGCTGCTTTTTTTCTTTTTTTTTTCTTTTTTTTTTTTTCCGTCGGGCACGCAGGGCTGCTGCTGCTGCCTCGCTTTGTAGCTGGTGCTGCTGCCTGACCTAAATCTCTGCCGTGTTTGCCCGGTGGGGGGATCTCTGCCCGGGCAGGCGGGGTTGCAGCCGGGGGCACCCACCCCGGGAGCATCAACCCCGGGGGCTGCTGGCTGGTGGTTTTTTATTTGATTTTTTTTTCCCCACCCCCTTACGTGAGCCTATTGCATAAGAGGGATTTGGGGGCTCCTGCTTTGCCTTGCCCCCCTTTTTCTAGAATAAAGACCTTGTTTTTCCCCAAGTGTTTCACTCGGGCGCTGGTGGAGGTTGAAGCAGCCCCTCACTACGTTCCTTGCTGATCGCGGGGTCAGCGGGTCCGCAGGGCATCAAGCCTAAGAAGGGCTTATCCCTGTATTTTTACAGCTTCCCAGGGCCCTGAGCTCAGGGGTTACCAGCCATCAGCTGAGCCGTGGTGTGTGCGAGGGCTCAGGCACGCACGTCCTCTGCTCCAGGGGCCGGGGCACCGAGCTACGGCCGCTGCTGAGCTGCTTTTCCAGCAAGGCTTGGCTGTCTCTGCCTGCTGGTGACAGTCCCTGCCTGCTGGTGACAGTCCCTGAGGGTTTGCCCTGCACCTCCAGCTCCCGCTGTGGTGATGCTGTCACAGCTTCCCCATAGAAACCAGCCCTTTGGGGCCGGAGCTGTCACAGCCCTGCCAGAAACAACACACCCGGGAATAACGGGGTCACGCAGGACTGTGTGTGTGCTGGAAACACAGGGTGGAATCACAGAGTATCCTGAGTTGGGAGGGACCCACAAAGATCAAGTCCAGCTCCTGGCCCTGCACAGACACCCCAACAATCTCCCCCTGTCCCTGAGAGGGTTGTCCAAACACTCCTGGAGCTCTGGCAGCCTTGGTTCTGTGCCCACTGCCCTGGGGAGCCTGGTCAGTGCCCAACCACCCTCTGGGGGAAGAACCTTTCTTAATATCCAACCTGAACTTCCCTGACACAGCTCCAGCCATTCCCTGGGTCCTGTCCCTGGTCACCAGAGAGAAGAGACTTTGTTTCCATGTGGCACTTTTGCCTCGTCAGCCTGGATTTGAAAACACTTCTCAGCCCTTGGTTTTAGTTTTCATTCTCATCATTCCCCCAAATCCTGTTTCTCTGAGGAAGAATAAAGGAAAACTAACCTTATTGGGCACATCCTGCCAACATGTCCAGGAGAGATGCTGCCTTGAATGAGTTTCCCCAAAGTCTGTGTGTTTTCCAAGCGGGTATTTGCTCTCTGAGGGTCCCTGTGAACGAGGCTGTGGCTCAGGGTGCCCTTTTCCTTGGCATTGCAGGTCAGCCTCAACGATTCCCACAATCAGATGGTCGTCCACTGGGCAGGAGAGAAGAGCAACGTGATCGTGGCCTTGGCCAGAGACAGCCTGTCTTTGCTGGGTCCCAAAAACAGTGATGTGAGTAACACAGCCTGGGGCACCTTCTGGGCTTTTGGGCCAGGCAGGGTGGTGGTGGCTGCTGAGCTTCAGCCTGACCTGCTGAAACAAAAGAAAGGCCTGTGAGTTTGAGTTCAGAGGCACAAAATAAATAATTCCATATCTCCTGTGTTGCCCTGTGGGTTCAAAGCACGCTCAGGAAATCTCTAAGGCTTCCCCGCCTTGTAGCTTGATGATTTTTTTACCAAATCTGCCAGAAGGGAAACCAGAACTTTGCACTCCTCACTCTGGGGCTTCTCCATTGCAGGTTTACGTGTCTTATGACTATGGGAAGAGCTTTAAGAAGATTTCGGAGAGGTTCAGCTTCGAGGGGGGGAACGGCAGCGAGGTGGCCATCGCCCAGTTCTACCACAGCCCGGCCGACAACAAGAGGGTGAGGGGGATGTGGCACCTGGGACAGCCAAATCCTTCTTCTCCACACTTTGCCCTCCCAAGGGCTCCCCTGGGTGTGTGCCTTTGTGGCTGCTGGTGTGATCCCTGCTCTGACCTCCTGCTTTCCCTCTTCCTTGTCTGCTCCTCCACTCCCAGTACATCTTCGTGGACGCCTTCGCCCCGTACCTCTGGATCACCACCGACTTCTGCAACACAGTTCAGGGCTTCTCCATTCCCTTCAGAGCAGCTGATCTCCTCCTGCACAGCAGGAACCCCAACCTCCTCCTGGGCTTCGACAGGTCTCATCCTAAAAAACAGGTGAGCACTTCTGCTGAGGTGGGAAACCAGCATCCTGCCTCTGTGACATTCCCCTGGCCTGTCACATCCCCCACAGCTGAGAGTCACCCTGCCTTGTGCCAGGGCCATGTGGGTTCATGCTTTGACTGTTCAGGGTGTCTGATCTCGGATTGCTGCATGCAGAGCTGTCCCAGATTGGCCAGGACACCCCTTTCCCTACAGTCTATCTGGTTCCTGGGCTCTGGAGCAGCAAGGATAAAGTACCTCCAGGGTGGTTGCCTTATTTCCCATCCCTTTTCCTTCACTCATGCTGTTCCTTCATCCACATTGCTCCTGACTGTGTTGATCACCCCAAATCTCGTGGTCACAACTCTCCCCAGAGCTCTGGCAGCCGAGGCAGGATGACCTCTGCTAGTGTTTCATGTGGGCATGTGGTTTGGCTTCGGACCTGGCACAACAAACTGCTTCCTGAATACAAACACGTCTGTTTGCCCTGGAGCCATTGGCTAAAGACTGTAAATAGTTACAGCACCTTCAGGTAGACACAGGCAGCATAAGGAAAACCTGGAGGTGAAAGAACCAGGGTAAAACACACACAGTCTGTGCTGTTTCCAGTCTGGTCATAGCAGGGTGTGTGCTGGGATGCCTTCCAGGCATCCAGGGATGTCAGAGCTGGGCAGAAGGAAAAGGAAAAGATCCTATCACTCCTCTTGACCTTGACATTCCTGATGCCTGCAGATTTGCAGCAGCAGCATGTCGCTCAGCTTGGGGGTTTCTCACCTCTGAGGGGGGTGTGAGCTCTGCCCAGATATTTCCCCTTGCCGTCGCACTCCACAAGGACATTATAGCAAGTTAATTTTATTTCTGAGTTACTGTAAAATCAGGTGGGGTCAAGAGACAGTGGGAAATCCTTCTGGACAGATTAAAGGACAGTTTTTTTCTGTTGGGGTTATTCTGCTGCTGCTAGAAAGGTTGCTGCTGCTCCAGGAGCTGCCACAGAAAGAGAAGTCATGAGACTAGTGATGGATGGATGCAGGTCTGCCCTGCCTGAGATTGGGTCTCTTTAGAGGTTGGGTCTGTTTTTGTCCTAATCCCACTGGCACCTTTGTCATTGCACATGACATTTCAAATCCCATCTTTGTCATTGCAGCTCTGGAAATCCGATGATTTCGGCCAGACCTGGATAATGATTCAGGAACACGTGAAGTCCTTTTCGTGGTACGTATCCCACCCGTGTACACCCAGCTCCTGTCTCCTCTCATTCCTCACCTCTTGCCTCATTTGCTGCCCCGTGCAAAGCAAGGAACCAGGCACCAAGGCGTGCTCCAGCCCTGTCCCCTGCTCCCCTCACCCAGCAGGGACCCTGCGCTGTGGGGATGTGGCACTGCGGGGTGACAAGGAACAGCCACCCACGCAGACACCCAGGGGTGCTGCACATTCCCCTCTTGAAAAGGGACACCCACTGCCTTCTGCATCACTCTGTGAGCACAGAGGTGCCACCACCGCCTCGTTTGTCCTCCCCAGGGGGGTTGAGCCTTACGACAAGCCCAACACGGTGTACATCGAGCGGCACGAGCCCTCCGGGGCTTCCACCGTCATCCGCAGCACCGACTTCTTCCAGAGCCGGGAAAACAAGGAAATAATCCTGGAAGACGTGGAAGACTTCCAGCTCAGGGACAAATACATGTTTGCAACCAAGTCTGTGGTGAGTGTGACATGAGGAATTCACTGCTGAGGGGGAGGGTTGGTGATTTGGTACAGAACTACCGCGGCCACAGCGGGGCAAGAGCGTCTGCCAGGGGTGATGCTGCTCACTGCTGCACCTCACAGCTTTCAGACCTCACATTTGGCTTGTCACAGAGGTGTCACCAGGCTGCCTGCAGCTGCCATATCCCCCTGGGCTCTCACTGCCATGGACAAAGCAGTGCCTGCCCCTGGCACTCGAAGCAATGGGGTTTCCATGCTCCTGCCTCCTGGCAGCCTGGGCAGAAGTAGGTCAGCCTGCAAAGTGCTGGGACCCGGGGAAAAACCACAGGATGCCTGGGAAGGATGTTCGGGGTGGGGGTGGCAGGGGAAGGGGGGATGTGGCTCTGCAGCTCCGTGGTTGGGAGGCCGCTTGTCAGAGAAGATTATCATCAAACGTGGACTGGGTCCAAGTAGCCTAATGTGCTGCAGCCTGGAAAGAAAGCTGGATTTCCAGTTTGCTTTCCTAAGAAAAGAGGATGTGGGTGAGCAAAAGCATCCCTATAGCCAGGGCTCCCCTATAATTTTTACAGTTCTTGACCAGTTTCAGACAAACCTGAAAGAACAGCAAGGAAGTGTTTGTGCTCTCTCTGAGGGCAGCTCCTTTCTAGATGATCTGAAACACGACGCCAGAGGGATAAAGTCCTGATCCTTCTAGAATTCAAGGAGCAGTTTTCTAGCGTTGCTTTCCACCCCTGAGTGTTTAAAGAAGGAACCTTTTCCGTTTAGGGGTGACTGCTTGCAGAACCACACCGAGTTTCCTAGGCAGTGTCACCTCCAACCACCTGAGTGGGCACAGTGGTGCCCAGCACTGGCAGGGGACGTGTTTGCAGAGCAATTTTGGTTTCTCAGGAGTCTCTCTTGCAGGTAGTACAGCCTGTAACTCCCAGGGCCTGGCCCCCTGGCGCTGTGCCCGGTCTGTGGTTTGCAGGAGATTTTATCTGGGCTTGTTGGTGGTGTTGGGTGAAATGCTGGAGGTGGTTTGTGCCTCTGCAGAGAAGCCTCTGGGCTCGCAGGCAGCACAAGGAGAGTTTGAACTCAATTTGGGGGTTCTTTGGAGCTTTTTCTGCTTCTGGAGCACTCAGGGGTCACAGGGGGAAGCACGTCCTGCTGTCCCCTGCAGCTCTAATGACTGGTGTTACACTAAACATCAGTAAAACCACCCAAGGCAAGACTGGTGGGAAACACTGAGACAGAGGGAGGCTTGGCTGCAATCCCCTGAGTTGGAAATTACAGTCTCAGGTCTGAAATCAGGCACTTGCCTCAAACCTGGGCTGCAGCAGGAGCAGCCCTGGGGAAAGGACAGGCTGGGTGGCAGAGGCTCCCAGGGCTCTGACTTCTGCTCCTTTCCGTGGGAGGCACAGTTGCTTAGCGATAGAGAGCCTGGGAAAAACCAGGCCGCTTATTTTTGGAGCCTAAATCTGGGTTTAGGTTCTTACAGGTTCTGCCATCCTGTACGAAATAGGTTGCCCCCCAGCTTTTTGCTCTTTTGGCTTCGCGCTGGCGCCTTTCATTTTGTGCAAATCTTTAAAAAAAAAAAAAAAAAGGAAGGAAAGGACAGGCTGCTCTGCAGAAAAAAGAGGAATTAAAACCAGCCTCCTTACTCCCACCTGACTGACCAGAAAGGGCAGTTTGCCTCCTTGCTGAGCACTGGCTGTGGCAGTTTAAACCCCGAGTGGGGAGCGCTGGTCCCGTCATTGTCCCAGCGGCCTCGTGCAGGGAGGGGGAAGCCCTGGGCACTGGGTTATCGCAGCCTCTGGAGATGAGGGGGATTTGGGGGGTGAGAGGCATTCCTAACACATCCCTGTGCTCTGCACAGCGTTTGCTTGGCAGCTCAGAGCCGCCCTCAGTCCAGCTCTGGGTTTCCTTCAACCGCAAGCCGATGCGCGTGGCACAGTTCGTTACCAAGCATCCAATTAAGGTAAGTGGTGCTTTCTGAGCAGCCTCCTCTCTCCCTCCCGTGCCAAGGACACCCTCCAATATCAGCAGCAGTTTGCTGCCTTTCACCAGACACTGCAGGAGTGGGAAGGGACCTCATATAACCCTGCTGGGGGGTTTGGCTGAGGGAAAGCCCACATTAGGGTGATTGTGTGGTTTACACGGTGGTACCTGGACAGTCAGCCAGCTTCCTCCAGCACTGGGGATGGAGGCTGGCATAGCAAAGCCCAGATACCCAGAGGGGGGCTGGTCCCACTGCTCTGACTCTGCTTTTGGGGACCTTACCTCGTCCCATGGCGTGGGGTGCAAGGTCACCGAGCACACTCTGGCTCCACTGGCATGGCCTGTGGCACCCAATTCTCTGCAGGGGGAGGATGCCCCGGGGACAGACAGGGGGGTGTGATTCATGGGTCTGTGATCCATGATCCAGGTGTGCTGAGGTGACCCCAGGCTGGTGAGGGTGAAGAAGGGCACGAGAAGCAAGTTCTTGGTGTCAGACAGAGCAGTTTGGCACCCCAGCCTCAATGGGTCCAGACAGACAGATCCATCACTGGTGGGGCTTTGCTCCCAGTGCTGCTTCTGGGGGGCTTTGCCACTGGGTTGTGCAGGGCAGAGGACAGGAATCACTGTGGGAGAAACACAAAAGAGAAAAACAAAGTGAAGATTTTCTACTTGTTGAGTGGAAAAAATACCAAAGGGTGGGGGGAAGAGTGCTTTCAGCTAGGTAAGAGGAAACTAAACCAGCCCATGTGTAAACCCTTCCTGTCTGCACACACATACGAAGCCTGCTCGCCTGTTATTTGTGTCCCAAAGGAATATTATGTTGCTGATGCCTCGGAGGACCAGGTGTTTGTGTGTGTCAGCCACGACAACAACCGGACCAACCTCTACATCTCAGAGGCAGAAGGCCTGAAGTTCTCCCTGTCTCTAGAAAACGTGCTCTACTACAGCCCAGGGGGAGCTGGGAGTGACACCTTGGTCAGGTAACGTGGGACACACCCAATGATCTGCGGCGACCGAGAACGTTGGCCACGGGCTGTGTCATTTCTGGCTGTGTTCATTGGAAGAGCTGACAGTCCCCAGACACACAGAGGCTGGTTTATGGTTTAGTGATGCCAGCTCTGTGTTTTTATCCCCAGGTACTTTGCCAACGAGCCCTTCGCAGACTTCCACCGCGTGGAGGGCGTGCGGGGCGTGTACATCGCCACGCTGCTCAACGGCTCCTTCAGCGAGGAGAACATGCGCTCCGTCATCACCTTCGACAAGGGCGGCACCTGGGAGCTGCTGCAGCCCCCGGCACAGACGCACTACGGGGAGCACATCGACTGCCAGGTAGCACAGGGTGATAAGGTTTGGAGCTGGCTCCCTGCCAAGTCTCCAAACCTTACCACAAGAAATCCCACCCCCCCCCAAACCAAGGGAGAAGAGGGGAAAAAAACCAAAAGAACCGAAAACGAGAGAGAGACAAAGCAATATATATATATATATATATTTACACTTATATTACAGTTATGTACAGTTGAAATATATATATAATTTCACAGGGAAAAGGGAAAGGGGAAGGGAAGAACAAAAACCAAAATTATATATATACATACATATATATATATCCCGATCAGTAGCCCAAGGTCTATCAACTAAAAGAATTAGCAAAGAATATCTTACTACTCTCCTTGGGACAACGGAGAGTCCCGCTGGAGCGACTGCCGGCAGCCTCCGCCTCCCAAGGTCGACAAGGCCTTACCAGGCCTCACTCTCCAAGCTGACAGACTCAACAGCAGGGAAACCTGCACCTCCAAAGCCACTGGAAGGAAAGAGAGCAAAGACGTCTCCTCCTTTCTTCTTGTACCCCAGCTTACGTAAAAATCGTAGGGAATACCGGGTAAATCTGGGCACTTCCTTGGTTACAAGCTGATCACCAAGGAAGGCCTAGGCCAAACTACCACACAGGGGTAGCAAATCCCCCCCCAAAAAGCGGGCAGAAGCGCCCTCGGCGCTCGAGGAGGTGTTTTGGTGGCGGCGCGGGGTTGGTGGTTGGGCGTGGTGGTCTCAGAGGTGCTTTGCGACCTTCGAAAGAGGCTGAAAGATCAATCCCACCACGAAGTCCTTTCCAAGAGGAGAGTGCACCTGGGACGGATGGACAGAGTGGGGAATGAGAGGCTGGAAAGCAGTGCCAGAAAAAGGCCCTGGGGGTCCTGGTGGGTGGCCAGTTGGCCACCATGTCCTGGGGGGCATCAGGCCCAGCGTCGCCAGCCGGGCCAGGGAGAGGATTGTCCCTCTCTGCTCTGCCCTGGGGTGGCCTCACCTCAATATTGGGGCAGTTTGGGGGGACACAATGGAAGGAAGGTATTGAACCATTGGAGAGTGTCCAAAGGAGGCAACGAGGATGGGGAAGGGCCTTGATTTGAAGCCGTGTGAAGACACTGAGGGCACTTGGGATGTTCAGCTGGAGAAGAGGAGACTAAAGGGAGAGATCATTGCAGTTCCAACTTCCTGGGGAGGGGCAGAGGAGGGACAGGCCCTGAGCTCTGCCCTGGGGGGACCAGGGACAGGACCCAGGGAATGGCTGGAGTTGTGTCAGGGCAGGGTCAGGTTGGATCTCAGCAAAAGGTTCTTCCCCCAGAGGGTGGTTGGGCACTGACCAGGCTCCCCAGGGCAGTGGGCACAGCACCAAGGCTGCCAGAGCTCCAGGAGTGTTTGAATGATCCTCTCAGGCACAGGGTGTGACTGCTGGGGATGGTTCTGTGCAGGACCAGGAATTGGATTTGGTGATCCTTGGGGGTCCCTTCCAACTCAGCACATCCTGTGATTCTGTGACTGTTCACGCAGTGATTCTGTGACCACATGGAACGAGGGCATGGGCAAGTGTGGGAAGGAGGTTAATGCCACTGTGGTTTGCTTTCCCAGCTTTCCCAGGGCTGCTCTCTCCACCTGGCCCAGCGCCTGAGCCAGCTGCTGAATTTCCAGCTCCGTAGGATGCCCATTCTCTCCAAGGAGTCAGCACCAGGACTGATCATCGCCACCGGTACCGCTCCCCTTCCCTTGGCTTGGGGTTGGTTGTTGTCAGGACACGAGGAACTTGGCAGCATCTAGTTTGTACAAGCAGGTTATAAAATGCAATTAAATTGTGCATTCTGCTGTCCCTTCTCTCTGCTGCAGTCCCCATCCAGTAATTACAGCGTGAACATTTTACTGCAGCACAGTGACGTGAGAAACCTGCTCTGTTCTGATCCTCTTCCCTGATCCACGTGAAGGGTTCCTTGAAGATTCAGAAATTCCTGTTTGTCTCGCTCTTTTACTGGAGAACACACACATTTTTGTTTAATCATGTTTACAGCCATGGGTTTTTTCCCCCATCTGCTTTTAAAACATGTAATAGTCTTTAAAATATTTGCTTTGGAAGGGATTAATTTATAGTGTGAAAAATCAGCTCCTTAATCAGAGATAAAAATAGTTTTGGAAGTCTCTGGCTTCATTTTTAGCAATCACTTTGCATTCCTCAAGAAGAATGATTTCTCCCATTTTCCTAGGCTCCATTGGCAAGAACATGGCAAGGAAAACCAATGTCTATGTCTCAAGCAGTGCTGGAGCAAGGTGGAGAGAGGTAAGGCTGCTCTTAGGCTCACCCAATTCAGCCAAGGTGGTGGTGGAGCAAGTAGAATGTTGGCAGCAGTAAATTTAAACAGCATTAAAGGTGACCTCCATGTGAATCCAAGACCAGGAAGGTGCTGAATGTGCCTTAAAACCAAGACAAAATGGTATTTAGATGAAGGACCAGGTGTGGGTTGGTTGAAGGTGAACTTCCTGGTGTAGGTGGTAGATTTAAAAGCAGGAAAGCTCTCTCCTCTATTTCTCCCTTTCAGCTGGCAGGATTTGCCCTCAGTGTGGGTCATCTGGCCTCTTTTAGATAGGGCTGACAGCCAGGACTTTGTATGTGAGAGTGTCTGGAGAGGCTCCGGCGCCTTCCAGAAAAACGGGATGTTGCCCTCGGTTTATGGGGAGTTTGATTCTGTTTACTGAGTGGATATTCTGGTTTGTGGCAGTATTTGTGGTCTGCCTGTGCACTCTGCAGCCAGTGTAATGTGGTATTTCAACATCTGCAAGCTATCTAATCCTGGGAATTAAGCAGCCTCCTTCTCCTCCTGCAAGTGCCGTGTGGTCTGGGTGAGGTCTGGGCAGCTGCAGCGGCGGTGGGGACACACCACGGGTCTGGCTGCTGCCAAGGTGACCGTGGTTCTCCAGAATCCTTTGGGGAGCAGCCATGGGGATCCTTGCAGCCAGGTATCCAAAACCCAAGACTTTCAGGTGCCAGCCTCTCCTGGCTCAAAAGGATTGCCTCGAAGAACAACTCAAACACGCCGAGGAAGCGCTGACCCGCAGGGAGCAGCACCAAGCCCCTCATTGATCTGGGCCCTTTGTATCCTGAGCAAAGGTGCAGAACGACCCAGCACTGGAGTTCCTCAGCTCAGAAGCAGCAACACAGCTCCTTCCCCCCAGCTTTGTTGAGCAGGAGGCTGGAAGGTTCATTGCTCTCCACATCACTGGTGTGGTCCCACAGCACAGAGAAGAAACAATGCATCCAGTGCCCTGTGTAAGAATGTCCCCAAGCGTGACAGCACGTCCTGTGAGCAGAGTCAGGCATGGACATGCTGCCTATTTTCACCCAGAGCTGCACTGGATAGGAAACCAAAGGTGGTTTTGTGGTGGAGGTGAGCATGAAATACGAGTTCCTTTCCATGGGATGGATGTATGAATTGTCTCCAGGGCTTGTTTCTGCATGCCATGGCCCCACTTCTGTCTGAACATTCAGAAGACCTTCCACAACCTGAGAACCAACACTTCTCTGCAGTTTGAGAAGGTATTGAGTCGCTGCCAAGTGCTGGGAAAGCCTCTCAGACATGACAAATGAGGGGGAGCGATGGACTCTGGTTTCATGTCATGGCACTTCTTCCATTGATTCTTTCCCTGTACACAGTGCTGGAGGAGCAGAGTCCAGGGCTCAGTGTAGCTCTTACACTCATCTATTAGGGAAACTGGGCTGGCTGCTCTCATCTGCAGATGTTGTCCCATAAACACTTCAGTCTCTGGTGCCTCCAGACACTTGGTTTGGCCCAGACTGAAACATCAGCTCAGGTCAGGAGGTGTTTTTCTGACAAAGCACGATTTCCAGCCATTTGCCCTTAGCTCAGCACGGCTCTGATCACCCCTCAGCACTGTTTCTCTTCCAGGCACTGTCTGGACCCCACTACTACACGTGGGGTGACCACGGGGGCATTCTCGTGGCCATCGCCCAGGGCACCGAGACCGACCAGCTCAAGTAAGTGTCGGGGCACAGGGATTGCTCCTGGTGCTCAGGCTGGGGATGGGAGAGAGTGCCCTGCAGCAGGCAGGAAATGCCCCTGGCACCTCTCCCAACCTTCTTTCCACAGGTACAGCACAAACGAAGGGGAGACCTGGAAGGTGTTCACGTTCTCGGAGAAGCCGGTGTTTGTGTACGGGCTGCTCACCGAGCCGGGGGAGAAAAGCACCATATTCACCATCTTTGGCTCCTACAAAGAGAATGGCCACAGCTGGCTGATCCTGCAGATCAACACCACGGACGTGCTGGGTAAGGGGACAGGTGACAGAGCCACTGCTGAGGGTGGCTGTGTCCAGAGGGGCTGTGGCACCACCATCCGTGCTTGGGTGCTCTGTCCCTCGTGTCACTGCTGCTGAAGGCACCACTCATATTCCCTGTGCTCTCCCCGTATCCCTTCCCTCCTCCCCGAGGAATTTGTTGAACAGGAAAAAGCGAAAAAAAAAAAGAAAAATTCCTTCTGAAGGCTTGTGCCTATGAATGTTTTATAACCCATTTCAGCTTTGATTGCGAGGCAGCATTTTAATCAAAGCACAGTAAAACCCAGCAGAGGAATTTACTTGACTAAAATTTATAACTGATTCCCCTGACGTTCTGTTGGGAACGGATCTGTTTGGTAACCAGAACGACTCCATTTAAATGAGGCATCACAGATTCACTGTCACTGCCACAGAGCTGCTTGTTGCCTCCTGTCACCGCGTGCCGCTGCACGCTCCGAGCTGGAATGCTCTTGGCTTTGCCTTTTCCTTTGGGACAGGGCTAGAGCCTTGCAGATTGGAGGAATTCTATCATTTTGTGACAGGGGAGAGCAGAGAGGGAAGGGAAGGGCATTGCTGTGGTGTGGGGCTGGATGCCCGCCCTCCTGGGGGAAGAAAAATCCAGAGTGTTTTTCCAAGAGACTGCCTTAAAACAGGGTGTGGGGGGTTGAAGATGTGGCAGCTCCAGGATTCCCACACTTTTGGCTTATTTGCCTGGGGGGCTGCAGGGACTGCACCTTTCCATACCCCAACCTTGTTTCTTCTCTTAGGGGTCCCTTGCACAGAGAATGACTACAAGCTGTGGTCACCCTCTGACGAGCGAGGCAATGAATGTTTGCTGGGGCATAAAACCGTGTTCAAGAGGAGGACTCCTCATGCCACCTGTTTCAATGGAGAGGATTTTGACAGGCCTGTCATGGTCTCCAACTGCTCCTGCACGAGGGAAGACTTTGAATGGTAAATACCAGTTAATTTCCTTTAGTCTGGGTTGTAAGTCTGAGATAAGTTATCTGTGACCAATCACTCAAAGTGAACAAACATCCAATTTACGTGGCTCTGAGTGTCGCTGCTTCATTTTATAGCAAGGAGGAAACTGAACAGACTGAAAACATCCTTTTGTTAATGATAGGGCATGAGACTTAATTAATGTCTTTAGAGCCTTTTGGGAGCCTCTGAAAGGTTCCCTGGAACATGAAAGTGTTGTTACTCCCTCACCTTTCAAATGATGGTGGACAATTTTCCATCACATCCAGAGATCCTCCACCAAAAACCTTTGTGACCCTTCAGCCCCAAGGGTGCAGCTGGCCCTGATGTATCACTTTGTCTGCAATTTGCACATTACTGATACTGGGTTAGAATTAGGAAACACGCTCTGGCAATGTGGTGCAAAGGTTTGGGGTTAGAAAGTGAACTGCTTTTCAGGGACTGGGCTTTCATTGGAGCTCACACCAGACTGCTCGAGCCCAGATCTGCCTGTCTGATGCCCAGACAAAGTCTGGCTCACCATGAGCAGGCTGAGAATAGGGCTGGTGGGATCCAATCCCTGCCTTGGAATCGCAGCTCCCTGCAAAATCAGATTGACACAACCCCTTCCACAGCGTTTTCCAAGGAACAGCCGCACTGTAACTCCCTTTTTACCAACAGCACAAGCCAAGAGACAGAGCAGTGACCTAAGCCAGCCAGGAGAACTGGGGCTTGCAGCCAGGTTTTCAGAGCACTCTGGCTCAGCCCTGCCTTGCTGCCTCACCTTCCCCAGCCTGCCTAGCCACTGGCAAGCTTATTTGCAAAATGTTCTTGAAACGTCCTGTCTGGCTCTGAGAAATCATATGCAGCTAAATGCTGATAATAAGTGAATGGTCTTCTGAGACACTTTGGGTGCTTAAAAATTCTGTGCAAAAATAGAGCAGAGTAATAGTATAGCATGGCTGCATTTTTTCCTTCTCCCTGTCCCCTCCTTACACCTTTCTTCTCCTTGCAGTGATTTTGGCTTTAAACTGAGTGATGACTTATCATTGGAAGTTTGTGTTCCTGACCCTGAATTTGCTGGGAAACCCTACGACCCACCAGTCCCTTGCCCCGTTGGCTCAACCTACAGGAAGACTCGAGGGTATGTGCTGCACTTGAGAGGGCAACCTGATCTTCCAAAAGCTGGTATTTATCCTATTGGTGATTAAAAAACCCCAAACAACCACAAACCCCACAATGGAAACGCCCCACGAGTGGCAGTAAACAATTGGCATGTTTGGACATACATTGCAATTAAACACTGCTGCCTATTCAGGCTGCACAGGATGGTTTGTTAGGAGTTTCCATGAAATAAACTGTGTGTGTGTTTGCAGCTACAGAAAGATCTCTGGGGACACTTGTGCGGGTGGAGACATCGAGTCGCGGCTCGAGGGGGAGCTGGTGCCGTGCCCGCTGGCTGGTGAGTACAGGGCAGGATTGCTCTGGCACAAGGGCTTCATTCATAAAACCCCTGGGACCATGCACAAACTCCTAGAGGGCTCTCAGACAAAACCTGTGCGACACAGGAGCCTTGGTGGGTTACAAATCATCACCTCCTGCCCGGCGGCCAGAGAGCAGCGTCAGCCCAGGGTACAGAGCCCTCTCTGCTCCTGAGCCCCTCAGGGCAGGCTGCAGGCAGGACCCTCTTATCCTGGTCATGTCCTTGCTGTAGCTGGTGTGAACCCAACCAGAGAGACAAGAATTAGATCAAAGATATCCCCATCCTGGAGAAACCCTTGGGAAGGTACCACCCTGAGACAGCCACTGCATGGGGCTGAATGATGGTTATTTGGGGCCAGACCAGGGCAGAGGCTGCCCTTCAGTCCTCATGCCTGCCACACTTCACCCCCATCCTTATTTTCTCCTTCCAAATATACAAGACACTGAAGCAGTCTCATGCCCCTGTGCTGCCAAAGTTATTTGCATTCTGCTCATTACAGCTTTAATTTAATCTGCCGTCACGAGCTGCGTGATCAGCATGCTGCTGTGCTGCAGCTCCAGAGCCTGAGGCAGGGCAGGGGCTCATGTGAGGGCTGGGGCAGCTGAGACCACCAGCACGAGGTTTCCCTGCACTGCCCTAAGATTTTTCAGGGTGCAAACAGCCCAGGGAGGCCTTCCCCCTGCTGGGATTCCTGCCAACGCCATGCTTAGTTTTACTCCTCGTTCAGAGCCCGACACGTTTTTCACCCCTCTGAGCCCTCTTGAGCTATTTGGAGAGCTGTGCTGGTCATGCTGAGAAGGGCCCTGCTGATTGCAAAATAAACCTGCTGTCCCCACCGGGCTGCCCTTTGAAGTGCAGTGTTCCCAGAGTATTTGCTGATCGTCTTCAGATACGTGTTGGCTCGCACCATGGTAACACTTTCATGTACAGTATCTGTTTCATATCTCCGTATAATCTCATTAGGGATGCACAGCCAGAGTTACTTACTGACATTAGCTTTACTCATTAATAGCATTATTGGACTTGACCGGTAGTGTTGCTAATGCCCAGGAGACTTTGTCCTGGCCCAGGATCCCATTACGCTGGATTTGACACAATTTAGAAACAAAACCCACCCCGGGATATTTTCCTGCGGTGCCGGTGTCCCTTAGGACTTGCAGATTTACATCACTCCCAGCTTTCTGATGGGGTTTTTGAGGAAGAGGAGATCAGTATTTTGTTTCTCATTGTGGGGAAGGAAGGGGTCACACTTTTGCTGGCCTTACCTCCTCCTCCTGGATCAGACAATGGCCACTGTGTGTTCCTGGACCCACGTTCTCATCTACCTAATCCCAACTGAGACAAAGGGTCTTTGCCTCCCTGAGGTGCTAAAACCAGGGGTCAGAAAATACCTGCTGTTTCCTTTTTGCCCCTTGAGTAGCCTAAAAAGGCCACTGAACAAGGTTGTTCTCCTGGCTGTTGTTGCAGAGGAGAACGAGTTCATTCTCTATGCCACCCGCTACTCCATCCACCGCTACGACCTGGCCTCGGGCATCAGCGAGGAGCTGCCCCTGGCAGGGCTCAGAGGGGCAGTTGCCCTCGACTTTGACTACGACCACAACTGCTTGTACTGGGCTGATGTCACTCTGGACATTATCCAGGTGAGCCAAGGGGTGGGGAGGCTGCCGTGGGTCAGGCTGCCCCCGGCATCACCTCCTTGCACCAGCCTGTTTCATCCACACCCCGAAATACAAATGTTTGCCTTGGTGCTGCTCCCCTCCCAGCTGTCTGTCTCTGCTTGCCTTGCACACCTGACCACGCTCACCTTCAGCCTGAGGAAGTTCCTCATCTTTTATTCTGATTGTTATTATTATTTTTTTGTTTTTTCAGCGTCTTTGCCTCAACGGCAGCTCTGGGCAAGAAATAATCATAAGCACCGGGCTGGAGACAGTGGAAGCTTTGGCCTTTGAACCCCTCAGTCAGTTGCTGTACTGGGTCAACGCTGGGATTCCCAAAATTGAGGTACAGCTCAGCCCACCCGTGCTAAACAGACGTGACTGTGGCACTGCATATTTTATTAGGGAGCAATAATTACTTGCCACAGATTTCATGCCAGTTTGAGCAAGTGCAGTAAACACAGCCCTCCTGGTTTTGGTTTCTGGCCCAGGTTGCCAATCCAGACGGAGACCTGCGACTCACTGTCCTCAACTCCTCGATCCTTGAGAGACCCCGAGCCCTCGCTCTGGTTCCCCGAGACGGGTAAGAAAGAGCATCACAAGTAGGAGCCCTGGTGCTCCCCAGGGGAACCATGCTGATCCTTCAGCACTAACAGCACAGGGGAGAGGGCTGCATGGACAGCTTGGATAGCAAAATGTGGGCACAGACACAGCACAGTGGGTCCAGCTCACAGTCCTTCCCTCCAGAGCCCACTCTTGCCGTCACACGCCCAGCTAAGCCACCTCAGAGCAGAGATCACAAACTGTTTATTCTTTCCTGCCCATACCTATCTACTAGTAAATAGCTTTTCCTGCCAGTAGAACTGGTCTGGTCAGTGGGCAAAGCCGCAGTGATGCGTGAGAAACTAAGCTGAGCTCAAATTCAAGAGCTAAATCTAAGCTGTATCTTTCTGAGCGGGGTTTTTGCTGGGGCTGCAAACGCAGCTCTGACAAACCCGAGCTGTTTTCAGGCATCTGTGCTAAAGTGAAGCAGTTCACAGCAAGGTGAACCTGCAGCTGCACTCACACCACGGAGCTTGCAGCTGAATAAGCCTCTGTGCTGCTCGTAGATCTGCTGCTGGCGTTCATTAGAATTGCAGAGCTCCCCTTTCAAAGGCACTGTCGTGCAGGAGACACGGAATGTAAAGCATTCAAACCTCTGCTTCTGGTTCCCTTTGATGAGCTGTTCTGCAATGATTTGGAGTAACCTCTCTGCCTGTTGTCAGGTTGATGTTCTGGACAGACTGGGGGGACTCCAGAGCTGGGATTTACAGGAGTGACATGGACGGGTCCCAGGCTGGGTGCATCGTTTCGGAGGGGGTGCGGTGGCCAAATGGCATTTCCGTGGATGACCACTGGATCTACTGGACCGAAGCCTACATGGACAGGATCGAGAGGGTGGATTTCAATGGGATGCAGAGATCTGTCATCCTGGACAGCCTCCCTCACCCTTATGCTATTGCTGTGTTTAAGGTTTGTTTTCCCGTTTCCATAGCAGGCAGGCTCTGAGCTTGGTGGTGGAGGAGCACTGAGCACACTGAATTTGGAGGGTGGGGATGTCATTTGGAGAAGGCATGATGCTTGCTCTCTTTCTGCTCCTGGCACATTCCCCCAAATCCCTGAAATGAGCAGGCAGGTGCAGTTAAACCCAGGACCAACATCCAAGAGTGTGCAGCATTCCCAAGTAGTTGCACTGCACTGTCTTCCCCATGTTATTTGCCACTCCATTCCTGCTCAAATCCCGCTTCAGTTCTTTCTGTTCTTGTCCCCATTTGGCTGGGGACATTTGCACTCTCAGTGTCCCCCCACATCCAGGATTTAGTGTGGCTTAGAGCAGGTCCTGCTGACAAGAACAGCCCCAGTTCTGCTGCCCCTTAAACTAAAAGCCAAGCCTGTGTTTCAGAATGAGATCTACTGGAATGACTGGTCACAGCTGAGTATCTTCAGAGCATCCAAAACCAGTGGCTCAAGGATGGAGATCCTGGTCGGCCGATTAAATGGGATCATGGACATGAAAATCTTTTACAGAGGAAAGACAACAGGTGAGTGTGCAGATGAACTTCCCTGCGATTTGGAAATGTGTTCATCCCCAATTTCCAAAGGTTCCCAGGCCACCAGGCCCTCCTGGCTTGCATTTCACGAGCCTGACTGTATCCCTGTTCCTGCAGGGTTTGAAGCTCTCAGGCACAGTCGTGAGGAATGAGTCTCATGAGTGTTCTGTGCTGCTTTTTGGCTGCCAGGAGAGATAATCCAAATCAGGGAGAGAGCTCAGAGGGCAGGCACCTGTGGTGGCACCTCATATTTTAAGTCACAGATCACAGCCTTTCTAAGCAAAGTGCTGTATGGGCCAAAAAATAGTAGTGTCTTGGGGCTGCATCAAATTTGTCCTCCAGTTAGTCATCCATCTGAGCTGTGATAAGGCAGCAGCAGCCCCTGTGTGATGAATGTGCTGGTTTATACCCATTTTCAGAGGGGTACAAGACCATCAAAGGGCTCTGTAGGAGAATGGGAAGACATTTAAGGCCCTTGAACTCCCCGGAGCAGATGGCTCAGTGCATTCCTAAGGCCCCTCAGCCCCCAGCACTGCAGAGCGAGCTCCAAAGCCTGGGCTGGCGGGTGAAATTGGGTGTTCCCAGCCCTCTGTCCTGACAGTGCCCCCTTTCCTCTCTTCCCTGGCTCCAGGGGAGAATGCCTGCATCTCCAAGCCCTGCAGCCTGCTCTGCCTGCCCAAGTCCAACCACGGCAGGAGCTGCAAGTGCCCCGAGGGGGTGTCCAGCACCGTGCTGCCCACGGGGGAGGTGAGGTGTGACTGTCCTCGTGGCTACCTCATGAAGAACAACACTTGCCTGAAGGAAGGTAAAAACACTTGGTTCTTCCTTCTGCTTTATGCTGAGAGGCATCTTCAGCCATTGGGAGAGGTCAGTGTGACCTTTTCTCTGTCGAGGAGGAGCGGGGCCCATTTCTAAACCCCGGCTTGTTTTGGTTTTCCCTCCTGCACCAGAAAACACGTGCCTGCCCAACCAGTACAGATGCTCCAACGGGAACTGCATAAACAGCATCTGGCAGTGTGACAACGACAACGACTGCGGGGACATGAGCGATGAGAGGAACTGCCGTGAGTGTCCTGCGGGGGCCTTGGCCTGCCCAAATTTTGATGTCTGGTGTGTTGGCATCACCCCTGATGCTCTGCACTGCCTTCACAGGCAGGGACAGCAAGAGGTGCTTTGGGGGTGTAACTCACCTCCTCTGACAGACACCCAAAGCCAGCTGGATGAGTTGTGTCCCACGAGGGCCAATATTTCCCCCTTGACCAGCTCAGGTGTCAGTGTCTAAAATTTGGGTCTAAAATTTGGTGAGACTGATGCCAGCTGTGTTTTTCCCTCACAGAAATTGTCTTCTGAAGCTAATTGAGGGCACAGCCAATGCTGAGGAAAAGAGTGCACATAGAAAGTGACTTCTGTCTGCAAGGGTCTCTTGTTGAGCTGATCAAACAAGTTTACGCATTAAAGATGGGAGGTCACATTTTCGAGCAAAATTAGGGACTGCCAATGTGTGCAGGAGGGGCAAATGTTCAACAGCTTGGAAGAGCTGAAGGGTTTGGATTAGTGCACTGTGGAAAAAGTACCACAGTTTAAAGTTAGGAATCACTAAGGGACCAGGTGTTCCTGGAGAGATGCTGTTTATGCCCGTTTTATACCAATAAGGATCTTATTTTCCTGCCAATATTGACACACCAGTCAGCAGAGTCCACGTGTGAGTTCATTGCCTGGTTCCTGGCAAGGGAAAGCCTCTGTGGGTACCCATTCCTTGTCAAGGGGTGACCAGTGTGGCACAGGGATGCTGCCTGGGATAGCAACACTCATGTCCAGCTGTTCCCCTCCTTTGGCTGCCCTGTCTCCTCCCACCACTCTTGGTTTCAATCCCCTTCCTGGGGAGCAGGCAGCTCTACAGCCTCAGCTTCTTGCTCCCTAGCTGGGAGTGGGCATCAGGAGCTTCAGTCCTGATCCCCAGACAGAAAACTAACCCCTCTCTGCTCTGCTTTACTCCGAGTACCTAAAAATGGCATTAAAATACAAGAGGAGTAACCCAGGCTGCACTGGGCAGAGCTCACAGGATGCTTTCTCCCTTCACCTCTCTGCACTGAGTACACACACTTAGGCAGCAGAAACCATTGTCTAACCACCACCTTAACCTCCTTCTCCTCCTTCTTCCCCTCCCCTCTCCATCAGCCACCACCGTGTGCGACGCTGAGACCCAATTCCGCTGCCAGGGCTCGGGGACCTGCATCCCACTGTCCTACAAGTGTGACCTGGAGGACGACTGTGGGGACAACAGCGATGAAAGTCACTGTGGTGAGTGCCCTCACTCCAACCTCCTTCCCTGTGCAAGGGTGGAAAGCTGCTCTCCAGCATCTGTGCTGCTCATAGCTGCTGGATCTGGATGCCTGTGGAATGTGCTGGTTGTGGATGTTTAAGGGCAAGGCAGTGCTTTGCCTGATCCCCCTGTTTATCCAGGCTAACAGCTGCCTCTTCATCATTTACTGGGTGCTGGGAAATGGGGGACAGGACCATCATTTACTGGGTGCTGGGAAATGGGGGACCAGACCATCACATACTGTGAAATGAGGGACAGGAGAAGAGACTGAGGCTGCATGCTGGTTCTTCTCCTCTCTGGGACATTTCTGTGTCATTGTCATCCAGCTGTTCCACTCTGCTCCTTGGGTACTTCCAGTGACCTGAAGCCAAATATTTTGTTTGCAGAGGCCCACCAGTGCAGGAATGATGAGTTCAGCTGCAGCTCAGGGATGTGCATCCGCCTCTCCTGGATGTGTGACGGTGACAACGACTGCAGGGACTGGTCTGATGAAGCCAACTGCACTGGTGAGTGCTTTGATGGGCCCAATAACCCTCTGCTGCAAACACTCTTTGCTCACAGCCTGTGAGACACTGGCCAGCACCTCGTGCCTCAGTTTCCCTGCTTGTCAGAGCACCCAGCAGAGCTCACCTCGGGCTGCTGTGATGCTCCAAAATCCCAGGGTTTCTCTCCTCCAGTGCCTTAGGGAATTTGCTGACAGCTTTGAGATGCTCACACAGTGATCCAGCTTTGCTTTTTGCTTGCAAGGTTGCACCAACAGGCAATGGAATGGGAAGCAGCTCTGTGGCTGCCAAGCAGCCAGAGGATTCTTCTGGCAGAAAGGGCTCCCCTGTTGCAGGAAGGCAGCAATCAGGCCAGTGTGCACTGGCAGCATTTCACAGCTTCAATCTGTTTTCCTGCCATTAAATATTGTTGCAGAAAACAGGCATGTTCTTTGCAGCTTCTCCACAATTAATTGATCTGAAGAAAAGGCAGATTTAGTTCAGGAATTGTCTCCTAGCAGCCTCATTGCTTCATAGGCTTGAAAACCTCAGGAGAGTGTCCTAAGAGGGAGTCACACATGGAAGACCTGCTCTTGTTTTACTTTCAACTCGTATTGATGCAACCTGGCTGCCAGAAATAATATTATTCCTACTTTGTGCCTCCTGTGCAGCAAGTCCTGTGAGCCTCGCTCTGTCTTTGCAGTTTAAAGTCACAACCCTCAACTACTCCCATCACTGCAGGGTAACACTGATGTTCCTCAGCAGTCTCCTGAGCTTAACACCCACACAGAGCCTTTTTCTCATTAGAAAAGCCAACAGATAACACTGTTTCTTAGTGGAAAAGACCAATGCAAACAAGCAAAAAACCCCACCCAACCAAGCCAAGAACCCCAAGTATTTGCATGAGAAGAGTCTTCTGAGAGTAGGCAGCGCATCAGTCCGTCAGTGAAAGACCCAAGATTGTATTTATAAAGCAATACATGGGGTATTTCAAGGTAACAAACAGTGGTGTCCATGACATGGGGCGAGATCTGATGGGCTGATGGGGCTGGGGGAACCCTTTGGGGTGCACAAGAGCCCTTGGGAATGCTGGCAGCAGCTTTGCTCTGGCTGCAGCCTGGAACCATTGGGACAGACAGCAGCAGCAGCTGCTGTTTGGGGCTCTGGCAGGAGGATTTAGGAGATCCCTTTCAGGCCTCCAAGCTCTGTGTGTTCACTCCTGAGGCATTTGCTGTGCCTGGAGCACACGGGGTTGTAGCACTGGGGATCCTGGTCATTGGTATTCTGGGAGCGCGGCTTCGTGAAAAGGTTTAATTTATATTGGTATCACTTATCTCTCATATGAGTTCCTCCAGAGAGAATTACTACAGGAAAGGAACCTACTTCAAAAAGCACATCGGGTTTGTAAAGCCCTGAAGTTGAAATTATCTAAGAGGATCACAATTATTTGAGGAACATTCCGTCTGACTTCACCGGCTGCAATTATTGCGCTTATCTAAAATAATTACATTTCACGCTGAATACCTAATAGAATATTACTGCCACAAGATTGTACTATTTTGAAATATCTGCGAGTGCATGTCACTCTCTAACCTGAAACTCGGTGTCATGCAATTTAATTAAGTTGAACATTGCTTTTCTCAATAACTCCGAGCGCTCTCCTGGTTGAAGAGCAGCATTTGTCTCTAAAGTGACAACACAGGCTCGGCTTCCACCCAGATGCCCCACAGGCAGAGATTTCCCTGACAGGAGCCTGAGGAAAACCCCCAAGGAGAATTGTATTTCTAGTTTGCTTTGGCAACATGGAAAGACCTTGTTTGCCTTAATTAAAGGCTGTCACTGAGTTTGTCCTGCCCGGCACGGGGGACCCTGATGCTCTGCCAGGGCTTGCTTGACCTCTGTGACATTTCTTGCCATCTCTGGCAAGGTGCCACCACTGTCACCTTTGCCTGCACACACCAAGGGCTGAGATTAAAGGGAAAGAGGCTCCTGAGTGTGGGAGAGCTTTGGGAGGGCTCCAGCCTCCAAAAGCCATCCCTGAAGCAGGAATGAGCCATTCCTTCCAGCAGGCTTGTGAGCAAGCATGGCAAGGAGAGGAAAAGGCCTGGGAGAACCTGGACTCATGGAATTCTCCTACCTGGGGTCTATGGGGTGGCTGCTTGTGCTCAGTGCTGGGACCTGCCATGGCACAAGGTCCTGGTGCAGGTGGAGGGAGTTGGGTGTGTGGTGGTGTGGCCCGACTCATGACGTGCCACAGCTCAGCAGGGACGTGGTGACAGCCCACAGGTGACACCCCACACTCAGGTGTCCCCCTGGCTCTGGTTTCAGCAGTTTATCACACCTGTGAGGCCTCCAGCTTCCAGTGCCAGAACGGCCACTGCATCCCGCAGCGCTGGGCTTGTGACGGCGACGCCGACTGCCAGGATGGCTCTGATGAGGACCCTTCCAACTGTGGTAAAGTGTGCTCTGTGTGTGCTAAAGTGTGCTCTGTGTGTAGTAAAGTGTGCTTTCTGTGTGGTAATGTGGCTCTGCCATGGGGTGGGAGGGATTTCTACACACCCACTGAGATAAACCAGCAGCAAACTCAGGGGGATGATCCCCATCCCTCCAAAAGCAGGCACAGGGCGAAGGCAACTGGGGCTGTGCCGTGGCTTTTTGTGGCTAACTAAACCAGCTTAAAAAAGACCAAAATGAACCACACAACATCCACCCAATTCTGAATTTCAGAGAAGAAGTGCAATGGCTTCCAGTGCCCCAATGGCACCTGCATCCCAACCAGCAAACACTGCGACGGCATCAACGACTGCTCTGATGCGTCAGATGAGCAGCACTGTGGTGAGTACCAGGGCCATGGGGCCCCAGCAGCCAGGGCTGGCAGGCTTTATGGTCTGCCAAAGCCTGTCTGGCTGGGAATAAAGCCCTGCTGAGATAATGGGAAAGCCTTAGTTAGCATTCAGCAGCCCCCTGGGAAATGGGCGGGTCAGCGAATGGCGCAGTTGTCAGGCTGGGACACATGGGGAGGGCACTGCCAGAGGCTGTGTTCAGGGAGGTGACCAACCCCTCCTTTTGGGTTTGCACCCTGATGCATTATTGGGTGAAAGCAGCCTGTGCAGGGACAAAGCTCATGTGCAACTCAAGCCAGTTCCCATTTGCCTTGGGAACGTTCTGCAAGTTCCTGAAATCCGCCCGGGTCTGTGCAGATCCCAGCGGGTGGAATTCCTGCTGCCAAGGACAGCAGAGGTGCCACCCCACCCTCTCCTCCTGACCTCCTGTTTCTCCAGAGCCCCTGTGCACCCGCTACATGGATTTTGTGTGCAAGAACCGGCAGCAGTGCCTGTTCCACTCCATGGTGTGTGACGGCATCATCCAGTGCCGGGACGGGTCAGACGAAGATGCCAACTATGCTGGCTGCTGTAAGTGTGATACTGGGCATTCCTGCTAAAGGAGAGTTGGGTAGAGAATGAAACCAGAGGCATGGAGAGAACCAGGGTGCCAGAAAGCTGCCAGATCTAAGAGGTGGCTCTGGAGGGTAATGCTCTGCTTATAAATCCATGATTGCCTCTGAGTGTGCTCCTGCTCAACAGTGAGCTTCCCTCAAGCCCTCTGTCTGTACACCAAACCTGTCCATGCTGCCCTGCAGCCCAGGACCCCGAGTTCCACCGGACCTGCGACCAGTTCAGCTTCCAGTGCCAGAATGGGGTGTGCATCAGCCTGGTGTGGAAGTGCGACGGGATGGACGACTGTGGGGATTACTCTGACGAAGCAAACTGTGGTGAGCAGCACCTCAGGGCCTCCTGTCGCTGCAACTCCAGCCTCCTTTGAATTCCAGGAGCATGGAGTACAGGCTTCTTCACGTTTTACACGGGCACTCACGTGTGTACATATGTATTCCATGTGCACATCACAGTGCATCCTATGTGGAGATCTGTATCACTGCCCTCATCCTGCCAGTGAAGCACACTGAAAATCCAATACAGCTGGCACATCTTGTGCTTGGCTAAGTCAGATGTGACCGTATTTGCTGCACAGACTCCCAGCCCAAAGCAGACAGGCAGTTTCCAGCCAAACTCAATATTTACCACTGTTCCCTGGGTGGTTGGGGGAGCTGTACCCAGCCAGGCGAGGCAGCTGCATCTTCATTTCAGAGCTGCTGGGTTTGCTTCTCCCTTTCTGCCATGCTCTGGTAGATTTTGCTGCCAGCTCTGGTTCTGAGATCATGGGTGGTGTCTGGCCACAGACATGACAGTGGTTCCAACAGGATAGTGAGGGCTGGGGAGTGCTGGAGATGAAGAAATAGGATCATGCCCGTGTTGGACCAGCCTGAGGTGCTCCCACATCTCAGCTGTGCTGAAAACTAGTGAGGTAACTCTGGGGCTCACAGGACTCTCCTCTCCTTGTCAGAAAACCCAACGGAGGCCCCGAACTGCTCCCGGTACTACCAGTTCCAGTGTGGGAACGGGCACTGCATCCCCAACCGGTGGAAGTGCGACAAGGAGAACGACTGTGGGGACTGGTCTGATGAGAAGGACTGTGAGGGTAAGGACACAGAGTGCTCTGCTCTTCTCTGGGCTGTGACATGCTGAAGGACCACTCTCAGCATCAGCTGCCGTGGGACAGCTCCAAAATCCCCCATGGACGGGCTGAGTGTGCACTCCCATGCGCCCTTTCACTCCGTGGTTTTGGAAATCCTGATTTCCAAAATCTGGAAACCTTGATTTCCAAAATGGGGAAGTGTTTTCACCAGCTGTGCAGATGAAAGCACACGTGATGCTTTGCCTGCTCCTCCTCTGGCGGTGGCTCTGGGTCTGCCAGGAGCAGGCACAGCTCGCAGCCCGTGCACAGGGGCAGGGAGCTCAGGGCAGCTCTCCCCGGGGTGTTTTTAGGTTCTCCAGTTCATCCCATGACCACGCTGATCCCACCGACGTGTTTGCCCAACCACTTCCGCTGCAACAGCGGCTCCTGCATCACCAACAGCTGGGTGTGTGACGGGTACAGGGACTGCACCGACGGCTCTGACGAGGAGGCCTGTCCCACCCCACGTGAGCTTTCCTGTCCCTCACCCTTCCCCTCTTACTGTAGGATCACTTCTGCAAGGAATGTTGGCCTTAAGGTCCACATGGCAGGGTTAAATTACACCGTGGCGTAAAAGTTTTGAGGCTGAGGGGAGACCTCGTGGAAGTTCCAACTTCTCTGGGAGGGGAAGAGGAGGGCAGGCACTGAGCTCTGCACTGTGGGGACCAGGGACAGGACCCCAGGGAATGGCCTGGAGTTGTGTCAGGGCAGGGTTAAGTTGGATATTAGAAAAAGGTTCTTCCCCCAGAGGGTGGTTGGGCACTGCCCAGGCTCCCCAGGGCAGTGGGCACAGCCCCAAGGCTGCCAGAGCTCCAGGAGGGTTTGGATGATCCTTTCAGGTACATGGTGTGTGACTCTTGGGGATGGTTCTGTGCAGGGCCAGGAGTTGGACTCGATGATCCTTGTGGGTCCTTTCCAGCTCAGCTTATCCCGTGACTCCGTGATCCCTCTCTCCCTGGGGTCAGCCCTGCTGCCCCCAGCTGGGACACTGCTCCAGGTCCACGTGAGCAGGGCATTCCCTGCAAAGCAGTGGCTTTTCCAGCCCTCTGCAGTCAGGAGAGGGGATGGCTGAGGCGCCATCCCAGCAGACACCATCCACCTGCAGGATGGGAAGAGATTGCCATCTAGTGGAGTCGGGACCTGGGCACGGGTTTCGGTCCCTGCTGGTGGCAGCAGCCGCGGTTTCCATGGTTTGGGTGGTTTCCTCCCTTGCTCTGTGTGCAGGATCCAACGTGACAGCCACGTCCCCGGCGCTCCCGGGGCGCTGCAGCAGGTTTGAGTTCGAGTGCCAGCAGCTGCACAAGTGCATTCCCAACTGGAAGCGGTGTGACGGCGTGAGGGACTGCCAGGACGGCACCGACGAGAGGAACTGCCGTGAGTGAGGGCAGGGGAGAGGGTCTTACCCGGCTCCTTCCCTTGGGAAGCTCCTTGTGAGGACAGGGAAGCCACCCAGGAGTTTTGTTGCTGGGGAAATCCTTGCAGTAAATGCAGTTTTACAGAAAAAAAAAAGGAATTAAAAGCCTCAGCCTCAGTGCCATTGCCATTAGAAGTCCAGTTGTTGTTTAACATGGGATAAGCTCCAGGTTCTTCTGATGCCACCATGCCAGGACAAGACACCCCTGTGACTGACACATCAGCCTGAGCTCCATCCCTGACATGCAGCCAGTGCTTGCTTGGGAAGCAGCACTGGCACTGCAAACAGCCCAGCGAGGGAACTTCCCTGCCTTGAGTCCTGAACTGTTCTGCCTTTTGCAGCTACCCAGAGCACCCTGTCGTGCCCTAATGGTTACAAATGTGAGGATGGAGAGGCCTGCATCATGCTGACAGAGCGCTGTGATGGATATCTGGACTGCTCAGACAGCAGTGATGAGAGGAACTGCACCGGTGAGCAGCAGCCCCCTCCCATTTCTCCTGCCCTGCTCTGTCAGCACTCAGGGCTGCTCTCCTGGACACCTGACCTTTCACTCACAGCATCCATGACTTATCTGCCTCTGTTCAGTTGTCCAAGCTACCTCCTCGTCCATTTATCACTGGGACAAACTCCACATCCAGTTTCTACACCAACAATTTGTCCTCCAGCAGCCTCAGACACCAAAAAAATCATTGTAGGATGGTTAGGAGCAAAGCTGTCTATTTTACACGGCCCACAGGTGAAGCAATAGTCTCCTGCTCTGTCCCCCTTTGCAAGGTGACCCTGGGAGATGTGGCACGTGCCCTGCTGCCATCGCTGGCCCTGCCAGGCTGGCCCTTGGTGGCCCTGTGGAGGCAGGGGGGGCCCTGGGCAGATAACGGCGCTCGATCTCTGCCGCTGGCCATGAGCTCCGGCTGCCTTCCCACTGAGCTGCTTGGGGGGCTGAGCATCAATCAGGTTCAGTTCTTTAATTAAATATTGATTGGGAGAGGCTGCAGGTTCAGGGGAGGGGGAAGGAGCTGCTGAGATGCACGGCTTGGCTGCTGTGCCAAGGGGAAACCATCTCTTTTCCCTCGGGTAGTTTGTCCTGCTGTGCCTGTCCATGGACCCACTGGGTTTCATTTCCAGCTGTTTAGGGAAAGCAAAGCAGGAGCAGATTGCCTCTGCTCTGCCTGGCTTCTGCACAGCATTGGGAATGAAGCTGAGTCAGGCCAGGGCCCTTGGGTGTGGGCTCTGACACATCCCTGGGGGGAGAGAGCAGGGAATGGCCCCGCTGGATTTGGGCTGTTTCAGATCAGCACCTCCAGTCCCATCACTGCCAGTGCTGGTTTCACAGTGCTTTTATCCCCTAAATGCCTCTCCCAAGGTCAGGCAGCGATTCAGCCACCCAGTTCATGCCAAGGCAATCCCCAAACTTTAATTACCAGCCTTTGCTCGGGTCCTTCTGCTGAACACAAGATGTGATAAGGAAAAACACACAAGGAAAGGGCCTGGGTGGCTGACAGGGGCAGTACAGACTCATTGCATCAGTAGAAGAGTGACTTAGCTTGCACTGTTCAGTGTGCACTCACACTTCCAAAATACTCAGTATTTCATCAACAGCCACAGTTTATCATCCCTCAGGGGAAAGGGGATGCTTGCACAGTGCAGAATAAAGACAACCAAGATATTTTAGGTAGAACTAAGAGTACCAGGAGTAAATTCCTGCTCTGAACTGCCTTCTGCGAGCCTGCTCTTCTCCACTGATAACCCTCCCCTAAATTACACACTTCATTTGAGTGGTGCACACACTCCCCTTATCAATACTGTTTCTACCTCCACATGTTGTTTGTGGAGAGAACACAACTCCTGTTTCTCTCCTGGGCAAAAGGCCTGTTTCCCTCTGAGGGACTCACTTTTCCCTTTGCCTGCTCAGATGACACAATCGTGTACAAAGTCCAGAACCTCCAGTGGACGGCGGATTTCTCCGGGGATGTCACCCTGACCTGGGCCCGGCCAAAAAGGATGTCCTCCACCTCCTGTGTCTACAACATCTACTACAGGTACATCACCCCCCACACTGCATGACCCATTGTTGTGTTGAGTAAAAGCCAGGAGAAGCATGAGCACAGGTATCAGGGTGCTGCAGAGAACTGTACAGAATCAGGCCTGAAAGATGCAGAGCTGCTTAATCAAATTCTGCTTGGAAAACCTTCTGAGATTTGGTAGCAAAGGACATCCAAAATAGGTGTAACTGGAGGGCATTTGTGACAAACTGTGTTTGTTTCCCCCATGACTGTTTACTCAGACAGTAAAGTAGCTATATTCATTTTTTTTCCACTTGGGTCTTGTCTTTGTATGACAGCAAGAACAAAGACAATAGATTAGAGCACAGCAGTTGTAGAAAACCTCAGAGAATTTTAAGTCACCAAGCTATGGTTAGTTTAGGCTTTCCAACAGCATCTTTTCAAGCTGGTGGCGTGGCTTTACCAGAAAGAAAGCTTTTAAAATACAGATAAATGGTTCCACCCTCTGGGACAAACTGAGCACCACCCTGACCCGAGGTGTGCGGCTCTCTCGCGCAGAACGGTCGGAGAAAGCGTTTGGAAGATTTTGGAAACCCACAGCAACAAAACCAACAGCGTTCTGAAGGTCCTCAAGCCTGACTGTACCTATCAGGTGAAGGTCCAAGTGCAGTGTCTGAGCCGGGTCTACAACACCAACGACTTCATCACGCTGCGGGCACCCGAAGGATGTAAGCAGAGCTGCCCAGCTCCTGGCAGTGCCCTCATTCATGCTGCTTTGGCTTAGAAAGTAGACACCACACAGGTATCCCTGTTATAAAGAAAAAAAAGGCCTTTCCATAAGCCTGGGATTTGTGCTGGAGTGGGAAAAAGGACCTCCCACCCCTTTGTCCCAGCCTTTCAGGGCAAACCTGGTTCTCCCCGTGCGATCTGGACACACCACTGTGACTGTCACTGACTCCTCTGTTTCTCTCCCCAGTACCAGATGCTCCCTTCAACCTCCAGCTGTCCCTGAAAAAAGAAGCTGAGGGTGTGGTGGTGGGCTGCTGGAGTCCCCCCGTGAACGCCCACGGCCTCATTCGGGAGTTCATCGTGAGTCCCGCTGCCCGGTGGGATGGGGGCAGCTCAGTGGGATGGGGACAGCAGCACGAGCTGGCCTGTCTGAACACAGCTGGCTCTGCAGAGGAGTGGGCCTGCAATAGGACATTTTGTGTAGGAAATATTCTGAGAGCACTGGGCAAGCTGGGAGGAGAAATGCTGCAGGGCCGTCGGCAGCAGCACAGCCCTCGGGTTCATAATTTCATTCCTGACCTCTCTGAGCTGTCCTGCTCCTTTCTGCTGACATTTGACACAGAGAAACCCTGTGGTGTTGCTGACTGTGGAGCCCTCATCCCTTGTTTTGGTGCTCCCAGGTGGAATACAGCAGCAGTGGATCCAAGGAGTGGTCATCCCTTAGAACCACCACGAACTACACGGAGATCAAGAACTTAGAGGTCAACACACTCTACACAGTCAGAGTGAGTATTTTCCAAGCTCTGTCTATGAATGTTCTCACCACTTTTCACTAAATATTCTAACTCCTGCACAGTTAAGTACTTGCTAAAAAGATATCTTGTTAAAATCCTGCCCTTTAATGCCAACCCACACCAGGGGCTTGGCATTTGCACTGCTAATGTATATAGTTTCGAGGCCTGAATTAAGGCCCTTGATTTGCTCCTTCTCCCAGAAGACCAGGCTGTATTATAAAATCCTCACTCCTAATTGCCCATTCCAATGTCACTGCAATTGCACTGGATCTGGGCCAGAGATAAATTTGGTCCTCAGTGTGTCACTGGGAAAAGAAGCAGAGATCTGCCTGTGGGGAATGTCTGCACAGGGGAGAGGTTGGGTAATTATAGACAGAAGCAATAAGGATAGGAAATGAAAGTCTGCACAGTTAGCCCTGGGAAATGTGTGCTTTGCCATTGTCCATCCTTCCTGTGCTGAATGAGTTCTTGGGAAGTTCACTGGGAGTTGGGATAAATGTGCCCCCAAAATTATTCTCACAGTTGGTTGGAGCCAGTCTTTCCTCCCGTGGTGTTCCTTCCCAATATAATCTATTCTCAAATTAATCTTTAGAACTGGATTTAGTACCTGCATGGACTTCACTGGCACAGTTCTTACCTATACTATGGCCCATGGAGTCCAAAGCTCCTTATCTTGATGAGCTCCTCAAAGATCTCATGAGAGACCAGTTATCTGCAAAGAGGCTGCACCTCCCTCCTCTTAGATTCCTTTAACTGACTTTAAGCAGTCTGCTTTATCTCTGTATTAAGCATTTTATTGCCAAGTAATTAAGCTATTGTTTGCTTCAAAGCCCTTTTCCCATGAGCTCTGCCAGGTCTGTAACCTTGCTCTAACCTCATCCTCCTTTTGCATTATACAAGGTTGCTCATATTAACTCACCCTCTTCTTTGAAAAGGTTGCTGCAGTAACTAGTCGAGGAGTGGGAAATTGGAGTGATTCCAAATCCATAACCACCATAAAAGGCAAAGGTAAATGTTGTTTCAGTCAACTCAGACAACACAACAAAAAGGCAGAATATCAGCCTGAAGTGTCAGCTTCAGCAGGCACAGCCACCTCCTCAGCCTTTATTCTCCCTGTTGAGCCTTTTACACTGTTTTAACAACTTTGCTGTACCATTTCACTCAACTCGAGCTGCCTCAAAGTTCAGTGGCACATCTGGCAGGGGCACTGACTCCTCCTCTGAACTCTGTGGCACAGAGGATGGATGTACTGCCCTGGAATTGGGCAAGGAGCCTGTCCAGAAGGTGCCCCTGTGGCACAGAGGATGGATGTACTGCCCTGGATTGGGCAAGGAGCCTGTCCAGAAGGTGCCCTTCTCTCCTAGACTGCAGATGGATTCCCTCTAACTCAGGCTAGATCCTACCTTCAGATAAGCAAGACATTACCACCAACTCCTTTGCTCCACTGCCTCATCCTTCTCCCTCTTAGGTTATGATTATGATGGTTTCTGCATCTCCACTAAAAGACCATTAAATGCTCCCAAAACTATCACAACATTACAGCCTGACAGTAGATAAATTCAAACAGCACAGTAAATCATTTCCTTCCCAACTTTTTTTTTTTTTTAGAAAATACCTCTTGAAATCGTTTGTATTCATGCCAAATTTTTCATCCAAACTTACGTTCCCACATCAAAACTTTCTGCTAATTTGCTACATAAAAGTGCATCCTCCCTGTGCTGACAAATAAGGGAAAGAAAACACCAGGCTACTAAAAATGCAGGATTCAGATAATGTGAATTACCTGGTTAGAAAAACAGGGGTAAAAAGAACAGAAATAACTTTCACTTCAGGTTTTTCATGAGTGTTTGGCAGCTGCCCCTGCCGATAGCTCCTGACCTCCCTCACCAGCTCCCCAAAGGCCAGGAGCTGTTAACTGGGATAGGAGCTCATCCTGCTGGGTTCAGAAGGGAAATCCCTTTGCCCAGACCTCTCTAGTTCCAGCCTGCACTGGGCAAGGCACAGATAAGGCAGCTTTGAGGTGGTTGATTTATAAAATGACAGAGGTACAGCATGTCCTTGTCTTCCCTGGGTACATGGGAGAGACAGGCAGGGGTGGGGCTGGGAGGATGGGGGTTTCTGCTCTGGGAGCTGGGTTAAATTAACTCCTAAACTAAAGCCTGTATTTTATCTGTCCCCTCTCAGTGAGTATTTTTATTTCTTTATGCTGTAGTGACAGCTCTTCCTCCCTTTCCTTCCAGTCATCCCTCCCCCTGTCATACACATTGAGAGCTACAGCGAGGACTCCATAAGTTTCAGCCTAAAAATGACCACTAATATCAAGGTAACATTTTTTCACCTTTCCTTCTGAGTCTAAAATAAAAGGCCTGCCTTAGATAAACAGTGAATAGTGGATGGGATAAACTGTCACCTATCAAAGCTTTGCAGTTACTGGATATTTCATGCCAAATAATGTCTTACTACTCATAAACTGCCCCAGGGCTCTTAATTAGGATGGAAAATACAATGTCAGGGGTGGCTCTTTCACTGTGTGAATCACAGTGAGCTCATGTTGTGTGTCCTTGTGCTTGACAGGTCAGTGGTTATGTTGTGAACATCTACTGGACATTTGATACCCACAGGCAGGAAAAAAGGACCCTGATCATAGAAGGAGAAAAGTCCATCCAAAAAGGTAAATTCTGAACAAAGTGTTAAATTCTGCTTTAGTCAACACCAAACAGGAAGGTTTATGGAAGGCTGTAGGCTTATCTTTTTCTTTTTTTTGCAACTAGTTTCTGTTTAGGAAGGTGTAAATCTGGAGAGGACCAAACAGCAAACCCTTGGTCCCTGTTTTTAGGACTTGGAGATTTCAAGCAGATTTGGGATTTACCCCCATTCTTGTCATACAGGATTTTGTATGTGCTTCTGTTTCTGACCTGCAAAAGGGAGGAGAAACAGAACAAGGATTTCTTGGACTTGTGTACACTACATGTCCCTGTTAATCAGATTTCTGGTTTGGAAAAATCCCTGGTGTGCACAGTGTGGATATGGGAAAGCATCCAGATAGAGGAAAGCACGGGCTGGGTTAGATCCCAGAGCCCCAGGTATAAAGAAAATTACTCCAAAGCAATGAAAGCACAAACCAGGAGAGGCAGGCTCCTGTCTAAGACTGTCTGATGCTGCTGACCCTCCCCTCGTGCTCTCACCCTGCCCTGGCAGTGCTTTGCCTCACCTAATAGTGCACGTTTCTCTTCTTGCTCAGTGGCAAATTTGACAGCACACACCCCCTATGAACTTTCTGCTTGGGCTAAGACGGAGCTGGGTGACAGCCCTCTGTCTTTTGTGCATGTGGTGACCAGTGGGACAAGACCTGCATCCCCAAGCCTCAAAGCCAAGGCCATCAACCAGACAGCAGTGGAGTGCAGCTGGACTGGACCCAGGAATGTTGTAAGGCACCAACTCTTTTCTCACCAGCCATGGTGGTGTTTAAGCTCCAAATCTTAAATCGGGATTGTTCTGTTGGGACTGAATTCCAAGGCCTTGAAAATTTTATTGCTCAAAAATGAGGGAAAGCACCTGCTGCCCTTTAAACAGGAGCAAAGAAAGGCTTCTTGTCTGTTTGTTCAGTGCAGTGGAGAAGTGGCTTAAATACAGAGAGCACGATGCTCCAGCAGTCTTTGAGTTGACTGCTGTGTTATCTGAGCTGAGCCCAGGATTTTCAGGTGGGGAGTGCAGAGACAAGTGGGCAGATTGAACCTGAATTTGGGCAAGAGGGAGGAAAAAGCAGGAAAAAGGGTCTTTGCTTTGTGTCCCTAAAAAGTGAACAGTGATGCTTTGGGCTGTGCATCCAGACAGATAAAAGCACAGGCTGGGTTAGGTCCCAGAGCCCCAGGTATAAAGAAAATTGTTGTGGTTTTCCTCCACAGGTCTATGGGGTCTTCTATGCCACATCCTTCCTGGAGCTGTACAGGAGCCCTCACAACACCACCACGACCTCCCACAACGTCACGGTGCTGGTGCAGCGGGATGAGCAGTACCTGTTCCTGGTAGGCTCCCTTCCTGCTCCCCCCTGGAGCTGCACTGGGGGCTGTGGCTACGTGAAGGCACACTCCTAATCCCCTTCCAGGTCCGGGTGATGTCTCCCTACCAAGGGCCACCCTCTGACTACGTGGTGGTGAAGATGATCCCCGACAACCGGCTGCCCCCGCGGCACCTCCACTCCGTGCACACCGGCAAAACCTTCGCTGTCATCAAGTGGGAATCACCCTATGATTCACCTGACCAGGACATGGTAATGCCTCTCAGAGCCCTCTCCTGTCCCTTTGCATGCAAAACCCTGGCTCAAAGGCAGATCCCTGCCCTGCTGCTGATGGAGAACTCTGAGTTCAGGCCTGCCCTCCCTATAAACAGTCACTGTCAAGGTGCTGACCCTCATTTCCATCAGCCCAGGACTGTGATATTCATTTAAAAAGAGTCAGGTCTGGGATATCTGTAGCTAAAAGAGACTGAAAACACCCGTGGGTGTGTGCTAAAACACCTTTCTGGGCTTTGGCTTTGCCCAGGAGGGTAAAGCAGGGCTGGGGCACTGCCTCCAGCTCCAGCCCCAACAAAGCCCAGTTGTGTTTTCTGGCACACTGGTTTATGGTCAGGTCTCGCTCCACTGAGGCCAAGTCATTTTCCCAGCAAGCTTCCCCCTCCTATTCTGGTCCAGAGGCTTCAACAGCAAAGATTTGAAGGCATAAATCTTCCCAGCAGAACTGGAAACCTTGACAGGGCAGGAGTTCTCATTGAATGCTTGTGATTCACTGAGAAATACAACCTGAGGTTTTCCTCCTGCCCTCATCTTGTTCCAGTAACTGCATTTTCTGTATCAGTAAACACTGATCTCGGGCAGGGATCCAGCAAGAGACTTGGAATCTCACTTCCCAGGCTTTCTGTAAAGGACAGGAATGGCTTAAATCAAATTTTGCCCCCCTGTCTAATGTCCTACCACTGTATGAGGTTGCTGGCAAGTCTGCAGGAAAGTGAGATGTTGCCCTGTGTGTGCCTTCCCTTCCAGTTATATGCTGTGGCAGTTAAAGATTTAGTCAGAAAAACAGATAAAATCTACAAAGTGAAAACCCAGAACAGCACAGTGGAATACACCATCAAGAAGCTGGAACCAGGAGGGAAATACCACGTGATTGTTCAGCTGGGAAACATGAGCAAAGAATCCAGCATGAAGATCAACACAGGTAAGGGACCCATCCCACCCCTGTGCTGGCTGGATGTGTCTGCATCACTTAGTCCTCTCCCACAGCCAAAGCCCAGCTCTGAGAGGCTTCCCTGGAGCACCCAGGGAAGGTGATTTAACCCCCAAACAACAGCAGTGGAGAGGAAGCCTCTGAAATGGTGTCCAGGGTGTTTTCCTCCTGCCATGTGAGGATGGGAAAGACACCAGTTTGGCTGGCTGTGTGCACACCATCAAGCACCATTGTGGTCCTGCCATAAAAACTCACTGACAAACCCCTGCCAGTTTACACGCCACAAAATCCCTTTTGCAAGCAGGGTGTTGTGCTGACCCCTAAAAACCACTGAGTTTCAGCAGTGACCACACTGCTGTAAAAGGAAAGTGTCACCAGTGTTACAGCCTCACCTGCTGCCACTCTCTCCTCGTTTGCAGTTCCACTGTCTGCACCGGACGCCTTAAAAATCATAACAGAAAACGACCATATTCTGCTTTTTTGGAAGAGTTTGGCGTTAAAGGAAAGTAATTTCAATGAAAGCCGGGTAAGTTGTGCTGTCTCTCCTGTCCTACAGAGAGTGTTCCAGAAAAACCTAGAGCAGAGTCACTGCAAGGTTCCTTTCATAGGCTGTTTAAAATCCACCTCAGTGTCCTTCATGAGCCCTCTGTGCAGAGCTCACTTATATTCCTGTCACGACCCAGGCACCAAAGCTGATAGATCCAGTCAGTCACCTTTTGGGAACATGATTATCCTCTTAGAAAAGGACAATTGTGTGGAAGGACTGGGAATAGCACACTGCCCTGCTGGCTGGGAGCGTATTGGTGGTGTCTGAGAAATGTCATTATTTAGACTTTGATGGAAAATCTGTGAATGTTGTCTGTGAGGACGTGGGGAGGTAGTAAACTGTGCCAACAAAACCATCACCCTTCTGGGCTCTGTTTTGGGTGGTCTGGGGTAGGTGCTAAGAATGGAGTGAACCTGACAGACCAAAACAGAATCACAGAATTGTTAAGGTTGGAAAAGACCTCCAAGGTCACCCAGACCAAGCTGTGACCCAACCCCACCTTATCCCCCAGCCCAGAGCACTGAGGGCCATGTCCAGCCATTCCCTGAACACCTCCAGGGATGGGGACTCCACCACCTCCCTTGGCAGTGCCTTCCAATGCTTAACAACCCTTCCTATGAAGAAATTCTTCCTGATGTCCAACCTGAACGTCCCTGGGCACAGCTTGAGGCTGTTTCCTCTCATCCTCTCACTAGTTACTTGGGAGAAGGGAGACCTCTCCTCCCTGAACTGGCCAGGGTCAAGGCACAATTCCTGGAGGAGGCTCCACATTGCTCCCTCCCAGCCCAACAGATTAAATCCAACCCAGATCCAGGAGGAAAAACAAGTTTCAAAGCCCTTTTGGAAGGCTCAGACCTGCCCTCTGCAACCGAGGGATTTGGGGTTTTCGTCTCCCTCAGGGCTACGAGATCCACATGTTTGACAGCCTGATGAACATCACAGCTTATCTGGGCAACACCACAGAGAACTTCTTCAAGGTGTCCAACCTGAAGATAGGTCACAACTATTCGTTCAGTGTCCAGGCCAGGTGCCTCTACAGCGGGCAGATGTGCGGGGAGCCGGCCACGCTCCTCTACGACGAGCTGGGAACGGGTGAGTCCCCAGCTTTTCACACACCCTCCTCCTCAACAAAGACCCATGAAAGCCTCACAGTCTCAGGGATGTGAGCCCCACACGCCAGAGATGGGCTGTGGGTACAAGCAGCGCTTCCTTCCCTCCCTCCCCACAGGTGAAGACTCCTCTGCCGCCAAATCCGGCAGATCCACGGACGTCGCTGCCATCGTGGTGCCGGTGCTGTTCCTGCTGCTGGTGACCCTGGGCATTGGCTTCGTGGTGCTGTACATGAGGCACAGGAGGCTGCAGAACAGCTTCACTGCCTTTGCCAACAGCCACTACAGCTCCCGCCTCGGCTCGGCCATATTCTCCTCGGGGGATGATTTAGGTACGTGGCCCTTGGTGTCCTGGCATGGATTTGGGGACAGTTCCTAGGGACATGACATCCCTTGGTGTCATGGAATGGATTTGGGGACAGCCTTAGGGACATGAATTCCTTG
>NW_020897800.1:2951047-3094392 GCF_003984885.1 Neopelma chrysocephalum
AATAATAATAATAATAATAATTTTAAGAATACACTTTGTAGTAATCAACTGTGAATTGCAGACTAGGTTGGTTGAGTAACAAATTGCTTTGATTTAACATTAATTTAGTCTTACAAGGCTATGCTTGCTGGGCATGCTTTTAAGTCTGTGAGATATTTTCCGTTGACTAAATTGGCTACTCGTTTTATTTTTCTAAGACAAGAATAAATTTATTTAAAAAAAAAAATTCAGGAGATTATATATGTAGAGAGAGATAAGTAATATAGTCCCTGAAGGTTTTGCTTTTACTTTAGGAAAAAAAAAAATCCTTTGGACTTTGTTTTATATGGAAGTATTTTTGTTGTGTTAATTTATTGGGAAATCTGCTCGTGAACAGATTTCCAAAGTCGTCAGACATTGTACACATTATTGTGTAGAACATGTGCCACTTTATCTTGCAAGGCAGTAGTATCTTGGCATCCCCATCATTGTTCTTGCCATGATAATACAAATCCTTATTTTTACATATTTTTTTCTCCCTTATCAAAAGACACAATTTTTGAGCAGTCTCAGAGCTCGAGTCCAGACACGGCAGCACAAACTTTCTGGAGGAGTTTGTCTTCCTGCTGCCATACCTGGAAGCCAAAAGGGTCATGCAGACCCTTGATGTGTGGGTGTGACAGGCCATCAGCCCATCAGCAGGAAGGGTTTTGGGGTCTGGTTCTCCCTGGGCAGCAGCACAGAAAGGTTTGGGTTGGAAGGGACCTTAAAGCCCATCTCATTCCACCCCCTGCCACGAGCAGGGACACCTTCTACTGGCCCAGGTTGCTCCAACCTGGCCTTGGACACTTGCAGGGATGGGGCAGCTTTTGCAGTGCTGTTCCAGCACCCAGACTTTGCAGTTCTGCCCCAGATTTGCAGTGACAACACCTCACACCCTCCCCTGCTGCCCAAACCCCCTCGGGGGGCACCTGCAGCCACCGAGCTGCTGCTCATCACACGTGGCTTAATTAATCCGCAGTTCATGTCCCTAACAACGCCCACAAAATTTGCCACTAGCACCTTAAAACACCCTCCCCAAGTAATCAGGACACCTTTCCTCCTGGAGCTTTCCCTCAGATGCTGACACTGTGGTGGGACGGAAGGGGGAGCCTCCGGTGTGCACGACTGGGAAAGGCTTTGCTCCGGATTTTCCACAGCCACACGGAGCAGTGATTACTGAACATTTAAATTCATTTGGTTTACAGCAGGGATTCAATCCTCCCCCGTTAGCATTTCCTAAAAGCAGCTGTAGTTGCACCTTTAGCTCTAGGAAAAAAAAATAAACCATATATATATCTACAAATATATTATTTTCCCATCGCTAGTCATCTCACGTTTCCAGTAGACATAATCCTGGCTATGAGAGCCAAGCAATGTCTACATACCACAATTGAACTTTTTTATTGTGTTTTGTTTCTTTTTTGTGATGGCAAAATGTGAATCTCACCCAAATGTGAACCTCACCACTACTTGCCAACCCAAGGGCCACGACAGGGGCGGATGCTCAGGGCTCTCACCTGTCCGTGCCCTGTATATGCAAAACCCCTCACCAGTAAATACAGCACACACTGTCTTGTCACACTGTTTCCTTCACTTAAAACGAGAGTATTTTTTGCTGTGTAAATTAGGTTGTAATTGCAGTCTTCCTACAGATGAAATGAGAGAGGCCAACTATGTTTTGATATGCGACTGATCCGTTTAATTTCACAGTAGAAAAATGTGTAAAAAGTTGAAGTCTGGATGGTTTGATACTCTATAGAAATACTGACTCTATTTTCAATTACTGGTGTTAGCATTCCTGGTGACAGATTTTTCCCCCCCCCAGAGCTGGGACCAAACTAGAATCAGATTTTTATAAGTAGCAGCAAGCTTGCAGAGTTGCAATATTTTTACCTTGTTAGTTGGGTCAGGTGCTGTTCAGGAGTTGAAATTTTGAATAAATCAACCCAGCACACATAGCTCTATTTGCCTGGAGTTACAGCTACATAGAGAGACCAGAATCTGACCCAGAGGCTAAACTAGTCTAAAAAAACATAAATCAAAAATTTGATACAGGAAAGGAAGCCTAAAAGCAGAGATAAAGAGTACTGAACTCCTTCCTTATAAAAGCAAATCTTTTTGGCACAGGTAACTGGAAATTACAGTACAGTATCCCAGGAGCTGGTACCTCTCTGGTGAGAATTAGTAGGGGTTAAATACTGATACTTTGCTCCCTCAGGGGTAAATCCTGCTCCAGTAAGGTGAGCAGAATTTAGCTCATCTCTGCCCTGAAGCAAGATTCCAAGGGGGACCCTTGTAACCACTTTAAATCCTGCAGAAATCCCTTGGCTGGAGACTTCCCAGCAGCAGCTGGGGGACAGGTCACTCCTGGCCACTCTTAAAGGCTCCTTTTTTCAGTGGCTGGTACAGAGCGAAGCATTTTGGGGTCATACTGGACCCAAAACCCAACACTCTTGGTTACCTGTGCCTCCCTAACCCAAGGTGGGCAGAGCAGAGCCCTCTGAGCCTGGTCTGCAGAGTCAGCTCTGGGTTTGGGGGCTCTGCCAAGCCCAGCTTTCCTCGTGTGGACGGTACTGTAACACCCCCCAGCCCTCCCAGACTTTCCCTTCACTGCAAAAATCACCACTGTGCTCTCAGCAAAGCAACTTCACAGGGCTAGTGTATTTTATATATAGATACATAGATAGAGAAGTCTAAGCTCCAGGTGGGGATTGAGCAGATTAGATGCAGTCCTGGGTAAATTGTATATTTTTATGAACTTTTGAAGCACGGAAATCTTGTTCACGGAGACATATAGGGGGTGGGAGGGTTCTGCTGTAAATAGGGTCCATGGATGTGGATGTATATTTTGTCCTGGTTTCCTTTCAGTAGCCTTATGCAATGTGACATGACTCGTTGCCCTAATTTTTGGGAGGTGATTTGGGTTTGTTTTGTAGGAACCCAGTGAAATGTTTGGATCTGTACGGGGAAAAAATAAAAGGGTATGGAATGTACCCTGGTCAGGAGGAACTTATTCCAGTTATTTTTTGTTTGCATCCGTTTCGGATTTCCCACAGATGCCCATGGGTGCTCTCAAGTCCATTTGAACAGAGGTTGAACACTAAAATCTGGTGGGGTTTTGGACCATGGGTTGCTTTGGGTTTCTGAAGGTTTTTTGTGCGTTTTTTGGGGGGTGGGGTTTGTTTTTTTTTTTTACAACAAAGGAAAAGGAGGCGCCATTTTCCGGCCTGGAGATCTGACCACCCTATTGAAGGTCAAAAAAATGGATCTTTTTTCAGCCTGAATAGATCACATCTGTTGGCTGGAACCTCTGTAAAAGCTCCCTGCACCCACCTCCTCGGAGCCCGGCGCCCGCTCCGGGCGCGCACGGGAGCCAGCTGGAACAGGAGCTTCCAGCTCCTCTGGGGTTTGGCTGACAGCCTGGACCCCAGGTAAACACTCAGAGGAATTTTGGAGAGGGGTGAAACGTGTCGTGTTGTCCCCAGGGGAAAAGCCTGCCTGCAGATATTTCAGCTGCAGGAGAGCCGGCGTGCTGTGAGTTCACGCCCCGTCTAACCCTGCCATAACTTGTTCCATGTGCTCCTACCTTGACACAGCACTAGCAGGAGGCAGCTGCAGATCCAGGACTGGGAAAAGACTATTTTCCTTGGGCAGAGATCAAGTTACATATGGATATATAGGAGCCCAGACCCAGCCAGGAAGGGGAGGAGAGAGCAGAGAGCAGAGCTGGCTCCTGACATCCACATAATCATCTTTTGGCCTCGTGGCCAAAGGACCTTTGTGTTTGATGGTCACCTTGGTGGTCACCACGTTAGTTCACTCATCCTGTTTCCAGTCCCCAAGAGCAGCCCCAGCCTCACATAAACCACCAGGGAAATGCCACCTGAGCCAGCAATTCTCCCAGGGCAGATCCCAGTCTGGGCATCTCCATGCTTGGAATCTCCTTGCAGGGACAGAGTATACTCTGTATATGAGTCTGTGTGTGACAAACTTCAATTACTTGCTGGTGGAAATGTAAAATGTGCTCAGGAAAGACCAAAACAACCCTTTCTGAAACAACTTTCAAGTCTCCTTCAAATGGACTTGAGAAGGGAAATGATGCAAGGACTTAGTTACTCTTGGACCCTCAGAGTATCTTCATTCCTGGAACTAACTGTAACATTATAATTAATCCTTCAAAACGTGCAGCAGTCTACAAGCAGCCAGTCTCTAATGAGATTTTTAGAGGTAGTGTCAACTTTTAATCTGATTCCTTAAGTGAAGTTTAATGTTATACCATCAGAATTACTCCTCTGTGTCTTGTTTGGGGTTTTTTTTCCATTCACTGATTTCTGCTATGTATTATTGCACAATTTTGAAGGAATTTTTGTCTGTCAATTTTTTTTTTCCCCACTTAATGATAATAATAAAAATGGATTGGGTAAACAAAACAATTTCTGGTTTCTGAGATTATTACCTAGCCTCTGTGTGTCTAGTGCAATACAAAAGAGGCTTTTCTCTGGATGTATTTTTGGTTTACAGTAGAAGGATGGATGGTATAACTTAACAGGATCATAAGTCATGGAGCGGAATGGGTTGGAAGGGACATTAAAGATCATCTTTTTCCACTCCCTGCCATGGGCAGGGACACCTTCCACCTCCAAGCCCCATCCAACCTGGCCCTGAACACTTCCAGGGATGAGGCAGCCACAGCTTCTCTGGGCCTTGGTGCCAGGGCCTTGCCTCTCACACAGCAAAGAATTTCTTCCTAACATTTAATCTAAACCTGCTCTCTGTCAGTTTGAAGCCATTCCCCCTTGTCCTGTCACTACAGTTCCTGATGAAACCGCAGAGACAGGACAAGGATGATCAGAATCAGGAAAACTGAGCTTTGGGAAGGTGCCCCTGACATTCACAACACAGTCACGTCCCTGCCTGGTGCTCAGTCCCCTCCTCCAAGGTCAGGAAGCAACACCTTCAGACACCAGAAAACATTCCCAGCCCGTCCAAGCTTCCCCTCCACCACCTCCAGCGTTAAGCCTGGCTTGCTGCTCACATCACACATATTTTCCCTGCTTAAAACCCACTTCCACACCGATGCCACCCCCTCTCCCCGTGTCTGCACCGCTGGTGCTCGAAGCAGGTACAGCTGACACCTGAGCAAACAGGATGGCTCCTGGCAGGGAGAGGTAATGAGCAGGCAGCAGTCTCTTCACACGTACCTCGTTTCTCAGCCCGGATAATTGGAAAGGCAACATGTGATCTTGGTGGACATAATTGAGGCGTGCAGGCATCTTTAAGTGTTGCACTTCATTAACGTTTAGCTCAAGGCAACATTAGCAAACAGCCATTCCTTCCTCCCTGTTGCCCCTCTGTCATGAATGAAGCTGATTTTCCCTACTCTTGCTGGAATAGATTGATCCCCCCGGGAGGCACAAGAAGTTGCACCTCATTCCCAGGCACCTACTTTCTGTTAGAGGAGTCAACGTGACTCTGAAACTTCAGTGCTGTCACTGAGAAAACTTCTATTCCACCAGGACTTTCTTCCTCTCCTTAAAAACCTGCAGATCTTTACAGACAGGAAAGATTTCCCCCCTAATCCTTTATTTACAGCCTTCAACATGGCAAGTTATAACATTTTTCCCCACTATGATGCACATGAGAACCCGTCAGGGAGGAAGATTCCAGTTGCTGGAGGAGCTCTGGTTGGAGCACATGGCACAAACCCATGCAGGAGGCCTGGATCCAGGCTCCCTCCACTCTGCTGCTCCTGAAAATACACTTTTTCCTCACAAATAACTGCTTCCAGTGGATACAGGGAGGGGAAATGCAGGAGCAAGGAAGCCAGGTGGAAATACAGCAAGGCCAAGACTGGAAAAGCCCTTCCCAGCATGGGTTAAGCATTCCACAAAATAACAGGCTCTGATCTTGAGGGAGAGCAGCTGAAGTTCTGGCTCACTGCTCCTCCTTTGAATAAGCAATCCCAGTGTCCTGTGCCAGACTCCTGAACGATTGTGTTTAGCCTTTCTCAGCAGGAAAGACGAAATAACTGAGGATGTTTCGCTGCAGAACTCAAGCTGGATTTTGGGATGGAGGAGCCAAGAGCTCCCAGATAGCCCAGCCCCTGCTCTAAGGAAGGAAGAGAGGATCTGTGGGAAGGAAAGACTCATGCTAACCATCAACATCTTGGCTCCTGCCACGGACCTCTCGACCTGCCAAGTGTGGGATGCAGGAAAAATGGCATCTTCCAGGATGTGTGGTTTATTCCTTCCCTGTAAATTATAGGCATCCAGGAGCCCACATCCTCAAACTCTCATAGCTGGGCTGGCACCCTGCCCAGCAGATTCGCTCTCCCCAGGCCCCACAGAGCAAAGCAGGGAGCAGCCCTGACCTCTGATTTGTCAGAACACCCGAGTGGGGCTGTGCTGGAAAAAATCCCACAGCTCTGGGGGATGATGGAGGGTCATAAAAAAGGGCCTAGACAGTGATTTGGGAAGGAAGGCCAGGAAGACAGGGAATGGGAATGGGGGTGTGAGCTAAGCAGGAGTTAATTAAATACATCCTGAAGCTGGTTACAACCTGACACTGGCTGTGCCGGAGGAGAACATTCTAGAGATGGAGGATCTGAGGCAGAGGTGGACAACAAGTGACATTCACATCACCAAGCCTCACATCTCCTGGGTGGCTCAGCCAAAAAAAAGAAGGCTTGTTTTCTCTGGATCTTTCTGTAGCCAGTGGAGGGAAGCAGACACCCTCTAAGGAGGAATTCAGAACCTGAATGGGAGTTTAGGACCTGAATGAGCCATTCTTAAACATTTTTCTACACTTTTTCATTCCCCTTCCACTGCAAGAATGTCTGCCTGTGTATTCTGTATTTCCCCAAGCCTGATATCCCAAAGGGCAATGGCAAGAAGATGGAGAAGAGGTTGGAGGTTCCTCCTGGTCTGGGCTCTATGAAGCATTAGACAGGATCCATCTTTGCCCAGGCTAAGAGGGTTACTCCAAGCCTTGTCTGCAACCAAGGATGAGGCACAGCAGTTCAGAGAGTGCTTCCCCTTGTCTTAAAATAGGTCAGACTCTCTTTGCTATAAAGAGAACTGAAGGCAACCACCTCACAGCCAGGCTTGTGACTGTAAAGACACCAGAGCCTACGTGAAACGAATCCCAAGCCCATGATGGGGGTGAGAACATTCCCCCTGCAGCCAGCCAGCCCCCTCCTGCTCCTGGAGCACACACTCTGCCTTCAGAGCCACACACCCTGTGCTGCAGGCTGCACAGGAGACCTCGCCAAGCATCTCTGCTTTGTTAGCACCCCTTTCCCAAGCAGCTTCCCAAGGCTCTGCTCATGCTGCCAGCACCGCAGGTCCTCTCCCAGCGCTCTCCAAACTCCCCCCCCTCTGAGGGCTGCTGGCCTGGCATTGGGTTTCTAAAACGACACAGCTTTCCTTTCCCCCCTGCCATGGCTTCTTGAGATCCCTGAGAAAGCCAGGAACAGAAGCCCAGAGGCCAATTCCCAGTTGCGCATTCAGTCACAAGACCAGCTTCGTTTTCAACCCAGTTCCCCTTTGCAGCAGCTCTAAGTCACTCCCAGCCAGCGTGTCTCTGTGCCCAGGAAATCACCATGGCAGACTGAGGGATGGGAAAGACAATAGCACGTTTGGCTCATCCATTTGGATCAACCCCATCCTCAAATGTACTTTTCCTCCTAAACTCATTTAACCTCCCAACCAAGAGCCGCAAGGATGGCGAGCTGTTTGTTCCGAGCCCAGATCTCCTGGGAGAGCAGGCACAAAGAATAGAAGGCAGCCTGGAGAGAGACAGAGAGAGAGAGATGGAAGAGGGGGGAAAACCGAGAAAGGGATTCGAATGCATCGCCCTTGGAGACCATGCCAGTGACCTGCTAAAGCCCAGCCATCATAAATAAATAGGCTGCGTTTATTGTCTGGCCAAGCGCGGTAATGCTTGAGCCGGGTCCAGCGGGTGGGGCCACGGCCGGCATCGCTCCTCGGCGCTGAGGCAAAACAGATGTCGGGCACCCAGCGCCGGGTTTGTCGCGTGATTTTTGTGCCGCCTGCGACTGATGGGGGGGGGAGGTTTGTTAACGGCCAAAAAAACCCCGAAACGGAGCCAAAAAACTTCCGCCGCGGTGGCGAATCCTGAGCGAGCGGCAACAATGCCGGTGAGCGCAGCCCCGAAACCTGCGGGGATCGAAGCGCCGCGTTCCTCTCCCTCGGTACAGACACACCGGCCAGACCCCCAGATACACTCATGGGAGGGCTGAGCGGGGCGTGGGGAGCTGGGAACCCGCTCCATCCGCACCAGAACCCACAATTCACCATTTAACCTGTTTTTTCGGCTGATTCGGTCCAAAGCAGCAGTTCCCAGCTGACCCCACTGCCACCCATGTGCAGTAGATGGCAGCAGAAGCTTTAGTCACTGGCCACCAAACTCGCCAGGATCCCTCCTCCTTCTCCTCCTCCCCCCGCCTTCTTTTCTTTTTTTTTTTTTACTTTTTACTTTTGGTGGCCTCAAAAATTATTAGTTCCAGATGAGCTCCCGCCATTGTAATAGTCCATTTAACCCGATCCACTCTGCGCAGAGTCAGTGCAAGTTCAAATGCAGCATTTTCGCGTGTAAACTATACATCAGAGACATATTTCTGCACGGGCTCTGGGCATTCCTTGTGCAGAGGAAAAGGGGAAATGCAGAAGGTTAAACCTCACACACACACCGTGGGCAACAATGGCACTTTGTCAAGCCAGCGCTGCCAGAGCAGAGCTGAACTTATGAATTGAACCAGGAACCTCAGGACTGCTTCTCCCTTTGAAGATTAGCACTAATAAGCCAAACCAGTGGGTATTTTGTTTTATAAGGAAGGAGCATTTCAAGTCACGTACGCTGCTATTGTTGGACACAAAACATGCACTGTCTCTGCCTGTGGTGACTCCAGCGACTGCTCCACGCTTGTCTTTTGCTGGGATTACCTTTATTTTTGTACTAGATTAAATTTACCTCCCACCATCTTCCAGGCCTATTAAAACTGATGACGTTTCCCAGGGCTAGTTACACACACACAGTTTCAAAAGCCCCTGTTTGTACTATTTTACCATCACATTCAAATTTTGTGCCTTACGTGGATTTCGCTTTCAGAAACAACAACCAAAACTACTGGAATAAAAAGCACGTCCTATATAAACGAGTTACATACAAGAGGTGCATTAAATGATTTGTTTCTGGTAAACCAAGACAGCTCTAGCACAACACATGGAATATTTCATGTTGTTTGCTTTTGTAATTCACTGTACACACAGCCTTTAATCTGAGGATCTCCGAGCACTCTGCACAGTTTAATTAAGGCCCACAACTGCCATGTTGGGGAAGTACATTAAGTGTTGTTATGCTGATTCTTTACAGATGGGTGGACTCAGGGACTGAGTTCTGTGTTCCAAACTCCCCTCTCCCCATCCTGGATCAGTCCTTAAAGCTCTTCCATGTGGCCTCCGCAACGACAGCCAGAGAAAATAGATGAGCTTAAAACCCCAACCAAACAAGAAAACCTGCCTTCCTCGAGGGCTGAGCCTTCCAATGACATGTTGTACCTGCAAAGCATCTGACCACGTTCCCACTCCATCAATGCTGGTGGAAAACTGTGCTTCTGCCATGTGGATGAACACAGTGTTCCAAGCTGGGCTATCTTGAATATCACCAGCCTTCATGCAATGGGTTAAACCTAAACCCGTGTACTGACATGACCTCAACAGCAGGTCAGGAGCCAGACCTCATCGCAAACTTAAACCTGGTGGGCCCCCAGATCTTTTGCTGCAGAGCTCAGAAGAAGAACATCCCAGCTTTTGGCTCCCAAACCCCCCATTTTTCCAGGGTATTCTCTGCTGCGGGATCTGCATGGAAACCACTCTCAGCGTGGAAGCCACAGGACAAATGAATGGGAATTCACCCTGCCAGTGATATCCATCATGAGGCACAGCTCTGTGCAGGGGAGGGGCAGGCTCAGCCCTAACCAGCTGCACATGTACAGTGTCTGCCTCATCCAGCCCTTTGCCTCGGGGATTAAACAGTCACTAAACCTTGGGAGTGGGATCGTGCTCCCAGGGAGCAGCCAAGTCACCTCCTGCTCCTGGCTCCTGCCCTCACACCTGACCCACTCGAGGCCACGACTTCCTCCATGGCCTTGGGAACGGGCAAGCAACCAGCTCTGGCCAGGGCATGAATAGGTACTGAAGTCACTCAGCTTTTCCCAACGTTGTTTTGGCTTTGGCTGCAGAGCAGATCTCCATCTCTCCCTTTTCCCTGTTCCTTCCCCCTCTCCTCTGCGAGCTCCTTTGTTCTCGTGTTTACAGCAGCATCGATTTGCTGTCAGAGAGCAACATGGCCTTGGAGTTTCTGTACACACAGTGGAAATCCAGCTGACTGGAACCTGCCCCTCTTGCATCCTGACTCCCTGAGATGGGCTGCACTCGGTGTCTCAGATGTCAGAGCTCCTCTCAAACCCAGTGGAGAAAGGGGGGAGCACAAGCCATGACCACACAGAGCCCCAGGGGAACAACACCTGGGCAGGGCTTGGTCCTTCTGCTCCTCTTTTCACCAGCTCAGGCTCTTGGGGGTGGTCTGTGCAGGGCAAGGAGTTGGACTTGATGATCCCTTCCAACTCAGCATATTCTATGGTTCTGTAATCTCCAAGGTTTCAGTCGTGTTTTCCTATCATGGCTTGATAAAATCACCTCCCTGCTGCCTGGACAAAGGTGAGATTTGCAGAGTAAGCAGCCCCAGGACTGCTGTCCTCTGTGCATTTGCAGAATAGACATAAAACATGTAAGGACAGGGCATGAACCCATCTCCCTCTGGTCTGCCAAGATGTCATCCAGCTTCTGGGGCTGTCCCAAAGCAGTGGGGGATCTCTGCCAGCCCTGCTAATGCTGTGAGCAGGACCATGGGCTCCATCTCACCTCGTGAGGGCACCTGGGGCAAAAAATTGCCAGTGGTCCCCATGCTGGATGCTGTGGCAATTCCCATGACCTATCAACAAGTCCCTACCTCACTCAGCTTCCAGCAAGAGTTGCTCCAAGCCTACAAGGGCCAGGTTTGAGAGTACCAGCCCTCTGCTCAGCTCTGTTTATTGCCATTCACTCCCCACCCAGCCAAACCTGGGGTGTCTCAGGTCCCTTTAGTGGCTTCCCAGAAGGCTGAAGCCCCCACTTTTACTTAGTCCCAGCTTCCAAATCCCCTCTCTTTTCCAAGCTCCATTGCTTTCACCTTGCTTTTGTTCAGCCCTCCTGTGAAAGGAGGGATTTGAAGGGGTGACAGGTCTGTAAATATATCATATTGTCTACAGGGGAAAAAAAAAAGGTAGAGTAGAAAGAGTGATGGATATACCCTTCCCCTCCCTGCACTTGGGACAGATGAAGGAAGATGGCAGATAATTGCTCTTTATTGTGCCCCGGGTTCACCTTAAGATGAAGGAAGTGATAAGATTTCAATTAATGTCATTTAAGATTCCCTGCAAGCTGTCCTGTTCCTTTCTTGGCTTCTTTCCTTCTCTGAAATTGTGGCCCTCAATGGCTGCTTTTGTAACCCCACGGGAGCTCCCTAAATGGGCCACATCCTCACCTGGTGAGCACTGTCAAGGCACCATCGACATCAGTGGAGCAATGCTAATTTAGACCAGATGACAATCCCTCTCCAACCCCGCTCTGGATTTATTATAGGGCAGCATAGATAACATACTTCATTATACAAAGCAGGGATCATTTTCCAGCTTGCCTAAGAATGAACTGAGAAGCTTTTTCTAATCAGCTTAAACTGATCAAGATATCCAGGCACAGAAAGCACGATATCCAGGTTTCCGTGTAAGACACCTTACGCTGAGCTTTCTTTACTTTCCTGAGTAATTGCATCAAATTCCTTGGGGTTGCTTTCTTGAAAAGATGGAACGCAGGGAGCTGCAGCCCAGGGAGCTGGCTCCTTGCTGAATAACACACACTGGGGCAGAGTGAAACCTTCACTGGGTATTTGTTCTTGAAAAATAAAATCAGGGAAAAAAAATATAAAAATAAATAAATGGCCACACAAAGGCTGCTCGTGAGACTTTGCATGCTAGAAACGTTTTCATTTTGATCTTGTTTTACCTAAAGTCAGAAGAAAGCATTGAATCAAGCAAGGTGTTCCAGAACAAGACCCAACATCTTGAAAACGTTCGCACTGTTCCCCTTCAGATTTTCAAAATGTCTCCTTACAAATATCTGCTGGCATGCAGTCACAACATCCCTCTTTCTGCTTTGGAATAAACCAGAATTTCCACGTAAAGAGCGACTCCCGGGCTTCGCAGGCTTCTTAACTCGAATAAATTACATGTATGTATTTACTGTTACAAACAGCAGCGAGAAACCACCGACAAACATCCACCAGAGCAGCGCAAATAGCTCAAATTCCTCACCCCCACCCCGCAGATACACTAATGTTTATTGTGCCCAAGAGCATCCATTTTCGCTCCTCTCCTATATATACACGCATGACGTTTCCATATGTTCTTTAGCTCGGCTCCCTGGTAACATCCCATCCTCCAGGGGAGGGGGGGAAGCCTGGAAGCACTGGGGGGGGGTTCAGGGAGTGACCCCGGGGTTGTGCGGGAGCAGGGAGGGGAAGGAAGGTGCGAGCCGAGCTTTCCTTCCTCCTCCTCCTCCTCCTCGTGCACCTGAAGCGCGTCCTCCCGGTAATGACAGACTCTGCGGCGAGGACCCGACAGAGATGCCACAGCAAACAGTGATTTTCCTGCCGCATGTGCATCCGCTCCCCCCCACCCCAAGCCCGTCCCCTGCAGCAAACCTTCCCCTGCTCCTTTTTTCATTTTTTTTTTTTTTTTTTTTTTTACAATAGCCATTACCAAGGTGTGAAATCTGCGGGAGGAGGGGGGGCAGGTTGGGAAGGGGGGGGGGGAATTGCATCTGTGAATACGATTACAGGCTTAAAAAACGTGTGAAGTCTTTTCAGATTTAATGAACCAGAATGTGGCTTTCATTTTGGCTGTGCATATTTTGAACCCTAATATATGTTTATTTAGTCTAATTAATTGCCTTTTTTTTTTCTTTTTCCCCTCGAAAAGATACCTGTTCAGCTCTCCTCAGGATTTTGCAGTATCCACACAGTGTGTCTAACAAAGGCTGTGCAATACATGGACTGAGACCTCATGGTTCCTGGGTACTGCACTGCGTGACGAGAGGAGGAGGAGGGGACAAGGCTGATTTGAGGAGAAAACACTGTTCTTCAACAGATTAGAAAGTCATTTTCTCCTCCTAGGTCGATGCTGAGGCGTTACATACATTTACCTGATCTGGTTTTAACAGATCCTGTCGTTTGAGATGGAAAAGTCAGGTGGGGGGTGAGGAGTTCTGCAGAGACGTGGGATTAAGGAGACACAGGGATGTGTGAACGCTGCACCTCGAGGCAGAAAGGCAGGGGACTACATGGGATTTACATTTGTCCTCTGTGATTTAAGTCCTCCAGCTCAACATAGAAAAATAACATGGCAAAATAAACCAGGAGGAAGTCCTTGAGTATCAGAACAGATATCCCAGCACATAACAACACACTAGAGCTTTGAGGAGCAGGTAGCACAGAGTGACAACTTGGAGATGGAAAAGCTGGCCCCATTCCGAAGGGAAATCCTTCCCAGTAGCTCCACTGGTGAGCAAAGACTAAGGGCAATGCCAGCCAGAGCCAGAGCAGGGGACAGGAATGTTCAACTGAGCCACCTTGTCATGCAGAAGATGATTAAGTGGGTGATATGGTACACATAGAGAATATATACAGTAAACATTGAGCACATAGCCCTTCAGCTCGAGACCTGTTTGTCCTTTTAGCTGCCTTTGTCCCAGTAGGTGATGACCTGCTCAACATCCCTTTTTATTTGTCTTTGCCACCGTGCTCTGGGCATGATGCAGCAGACAAAACCTCGAGTCCTGAGGATGAATCAATCGCGCTCAAGCCATCACCATTGATCATGGACACCAGGAATCCAACTGTACTGGTGGACAGGAGGATCCACAAGCCCCCCCCAGCCAGGGAAAAAGCCCTTGAGCAGTGAGGATTTGCAAGGCCACATCCCTTGTGTGCTCCCTGCAGAACAGGGGGCCTCGAATCTGAAACTCGCAGTTACCAAGCGCGTTTTCCTGCCCTCGAAACCCTTCATCCCAAACATCAAACAGGATTTTTTTGTTGGTTTTTTTTTTTTTCTACTATGAAAAGTTTTTCAGGACAGGAAAACCATTTCCTGTCCAGACCAGACACCAGCTTCCTGCAAGCTCTCCAGCAGATCATGTAATCCTACGCCCCTATTTGTAAAATGAAGATGATCGACTGCCTTTGTCTCCTCTACTTAAACCTACAAGCTGTAGTCCTTAATACACACACGTGACCAGGCATAACTCTGCCCTGATCTCATATAGCACTGCAGTAATACTCATAAATAATGACAGAGTTACGAAAGTAGGATTTACAGTAATGCGTCAGAGCGCAGAATGACAAAATCGCCTGCGTTTACTCTTGATTTACATGAGAATAAACAAGGCCAGACTTTTGCCCTAATTCTGCAACAGGGCCCAGGGTTGTGTGTCTGTGTTCCATCTTCTCACCCCCGCAGCCTTTGACGTGGAAATTCTTTTATTTTAACGTGATGAACTAAAAAATTGAAGTTCTCTCCAGCCACGCAGCTCTGCGGGCTCTGCTCAGGGGTGAGCGGGCTGTGGGTGATGGACAGGGATGTGATGAGAGGGCACTGCTCCATCAGCAAGATTTTGGCTGCCCCTCTGCATCCATGTGCACCCCAAAGGCAACAGGACACTCAACACACCTCACCCTCAGGGGAAACCCCTATGAACCCATCTGGAATAGCTTTGCTTGGGGAGGACAGAGAACTGGAAGGGTTAACTGGCTGCTTCAAGGATGAGCTGTGGTTACACAGAGAAAAAATTTCTTAAGAACATGTTGGGCATGGGCCACAAACACAAATGCTCTGAAAGTGGAATTGGTGCTTCTGGGTTGGTAGAAGTCAAATGGTTGGTTTATAAGTGACCCAAGGACCAGGGTGCAGAGAGAGCTGTCCTCAAGCAGTGCGAGGAGCTGTGCTGGGCAGAGAGCAGCTCGTGGCACTGACTCCTTCCACCCTACAGCCCAGAGGCCTTCTCAGCAACCTGAGGCTCGTAATGTGAGCCAGTGCCAGCCTGCATAGTCCCTGCTGTTATTCCTGTGGGTAAGACCAGGGCATGGAGCTCCAAGGAGCGCTGCTCCCCAGCTCACGGGATGGGCAGGGCCAGGAGTCACTTCTCTGACCCTGCACCCCAAACAGGGATTCCTGAAAACAACCATCAACTTCTGGGCCCTGGCAGCATTGCAGCCCCCTCGCCCCACAAGTGACACTCATAAATTTGTTAATTTTGTGACCCTGTGGGCCCCTCACAGCTCTGCAAAAGCATCTCAGCAGTGGCCACAGGCAGAGACCATCTGCCACTGCAGAGCCATGGAGGCAAGAGGTATGTTCTGGTGATGGGTTTGTGCTCCTGACAGACAAGGGACAGGCTGGAAAGACTTTTCAGGAAAAGCAACGAGCAGGGAGAGATGAAAAGAAGAGGCACCAGCTCCGGAGAGGTTGGAGAGTGAGCTCCATCCCTCTCAGGCATGGACTGTGGGCAGTGGCTGCTGGCAAGCAAGGGACTGGATTCCATGACCCAGAAGGTGCCTCGCTCCCGTGGGAAGGGGGATGGCTGTGGAAAAACCGGGTGGTTATGTAAGAAAGGCATCTCTGCTGCAGCAGCATCACGATAGCAAACAGTTAAGGATGACAGGCAGGCAAATCTGCTTACCTGGCTGTTCCTCTGTCAGGCAGGAACTACCCACAAGTGAAACAGGGATGTGTGTTAGAGCCGGGCTCTGAGACACCAGGTCCTGCCCTGTTAGACTTTATAAAGCGACATTTTCTGCCCAGAGACCTTCATGGAAAGCGGGATCCCGGTGTATTTTCTCTGGGAACACGTAGGATTGGAAACCGAGGTTTCCCACCAGCCATGCTCTCCTCCCTCCTACATGGAATGGTTTGGGTTGGAAGGGACCTTAAACATCATCACAGAATGGTTCATCATGGAATTGCTGCAGCACAGCAACACTTCTTCCCCCCTTTGTGCGGGGAAAAACTTAATGGAATTAACACCAACGATTACAGAAATGAGAGGGGATGAACTCTGCCTGTTCTGGGCTATAAAGGGAGTAAAGGTGTTGGATGGGGTGATGGACTGTGGGAACTGAAAGCAGCCTGTGTTTGAGCTGGCAGAGGGGGCTGGGGATGGAGCAGGACCACGAATCCTCCCCGCGGGGGCGGTTGCGGGAGCTCCTCCCGCCCCATCCCGCCCCGCCCCCGGAGCGCATCCCGCAGAGTCCCGCACATCCCTCCTCCGAGCTGGCGGCGCAGGCAGGAGGCAGAGGGGCTGGGGGTGCCCTGGGGAAGGGGCAGGACCACGAATCCGCTCCGCGGGGGCCGGTTGCGGGAGCGCCTCCCGCATCATCACACCCATCCCATCCCGATCCCGCACCATCATCGCCATCCCGCATCCCTCCTCCCGGCGCTCCCATTGGCTGCCGGGGCCCCTCCCCAGCCAATCAGCGCCCGTCTGCCCCGCCACGCCCTAGCAACAAGAGGAGGCCGCCGCAGGGTTCATCTGAGGTGGCCCCGGCCCCAGATGCGGGTTAATCGTCTGCAGAGAGAAGGGGCTCAGCCCCCTCTCCCCCGTTCTCCCCTTCCCGCTGACACGGCGAGCCGAGCCCCAAACCTTCCTTCATCACCCCGCCACCGCTCCCCCTCTCCAGGTACCACAAACCCCCCCAGCATCACCCACCCGGCACAGAAACCCCTCCACGAGCTCCTGTATCCCATCACATCCCTTCGCCAGCAGGCACATTTAACACACGCGCAGCCCGCCGAGGTTGTGGCGTGAGAGAATCGCTCAAATCTGGTGCTGAAAGGTCTTAGCGGGGGCTACACACTGTTTTTCCCGTGTAAAGATCAAACCCCTTCTCGCTCGCTCTCCTTGCTATCATTTTTAATTAATGAAGGCAGCGATGCCTGCGGATACGGAACTGGAGAGAACGCCCTCCCCATCCCTCTACTGTATTTCCTTTAAGGAAAAAAAATGGCAGGGAATAATAATAATAATAATAAAAAAAATCACAATCAGCAAAGATTGTAATCTGTCCAACAGATCCAGGTGATTAAGCACACTCAGAGCTTCGTTATTTTTTTCTGGTTGCTGTGGGCTGTGGGGACGAGGGGGTTACGTCTCGGGGCTGGTCTGTGATTTATGTAAAACATTTTAGTGCACCGGAAAACAGACAGCGGAGAAAATCCAATTCCAGATGATTCAAAAGGCACAAAGACAATGGGAGAAAAGGACCAAGTTCAGCTCATTTAAATGTTGTTAATTGTTCATTCCCATAGTGAGATGGTTTCTTCTGCAAATGAGAGAACAAACCCTTTAACTTTGTTGTGTGTTTTTTGTTTTGTTTTTTTTTTGCTAGCACCGTGCCAGGACTGAAGTGAACCCAAATAATCTTAATCACTGAATAGTACTTGCTGTTTTATGACTGTTTAAAGAAAGCAGGAGAAGAAAAAAAAAAAAAAGAAGAAAAGCTGCAGATAATGCCATACTGGCACAAAGAGCTGGAGCGAGGTTGGAAGTCACTGCAATGTGCACCCAGACCTCTTGGAGGTCTCGAGCACCGCTAGAAACCAGCAAATGGGGGGGGGGAAAAACCCCTTTCTAGAGGGAACAAAGTTCCGTTTATTGCTCACCGGTGAGGGCTGCAAAGGGGGCGGGGGGGCTTTACCTCCAGCCACACACCGGTGTTGTGCTCTAGGTGCCCACTACTTTATTTATTTGTTTTCCACGAGCAGCGTCTCGTGATGCAGCAAATAATTCCCTCAGAGCCGCCAGATCCGACTGAATTTCGGGCTCTGGGGAGCGATGTGGGCTGGCAGGGGAGGTCTGGCAGGGGAGGTCGCAGGCTCTGGCAGGCTGCCCTCGCCCCTCCGAGCCGTGCCTGGCATGACTATATAAGGAGAGAGGAGGAAGAAAGAGGGGCACGAGAAGGAGAAACGCTGCACATGTAAATATGGGCGTTTGGTGGAGGCAGGAGCCCGTCTGTCCCCAGTTTGTCCCCGGTGGGGGTGGCTGGCTGGGGTCACAGACCCCATCACAGGGTCCACAGTGCCAGAGCTTTACATCCCTTCCCAGCCCCTTTTCCTGTTGGTGGGTCCCTCACTCCCTCTTCCACTGCCTCCCCTGGGCTTGGGCTGTGGGTGCTAAAGCAAAATGAGATGGTTGAAGGGGTGTAGGTAACGATTATCTCCCTATTCAGCAACAGTGCCCTGTGTCTGCCCCACCTGTGGGCTTGAAATCCTCACAAAACACGACTAATTCCCATTCCTTCCCCTCTGCCTGTGCCTTTCCTGCCTTGGTTTAGGCTCTGCAGAGCAGGAGTGGCAGCACACAGGCTGGTTCAGCCAGCACTGCTTTTCCCCATCACTGACAACAAGCAATACAAGAGCAAGGTAAAGCAGTTTTTCTAAGGAAAGCAGAAAACCCCTCACATGTAGTTGGGAAAAACGGAGAAAAATAAACCCAGCTTTGCAATTCCCTGCCTTCACATCTCCTGTCTCTGCTCCCTGAGGAATTCCCAAGGCCCAGCCCCGCTCATGGGCCAGGTGAGGATACAGCATTTTGGGACAGGAGCAGGGGATGAGGCTTCTGCTGGGACACACTGGCTATTGAAAAGACCCCAAAAGCGCCAACAGTTAATTTTTGCTGCTCTTTTCCTAGAGCATGCTGCCATTTGGTGTGGGCTGAGGTCTTCCCTACCTGGACTAACAACAGCCTGGCTGGAGTCACACACTGGATGTGTAAGAAAAGAGCATCCATTTCCCTACCAGGAACGATGCTGGAAGCAAGGAACACAATCCCAGCCACATTCCCCCTGCAATGCTGCCAGGATAGGTATCCCTGAGTATTTAGGCTATAGCAGAGGTCAAGGCTCCAGCTCTTCTCTAAGGACCCGACCATCTCGTTTAATTTTCCACACTTCAGCTCCTACCACTCCCCTGGAAAATGGAAATACATTCAATATTTGCAAATCCCCGGGCTCTCCGAGGAATTGCTGTCGTTAAGAGCTCCATACATCACGGGCAAAACATTTGTTTTTGTCATTAGAAGAGACAGGTCTCCTCAAACCGAAACGCAACATCTCTGTTGTCTCTGCCTGACACTGTTTTCTTCCCTCACCCAGAGCACACCCAGGGAAACCAGGAGCCTTTCACTTCATTTCAATGGGCTCTGGAACAGGCCCCTCATGCAATATGCATTTAGTCATATAGTGCTGGCAGAAAAGGGATCCTGAATGAGACAAAATATCTAATCAAGTGCATTTACCCCGGGCTTCAGTCACCCACCTGCACCAGGATTATGTTTGATAGCGTGCAAACTGTACCAGAGTTTGCTCTATAGCATCAATCACCACATTATGCTGGGATGTTTTGCATTGGTTAGGAGAAGCAATTTATAATTTGAGATGACTTTCAAGTTAGGAAGCAACTGATTACGGAACAAGAACTTTGTAACTCCGCGGAATTAAAAACCCACGGCTCGGAGTGAATCATGTGCAAATTGAAATTGTGCCTCATTAAAATGGCTGCCCTGCCCCACTCTGGAGGTAGGAAAATAGGCCAAGTGAGGGTTGTGGTGGATCCCGAGATCTTTATGAATGAAAATGTCATCTCGAGTACATCTGTCCCATCACTTGGAAGTGGAAAGGTGCTATTTAAAAAAAAAAAAAAATCTCAAAATACTTCAGTCATACGGGGGAGGTCTTTTTTTTTTTTTTTTTTAATTTAAGGTGAAACACAGATCTGACAACAAAGCAGAACTGGAAGTATCTGGGAGAGCTGCAAGCTTGTGATTTTCCAGGCAGGAGTTGCATTCCCTCGATGCTTAAACCAGCACGATTTGGGGGAATTTTTGCATGGTGGGTGTCAAACTGAAGCAGTTTTTTCGTGCTTCTGTTTCTGTTCAACGTTTTTCCATAATGACCTTGACAGAGAGTGTGTTTATTAAATTTGTGGGCAACACGGAGCTGGGAGAGCCCGCCAGTATGTTAAGGTCAGAATTAGCCTTCAAAATGATCTGGATAAATTGAGAAATAGTCTGAATTAACTGGCTGGAATCCAATGGGGATAAAAGTACAATATATTGGACGTAGGCTGGAATATTCCAAAGCATAAATAAACCCCAGGCTGACCAGGAGTCCTGCAGAAAAGGACCCAGCAGTGGGTAACAAGCTGAACACGAGTCAGTAAAACCCTGGGTATATGAAGGAATTATTTCTGCCCTCTTCCTAGCTGGAGAGGATTGAGCTTGCAGAAAGGTGGAGACATCCTGGAGGAGCTGGGAAAGGGTGCTCACATCCTGGGAAAATCATGTCCAAGGAAAACTAGGTGTAACTGGAGTTGTTTAGCCCACCAAAGACAAGGTGTGCATGTGAGGGGATGCACAACCACCCTTGTCAGGTAAACACAAGATTTCTAGGAAACAAATGCAAAGTAATAATTTCAAATTTAAGCAAAGACTTGGTGCCACCCTGCAGATTGAGGAAATCCATTCTTCCCTGAGCCAAAGGTTGGCTGTCTCTGCTTGTTGGGTGTTTTTTTTTCCCCAGAAATGAGCTATAGGAAAGCCAAGACTGTGACAAACCAAAGAGTAATAACCCCTTCCACATCAGGACAGAGGTGTCAATTAGCTGTGGCCTCACTGGGACTTAAATACCCCGAGTTTAGACCCTTGTGTGCCTCCTGCAATTCCCATTGCCTTGGCCAAGCCACCCTAATTCTTGTGTGTGAGTGTTGGAGCCCCTCTGGACATTTCTGGAGGTGGATAAAACTCACCAGGATCTTGGCTGGGGTGACTGTTCTCCCTCAAGGCTCCGTCTCCTGAGCTCAGTCCAGACTGTTGCCAACCTCCACCTTCCCCCTGGAGAGCTGAGGGAAGGCGTGGTGATCCCCTCCCTGGGTGAGTCATTTTCCCTCATGGAAATTGGGATAATTACTGTTCTACAGGTGCTGCATTGCTGCTGGAGGAGATGGAGAGCCCTATTCCACCAAAAAGCTCCGTTTCCTGGGGGTTGAAGCATCTCCTGGCATTCAGGGAGTGATGATTATCTTTCCTATGTGCCACTAACTCTACAGATGATCTTGGGCATCTCCCATCCCTGTTTCCCTCAGCCACAGAGGAGACAGGACACCACCAGCCCAGTACCAGCAGAGTGTTATCATCCTCCATCAGTAGTTATCCTCAGCCAGATAATTATCCTGGTGCCAGACCACCTCAGCACTTCTGCTTCCTCCTCTGGAGGGTAAAAACCCCACTTGCAACCACATACAAAGCAATGGAGGTTTTATTTTCCCTGACATGTTCAGACAGCATCCTAGATTTTTAGGTAATGGACAAATCCTTCAGGGATGCTGCTTCCAGGAAGGTGGGGAGTGCTTCACTCTCCATTTATTTCGGTAGAAAACTTGTGCTACCCCACTATAATCCCTTTGTGTGTTTTGGTACTGCAGATACAGAGCACAAAATGGCAAATTCCTGGTCAGTGCAGCCAAGTGTCCAAGAACTGTACTCCTTTTTCCTTGTTCCACAGGCACTTTAGTGGCTTTGGGGGCCAAATTAATATGAGATCTGTTTTTTCTCAAGGCATCACCATCACCTCAGAAGCGAAACACCACGAGGAGATCATAAATGTGTCCTTGAGGTGTAAAAGAAAGGCAGTGAAAAATATGAGCACAAATAAAAACACTGACTTAGGCTGCACACCCTGAATATCAATCTGTTTTCCAAAATAGTGTCTTTCCTTTAAGGCTGAAGGATATATTGCTTTATAGATAATGTTGACCTGACACTGACTGATAAAAGCAATCATAATTTGGGGGCCATTCTCTTCCACAGAACGTTTAAATAAAAAATAATAATAATGAAGAGAAATCATTGGGAGTTTTCCCAGGGGAAATCCCACCCCTTTGGCAGGTGGGATTCACACTCAGGTTGTGCACCTGAATTTTCTGGGCCTGCTGAGACCCAGCAGTTCAAGCACTGGGAGCCAGTGGCCACGTCCACCCCTCCTGGAGTAGCAAAAAAGTGAGTTGGAGTTCAGGTTCTCCAAGCCAAAACTGACTCCAAGTCAATTTTGTTGGCACACTCGGGTGTTTCGCAGCTTGGAGAATCCTTGTTCCCTCCCAGACCAAATCCCAAGCCAGAGGCTGCTTATCAGTGACGTGAGAGATGAACTGTTGGGGCTCAAACCCGGACAAAACACGATGTGTGACTGCTGGGTGTCTCATCCCTGTACTGTCCTGACAGTCAAGAGGGCTTAAATCACTTGATCCAAAGACTCTGGCTGAGAAAACCAAAGCAAACTGGACTGACTTCCCCTCCTTTGCTGGGCTGTTGTGTTAGACCAGCTAAAAAAATCACCAAGATTTCCCCCTTTTAAAACATACTTTGCTTGAGGTTGGCTTTATTCTGATTTTTCACACAGAACTTTGCTAGGAGCACGTTATTTGGCTGCAATCAAGCATTTGAAAGCCCAGCATGCCAAAAATCCAAACTGCCCCTGCAACCCAATCCCCCTCCCTTTGTGCCTATGCATCACCACACAGGCTTTTATGGTCCTCGTAGGGTTGGAGAAGGGGAAGTATCAGACAGGCTTAATGGCAAATTAATCATCATTATCATAATAGGCCCCGTCCATAACACACACATTCCAAATTACACCGAGGGCTGTCCTGCAGCCACTGCTCCTGACTTATTTTATTCATGAGCCCTGGCACGGGGAGAGCCGGGGAGCACAAAGCAGAGAATTCCTCGGCCAAATCCTAAAAAACCCGGGGCTCCTGCAAACTCCACGTGGATGGGAGCATTGCCCTCTCCAGCAGCTCGGGATTTCTCCCCGAGGGAGGTGAAAGAAACCTCAAAATGTAAATTCAGGCAAGGAGTTCAGCGTTTGTGTGGGTACAAACGGAGCCAGGCAGGGCAGAGGCTGGGAGAGAGAGGGCGAGGAGTAGAGAGGGAAAGCGCACGGGAGATTTTTTTGGGTTGGTTTTTTTTGTTTTTTTTTTTTTTTAATTCCTGCTTTTCTCACAGGATGAAAACTGCCTGGCCTAGCAAACTGTGCCAGAGCCTGCCTCGAGTTTCTGTGTCCCCAGCATTCATTAGTGATTACATGCCCCCCGAACACCTGCGAGAGCAGCTTATAAAGCCCGCATTCATGGGCCCTGGCAGCACCAGCATGGGAACTGCAGGCTACAGGGCGGCAGTCATTGTATCTCCAGATAAAAAACATTCTCTTACCCAGCCCTCTGAAAATAGAAGCTGGCTGCGATTTCGCTCCGGCACCACGGGGTATTTAAAAAGAAAAAAAAAAATAAATAAAATAAAATAAAGAAGGGTTACTTCACCTCGGGCCCTTTTAAAGTCAGTTAAGTGCGTGGCTGTGGTGCTGTTGGGAGCCCTCTGTTATGCAGCAGGGGGAAATCACAGGGTCCCAAACTGTTTGCTTGCTGGAGCATCTGGCAACGGTGCCATTTCTTCCCTCGCACTTCCCATTTCTTTCCCCCCTAAAGTTGCTTTGACAGGGGCTGCTGTGTCGGGGTGGTCAGCAGTGCAAGGTGCAGAAAGAAAGGCACTGGGCTCCAGTGGTCCCACTGGAAATATCAAAAGACTTAGAGAAAATAAAAAGATTGTTAAAAAGAAAAAAAAAGGCACCTACGACGCTTAAATAAATGCACACCTGAAATGTTAGATCACAATGGTGCCTCACATCCATCCGTGCTGCTGGGATGGGCTGCAGGGGCTGTGGGTTGGTGCTGTCAAAATGTGCCCCACCAGGGGTGGGCTGTGGGCCAAAGGTGCTGCCAAGACTTACAGGTGCTCCCTGGAGGAGAGCAGGGCCATGTCCCACCCGCCCCTGCACAGACACGTCACGCTGGCCATGCAGGGAGGGTTATTGCCATGAGGAGAGGGAGCCTGTGTGTCAATAGTTAGCTGAGATGCCACAGAGAACCCCAATTTTGAGAAGCTGAAGAGTCCACTCCTTCAAAAGGCAGGTCTCAGTTGTGCCTCACCTTCGGGAGTCCAGAGAGCAGGACAGCAAAAGGGACCTGAAGTCGTTTCAGGAGTGACAGAGCACAAGGTCAGAGAGGATGGCTGCTGGCACAGAGACCTGGGATGAACACAGGGATCACTGGGACACGCTGCTGTTCCACACTGTCATCTCCCAGGAGGGGTTTGGGGTGGTGGCTGTGGTGCTCTAAGTGCAGGAGAAGGTGCTTTTATCCACCACGAAGGGATCTGAACACACCGTGTAGTGAACACACGATCCAACCCCAGAGTGCAGACTCCGTATGAAAAGTCCCTTCTTAGTCTCCTATGCTGGGCCCCCCAGAAGAGAAATGAGGATGGAGAATGCTTCAGTGCAGCCTCTGCCATGAGCCATCCCAAGCTGCTCACTGCTCCAGTCCTCATAGGGCAAAGCACTCCAGAAACTGGGAGAGGAACTCTGCAGGAATAACTTTATTTGCTGCTGGCACTCAGCAAACTCGGGGGAGAAGGGGAAGCTGCCCAAAAGGGTTTGTGGCACTGCCCAAAGCTGCAAAAAGAGCAGCAGAAGTGACTGCAAGGGACACCTGGAGCCTCGCTGGGTCAGGAGGGTGGAGCTGGGGTCTTGCATCGCTGTTTACACCAGAACATTGCAGTGCAATAGGAAGATGACTCAATCGAGATAACAAATCTGATGGCAACATCTCTTGGGTGTGAAGACGCCTCTGCTGGGTTATCAGAGCCCTCTGTGATGGCAGAGCTTTCCAGACCAGCCCCTGCCCAGGGTAAACCCTAAAGCTGCCACACTTTTGAGCCCGATTCACACGGACTCAGAGCCCCTTTTATTACCACAAAGATGCCACCTGAACAAAATGCAGTGCCAAAAGCCAGGGGGATCCAACCAAGAAGCCCTTCTGTGCTGAGTCCCAGGCTGACAGGAGATATTTTAACATTCATGATTCTCGAGGATACATTGAAAACAACTGCATTTTTAAAAACCTGTTCAAAGATTCGCTTGACACTGATTTCCAGAGCAGCCAACCCAGGGTTCACCTCATCTAAATTTTATTCCCTTAAAAAATTAAATGTCTAGTCTGAAGTAGCTATTTAAAACTCCCTCTCTAGTCAGTGGAGAGGCATCACTACCTCCAGAGGGTTGTTTCTCCCATCCTAAATCCTCCTAACACAGGATTATAGCAGGAGGCAGCAACAGTTACGCAGTGAGAACGTGTCAGGACCACTGCAGTTAAATGATTATTGAAGAGGAGCACCAGAGGGTTGCAGAGAGGGCAGAAAAGCTGATTTTGCACCTCAAAAGGGAGAGGAAAAGCAGAAAGCAAGCCATGCAGATGAAGTCCCCCATACCTTTCCAGGAGACGAGCTCGGCACAGCCGCGGAGGAGCTGCTGTTGGAATCAGGATGACTCTGTAATGCACCTGTCTCTGCCCACACTGGCACTTTGTGGGCCACCCACGGACCATCCCAGCCCTGAAAGTCTGCTCTGCACATTCCTAAGAGCACACGGGTTGTGGTGAGCGTGTCCCTGCCCAGAGCAACCCTCCCTGCGCAGCAGGAAACACGGGCCTTTGGTGTCACCTTTGCTTCAACGCTGTCCTTGGGTGGCCAAGGGTTGACCATTGGGTTGTCCCTGCCAGCACAGCGCCCTGAGGACCTCAGGAAGAGGCACTGCCTGGCTGGGAAGCTGTGGGAGGATGCCAGGCACAGTGACCTGGGGTCCTTTTGCAGAGAGGGAGGAAGAATCCAACAGCTCCGGCCACAAAGGTGGAGACTGATATCTCTAAGATCAGTGGATTATATCTTACATCCCCAGCCACCTCAAAATTCTACCATTTCCATTCTCTTGCCATTCGAGGAAGTGAAGGAAATAACATCTTCTTTTAAAGAAGGAAAAAAAGGAAAGGAAAATATGCAGCAAACTCTCCTGTGTGTGTTTTTGACTTAGTAATATCTGTAGCCAATTTTCCCAAGAGACACAAACAAACACATGCCGAACCAGAATATCAATGAGGTCTTTTTTAGAGCAGGCACATTAAAATGCAAAACAGGAGATAATGAGATAAAGCAGCAAGTTACAGGTTTCTTAATTCCAGATTTTTAAAGCCTGTGAAGTAGCTGGAGGAAGAGGGAGCTGAGTTAAACCTAGTGGAGGGCTTGGCTGGAGGGCAGCTCGTGAGGCTGAAAGACTGAGGGTGGAAAAGAGGAGCACAGGGAGGGGGAGAGATCAGGGACCCCGAGGGATGTAGGTAAGAGCATTTCTTAGCTGTGAGGTTGAATCCTCCTCTGAGGGCTGCCACTCTGCACCTGTATGCCCCGGATTTGGAGGGGCAGATGCAGCACAGGGACTTGGGAAGGGAGAGGAGAGGCCAGGGGGCAGTTTGGTTGTGGCTCAAGGCAAAGCAAGCAGCTGAACCTTCCCATCCCACATCTCCCTGTGATGATCCAGCCTCAGACCATTGGTCCTCGTTTTAACACAAGCCATAGCACGTAAAAAGCTGGCAGAGGAGAGGACACAAGCTCTGCTCCCCCAGGAAGGGGTCAGAGCATCCTCCTGCACGTACAGCCCAGGGTGGTGGGTGAATTCAGGCTCTGGGACGAGCCTGTGCTCAGCTGACAGCCTTGCTGCAGCCCCAGAGGCTTTTCTGGGCTCAAAACAGCCATGCTGAGAGGCAGAAAGGTGGTTTTGTTCCTCCTTTCAGGGCTCCAGCCCCGCTGAATAACAGCTCCATGTTTTCCCACCCGTCTGCCTGCCCCTGCAGTCCTGCAGCCCCCGTAGGTGACACTGGAAAATTCGGGGTCACTTTGAGGAGGTGACATTTCGGATACCGGTGCCAAAAAGATCATGAAAGGAAAATTAAAAGAAGAATGAATGAGAGGAAATGGAGAGAGGGGGGAAAGCATAAGAAAGAGCCATTATTTAACCAGACCTGGCCAAGGGTAAAGGTTTTAATTCTTTCCAAGTGCCATATGTGGTTGCCTGTGGGGGAAAGGCAAAGCCATATTTATCTGACTGAACCAATAATTCATATCTCTTTCAGAAGCCGACTTTGGTGGACTGTAGATCTACAGCTGTTCCTAGTCTAGGTCCAGACTTTCCCGGTGGGAATCACTGTAGCAACACGTCTGACTTATAGGATTCATATGGAGGGGGATAGGAGACCCAGAACTGTAAATTCAAACCGTGTGTACGTTACTTCTATGCATTCAATTCAAAAGCATTTAGGGCTTTTCAAAACAGTCCTTTCACTACAGGAAAACTCCCCCACACTCACAATTTAAAGGAAACAGATCTTTCATGTTTACCCTTCCTGTTTCTTGTAGGAGGTCTCGAAATAAAGGTAAGAATGCAAAGCCGTTTTATATTTTTCCAATAAAATTCAGAGCAGTTGCCCTGGTGCTGTGTGTGGAGGGGGATGGTGGATGTGTTACATGCTGCTGGGGAATAAATCATGGTATCGTGATTAAACAAAGAAGGCTCAAGAAATACTTTGACTTCCCCTCATTTTGCTGAAGATTAGTCAAGATTTTGTTCAGTCTCAGGTTTGTTTTGCAACACACACGTCCCTCAAAACTCGTGGGCAACACAAGGGTGACAAGAGTATTTGTTGGGGGCTCAGCTCATTGAAGTTAATGGAGATCTAATGTCTTTTAACAGCAGAAACTTTGGCCTGTTCTTTTACCTCCTTAGGGAACACACAACTTTCTCTCCGGGGATGCTCAGAGCTTGTGTCACTGGTGGTCACATGGAGCTGAGCAGGACTCTGTCACTCCCCACTTCTTCATAAACTGACCCAGGACCAGGGGAGGCACCAACCCAGACACAGAGGTAGCAAAAGAGATCCTCATCCAAACCCCATCGAGGTGACTGTCCACAGGCCAGCTCAGAAAATGGCAGAGAGGACCATGAGCCAAGAGGTTTTCCCCTCCCAGATCTGCAGCTGAATCCGTGGCAGAGCCCTGCAATCCCTGACTATGGATAGCACCCCCTCCTAGGGAGAAAACAGTTCTGCCAAAGGGCCAAAGCACAACTCGAGTAAAACTGACTTCTGTTACAGCTTTTATCCCTTTACTGGTCACAGGAGCAAACCAGGTGCCTCACAGCTACTGCAGGAGTCTGAATTAGGCACAGAAACCCAGGATGGTTTGGGTTGGAATAGAACTAAAAGCCCTTCTCATTCCATCCCTGCCATGGGCAGGGACACCTTCTACTAGACCAGGCTGCTCACAGCTCCATCCAACCTGCCCTTGGACACTTCCAGGGATGGGGCGGCCACAGCTTCTCTGGGCAACTTGTTCTAGTGCCTCACCACCCTTATAGTAAAGAATTTCTTCCTAATATCTAGTCTAACCTGCACTCTTCTAGCCCAAAGCCATTCCCCCTTGTCCTGTCCCTCCAGGCCATTGTCCAAAATCCCTCTCCAGCTCTCTTGGAGCCCCTTCAGGTGGTGGAAGGGGCTCTAAGGTCTCCCTGGAGCCTTCTCTTCTCCAGGCTGGACACCTTCAGCTCTCTCAGCCTGTCTCCATAAGAGAGGTGTTCCAGCCCTGGCAGCATCATTGATAAGTCTTCCCAAGCCTGGCTTAAGCACCCACTTCCCTCTTTCCATCTTTCAAGTAGGTGCTGGGAGGGGTAAGTGATTCAGTTCTGTTTTCTGCACCATCCTTGGGGATCCTGCACTGGAAGGTGCAGGAGGGGAGCTGCTGTCACTGCTGTGAGCCCTGTGCATCCTGTGCATTTGATCCCATTTTTGTTTGCTTTCTGTCTCTTTGCCTGCCTCATGTATTATGTATGATTGCCAGGGAAGGTCTCGCTGCTCACTACGCCAAGGAAAATAAAGAGTTTTGAACTCTGAGCTCAGATGTGCTCTCTGTGTGTCAGAAAAGAATCACTACTGGGCTGTTCACCAGCCCAGAGCCTCAACACGACAGAAACCACCCCAAACCAAGTGTTCCACCTTCCTTTTACACCACTGAAGGCTTCAGCCTGTCTTCTCATTCCCTCCTGCCCTTCCCCTTGCTGAATCCTCCTGCTTGGGGGCTCTCCCCCTCTTTACTACAAACCAAATAAACATAAGATCAATAAGGATGGAGACAACTCCACAAATTCCACAGTGCAAACCTGGAGTCAGACACCTTGCAGAACAACAGAGAGAAATTGGTTTTCCTCTTCTCCTCACACATGAGCTGGTAGGATTTTTTCCCCAGTGCACTCTGGAGCACAAAAGACTGGCCAGAGTCAGCACAATTCAGTATCTGGGAGCACCCAGGTAGCTGTCAAGGGTGAGGTTCGTGTTAGGGGAGTTTTTAAACCTGAAGGAACCTGCACTGCAGTTCTGATCCAGATGTCAAATCTCTGCTTCCTGTAACATCAGTTGCCTACAGTTTTTGGCCCGGAGAAACATGGGGTTTACTCAAAACCATATGATAGTGCTGCTGTACTGCTGGAACCAAATGTTTAAAAAATGTAACATGTTGGAGATGATATAAATGCATTTTAACAGGGGCATGGAACTCATAACTGCAACACACTCAGCCCAAATCTTCACTTTGTCTGAGCAGGGCTAACTTCATCAGCTCAGGGAGCAGGCAGGACTTGGAAGGGTCTATAACATTTTGGCTGCAGCAGTCCTAGCCATGGAGGAACATTTTCTTTAACTGATTCTAGGCCCTCCCTGGGAAAATATCAATAAGGAGCTGCTGCTTAATACTAATAACTCTTTTTTTTTCCTCTCACCAAGGGTCTGCTCAGATGCTCAGTCTCAGATGAGTGCTGGGCAATGTTTCAGGACTCTCTCTCCACCATCAGTAGAGCCAAAATCTGGTGGTACTGTTGGCCCAGGGGGTAGAGAAAGGGGATTCATACTTTTCACTACATTTTTGGCCCAACGCTCCTCCAAGAGAAATGTCCCGTTACATTTTCTGAGGGAGGTTTTCATCAAGAACACAGGCACTTCCAGCCCTGTTCTCAGAGCCTTTATTGGTAAATTGGAGCAGACAGAAAACTGCTTCTTCCTGAATTTCCCTGGCTGAGGTGTCACGTTGTGCCGGGTGATAGATGGGACGGGGAGTGACAAGTTGCAGCAATTACCAGATCAGCGCCGGCTCCTTGCGAAGGAGGCAGCTCCCTGCAATAGCAGGGCTGGCTGCCTGTTGTGGGAAAGCTGGGGGAAGAAAAACTGAACCCAGTCAGAGCTACCTACAGCAGTTCTTATCACCAGCACCGAGCTGCAGGTCTTGGACCACACGCACGATCTCCTGAGACCAAATCATCTGTGTCTCGCATGGAAAGGTGAGAGGCAAGAGCCAAAAAGGACCTAAAGACACCATGGACCTGTATTTTAGACCAGTCTGGAGGCCTGTTTGAGAATATGTGCCCATCTCAAGGAAAACAAAGCATGTGGGCAACACCCTCTGTCTGCCTGCTCTGGTAGGGCTGGTTTCAGCACAAGCCCCAGCACTCGTGTGTGGCTCACACCTCACCCGAGCCAAGAATGGGGAGCCACCCCTCTAAACACTCAGGCAGTGCCTAGAAACCCTCAACAGCTGCTCTAGATATCTCTGTCTGTCTTTCCCCCTCAGTTTTTCTGTTCAATATTATATTTGTTAAATATATTCCAGCGATATTTTACTGATTTTGGGTCCACAGCTTGGAGAGCTCCAAGGGTCTCCTCCCTCTCCAGCAATCTGACAAATAAAACGCTGGGCAGAGAGGTAGGAAAGCACATTTGTGTCCATCACAGAGGAGGGGATTGCCTCCAGCTCCAGGGCTGTGCATCCCCATCACACAGAGCACAGGGGGGTTTGCTCTGAGTGGCTCCACAAATGCAGCTGGTGTCAGCCCTCCCTGGGGCAGCTCCAGCAGCTTGGGAAAGTGGGGACAACACAGTGAGACAACAGTTGTACCACCTGAAGTAGGAAAGGTGTGCAGATGGGCCCCATCTCTTCGAGAAGCCTCCCTGAGCTCTTCACAGGACAAGTCTCCCTGGGGTGAATCCCCTCTCTGTGACACGGGGCTTGCAGGCACCAGGTTCACACACCCAGCAGCAATCCTGGTTATCCTAACTCCATTTCCACCTTGGAATACACTGGTGCTGCTTCCTCTTGCTGTGCAAAACCCCTGGAGATCAGCAGCTGACAAGTGCTAAATCCTATTTCTACAGAGCAGGGAAGCAAATCACATCCCCCAGCACCTCTCCCTCCCAGTGAACCCAGTGGGAGGCCCCCTGAAGTCCCCATGGAGGGTTTCAGACTGGTGTCACTGGGCATACTGGACCCACAAGGACCAGCCCAGACTTTGCTGACCCCAACACAGCAGTTCACACCAAGCTGGGCCAGGTTTGCATCAATACCATCTCCTTTCTGGCTTGTAGGGACCCCTTCTTCACTTGTCTCAGGTCTGCTGCCCCAAAATCAAGCTGCAAATTAAAAATAAAAATAAAAATAGGGCTTAAATGATTTCTTTTCCCTCTGTGGGCTCTGTTATTCCCCAACCCCCCTCCAGGACTGGCCCTGGAAGTGGTTTTTGCCTTTTCTCAGGTGATGGGGGAGGGATCTGTGGACCCAGAGGCCCCAAACCCTTCTCTGACTTCGCTGCCTGAAGCACAGACCTCTCAGAAAACACAGATGAAAGGGAAGCTGGGGGAGGGCTCCAGACTGGGAGAAACAACCCTCGTGGCAGGTCCTTGGGCAGGGGTCAGGCTGCAGGACACAGAGGAGATATATTAAAAGGGGAAGCTGAAGGAATCTAAATAATCAGGCTCCCCACTGGATAGTGCCTTGACAAGAGGAGATGCTGTGAGAGCCAAGGCAAACTGACTCACACAGAGGGGTAGGAAAGGAAAACGCCTTCTCCGAGGGGATGGGGCTGGGGATGGAGCAGGAGACCTGGGAGGCAAGGGGGGGGAGGGCTGGGATCTGCGAGGAAATTAAATAATAGCCTGGAATTCCCAGGTGAAGAACAATGGAATTGAAAACAGAAAGGCCCCCAAGAGACAAACGAACCAGGACTGAGGGGCAAAACACACAGAGAGAGAGACTTGGGGGTGAATTCTGCCCCCCTGCCCTGTCCTGCCATCCCACCTGGGGGGGTACAGTCCTGCCAGGCACCCAGCAGCACCAGGACCGAGGTCAAGTGCCTACCCTGCAAGTCCTTACAACCTAAACCAGCACAGCCACGTGAAAAATACCAATTATTCCCATTTTGCAGCTCCAGATCTGAGGCACAGAGAGATTAAACCCAATTCTCGTACCCTGAAAGGCTCTTTTACCATACGGTGTTCCTCTAAAAGGGCTTTTAAGATGGTGTAAAATGTCCCTGCTTTCACTGGGGACTCAGACACCCCATCAGACCCCACTGTTATCACCCCTGGATGGTTATTTCAGGTGCCTCAGCTGAGCTGCAGCAACAGTTAAGCCATAAATATGCACTTCCCAGGTACAAGTATAAATCCTGGGTTTGTGCACAGGCCTACGGGGAACTTTCAGCAAGGTAAGGAATTCAGTGGGTGTTTGGGAAAGCCAGGGAAGAACCCTGAACGTGGAGGCCATTCGGGAGGCACATTTCATGGAATAGCCATTAGGAAACAACTTGGGAAAGAGGGATCTGTGGAACAGCTTCAATAAACTTCTGACACAGGTGTTATGAACTGATGGAGCCTCGTTGACTGCGACAGATGTGTTTTGATTGAGGACATGGTCCTCAGGGGGTGGGAAATTATTGACTTGGAAACAAACAACAGATTTTTTTTTTTCCTTTTTTTTTTTTTTTTTTAGCAATTCTGTTGTGTTTTAAAAATTCATGGCCAAGCCCTGAAAGCACTTTACCAATAAGCATTAATATTCCCAGAGGAGAAACTGAGGCTTAGGGAGTGGGAGTTACTGCACCATGAAGTGACACGATGCAAAGAGCAAGGCAAAGAACCTGAAGAGCTTCCACAGGGTTTCCTGAAGAGCTTCCACGGGGTTTTTCCTTGTTTTGGTCCCCCACAATATCCAACAATACCCCTCTGGAACTTCATTGCATCAATATTGAACCTTCCTTGGTAAATGCCCTACAAATGGAATGAACCATCAAGGCTTCCTGCCCCACATTCTGCAGAAAGCAGAGATGCAGATCCGAATTTTCAACTTCATTTGAAACTATTCCCTAATATTTAATCACCTTTCCCCCTGAGAGGCCACAGGGCTGTCTGCAAACCCCTGCATTCTTCTACCACCAGTCCAGCTTGTGTTCAAAAGCCTTTCCTATTTCCTTTTCCAGTGCCACATGCTGCTGTGTCAACATAATACAGGGTCTTCCTAAACAAAGGAATATGTGTCTAGAAACCCTCCACAGAGAATGACAGCCAGAACCCTGCCAGGAGAGGGAAAAAGAGGTCCCAGACTCGTTTTTGCAGCACAGCTTAAAAAGGGGGAGAGTAGGTAGCACATAATGCCAGGAAGTGCCAAAAACACATCATGTTAAGCTACAGGGTCTCAAGAACATTCACTGCTTAAAGCCCTGGATCAAGGTGAACCAAAAACTCCGTTTTACAGCTGCTGGCATCTCTCAGGTACAGGCTGGATTAACTCCAACACCCTGGAGGTTCTTCCATGCTCCCAAAGGATTATCCCTGGGATGTGCAACACTGCACAGGGGCGTTAGTTTTCTTCCCTCTCCCTGCTCATCACACAGGTATGAGCAGGTGAAGGTGTGCATGGCATCAATAGGGTGGGTTTGCATTGCTGCTGTGCCCTCCAACCACAGCTATAAAGAACCACCATTCCACTCCCAGAGATCCCTTCCCAGTCCCAGCTCCTCTCCCAGTTTGCCATTTCATCTTGGCCAACTCCATTTCCCTCTGCCTGGCTGACTTAACTCGAGCTGGTTGTGAGGCTGCAGCCAAAAAGGTTTTCATCAGAAAATATGGTTCAGAGGGGAACATATGACCTGCAGCTGAGCTCTGTCGGGGTGTGAGACCATTGGATTGCACAGTGGCACGCCAGACCTCCTCATTACCATGTAGGAGACATTCAGAGGACTGCCAAGGAACTGCAGGAAGCATATGCATTTGTTTAACATGGTGGTAGCACTGGAAGGAAGCTCAGGAAACATCAAGCCTTGTTGCAAGAAATCCTACCCTTCAGAGCTGGGGTGGAAGAGTGAAAACAACCCAGTCTGAGCCAGGATGGAGTTTTTTCCCAGGTGTCCTGTGGTACATTGTAAAGGAAAGGTGAAGTCAAAGCATCCCTGGTAACTGCATGACTTCTACTTTTTTCTGCCCTGGCTATCATTGAGGGAGAGGACGTGCCTTTGACCCAGGAGCACTCTGGATTTTTAGTTTCTATATTTCTTTTTAATCAACTCCAGCATGATTTTTGAAAATTATATAGATGACCTCTGTATTCCTTGAATCTTGGTGCTATTTCCCTCTGCCATGAGAGCAAGGGAAACCTCTTTATCCCGCTCAGACCCGCCAGACTTTCCTTCCGAGGACTTGGCCCCCTTCGTTTAGAAGAAATCCCAAATATTTGTTTTAATTGCGAAACGGATTCTCATAAACCAGCGGGGCCCGTGTGCTATCAAGGCTTTGGATTGCATCAACCCTGGCATGTGGGCTCATCAGGCAGATGGTCAGGGAAAAGCACCTTGGCACAGCCTTCGCTGGCATCTCACAGACAAAGGGCTGCTCCAGGGGCGCCGCAGCGCGGGGAGTTCTCCCTTTCATCGCCCCTTCCCGAGTGCTGGATCCAGCAGGGTGCTAAGCTTCTGTCAGTCTCTGTCAGCCCTTCACTCCCAATGTCTTTCTCCCCACAGTCTGGCTGGTGGGGGAGTGAGGTCTCTTGGCAGGAGCCCGAGCCATGGTTCTGTTTTTTGAGTTGTTTCTGAGCTGCTCTGTCTGCGCTCCCCCCATCCCTTTCCCATCTCCCCTTCCTGCAGGTTTGGACTTGCTCCATCCAAAGAGTGCCCAAGCCCACCTTTCAAAGCATCAGATTTTCACAATCCCTGGCTGACTCTGACCTCAAATTTGGTATCTTATCATTCCCAAAGGTTGGATTTGGGGAGCATTTTGCACTTATTGTTGAGGACACTCACGTCTTTCACCCATCAGGCAGTTCTGCTCCTCCAGGGAAGGGGGATGTCTGCCCAGGAGCTACAGATGTTTTCCTCTCCCTTGAACTACCAGAAATGAGCTTCTGCCATTCCATATGTGAAGCAGTGGCCTCCCATGGAGACAGTGGAAGCCAAAAGAGGTTTTTTGCTTGCAAGCTGGAGGAGAAACACTGATGAAGATTGACTTCCTGGGAGCACAGCCTGGACAACCTTGGGCGTGGTTTTAAAGATGAACATTTTGTCTCTGTTTAAAGTCTTTGAGGGCTGAGGGGTGCAAAGCTCTGTCAGGAAGCAGATTCCTGCGGGTGCAAATGATATCCCTCCCCATCTTTCCTAATAGCTGCTCAGATAAACTTCAATCCAAAATGACACCAGAAACCTTTTCATGCCTCCTTATGGCCAGCATGGTCAATTTAGCCCATTTTAGAAGATCCAGCCCAGGCAATGTCACAAACACAGGCTCTTAAAATTCTAGCGCTAAGAGTATTAATTTAGCCCGGCACATTAAGTCCACAGATCTTTCTGCCAATTATTTTGGATAATTGTAACTATCACCACAAACAGTTTGAGATGTACAGGATCTGCAATTATCTGTATTTCCCCCCCACTGTAAATGAAAGGAATAAGGAGTAGAACCAACAGGGAACAACTCAAAACTTCTATTTGCTGCTGGGAACATCTGAACCGTTTCTCTGACACCTTCAAGAATTGATTAAGGGGAAAGGGGGTGGACGGAGGCAGATTTATTTACAAACAGGCTGAAAAGGGGACCTAGAAACTGGAGGAAATGATGGAAAAATACTGAAGAACGAAAAAAAAGGGAAACACAGGAAAAACTGTAGAAATGATTAAGTGAAGAACAGAGCCTGCCCAGCAAAGCCCAGGTGTTTCTTTTGCTTACAGACAAGCAAAACTCACAGCTCCCGACCTGCCCCATTCCCACATGGCTCATTCCTGCAGCCCAGAGCACAAAGCCTGCTAAAAATGGTTAGAGGTGAAGACAATGTTTGCCCCCTCCCAGGAAAACACAGCCCTGGGGTCAGAAATGTTGTTGCAGGATGGAGCACAGAGCAGGGACAGGGGAGGTCGAGCTACACGGAGGGAAAAACCTTTGGAGAGAGCGCTCGGCACAAGGTGCCTGAGGAGGGGTAGGGCAGGCAGGGAGGGGGCTGCTGTGCCCCCCAAACCCAGTAACACCCCGGGCAGGATTCTGGGGAGCCTGGCAGGGTGGTTTCAGCATCATTCACACCCCACACGGGCTGTGGCTGCGTGGAAGGGTCCCAGGGGAGGATGCAGAGAGCGATGGGCACCTGCTGGCGGCAGGTCCCCGCAGCGAGGGACATCACCCCGCATCGCCCACCCGAGGAGGAGGCAGGCTGAGCAGATCCAGCCGGGAATGCCACTAGAGGGCCCCTGGGCCAGCGGAATGCGGCTCGTCCCGGGGTTGAGACCCGGCCAAGCCATCAGGGTTGAACGCCCTCCATTATTTTGCAGAGACAGACAGGTGACCTTTCAGCGAGCCTGAAGATACAGGGTTTGGCCATGGCCCTTCCAGCAGCACCGTCATCACTGCGACCCTCCTACATCAGTGCTGATGGAGATTCTGCAGCATAAACACTCCTTGCACAGGCTCCACTGCTGCTCTGGAGGTCTTCCATCCAGCCCCACACTGAAACTCAGCCTATTTAACATCTAATAAGTCAAGCACAGCCTGGAGAAATCTGATTTTCAAGCCAGAGTAGCATCTTGCACCCATTTGAAACGTCCATTTGGAAATTCAGTGTGAATAACACAAACATAAGACAGATGCTGCCACTTACCCAAACGTCTTGGAGGAACAAATGGGAAACCGAATTTGAAAGCAAATGAAGCAACCAGACTGTAGCTCTTAAGTGGACTATGTACTGTAGCAGGGGGAAAACTTGGCAGGAAGGAACTCGATGTTCACCGCTCTGCTTGATCTACATAGACCAGAAATGCACGTGGGGCTGGAGGCTGAACCAAAAGCAGGTGAAAACCCCTTTCTTTGGAGCACAGTTGGGACAGCTTGGCCCAGAAAGCCACTGTCAGGTGCCCCCTGAGGGGCAGTGGCAGCTGTTTCAGCAGGTGCACGGGGGACACACTGGGCACAACAGACCCATCTCACCACTGCTGCCTCCTCCCATGCAAAAAGTGGGCAAAGGGAGTGGCAAAGGTGACACCCGAGGTTTTGGGGGAGAAAACGAGGTTGGGGACGGGCTGGAAAGCGCTGTTTTTTTCTCTGTGAGCTCGCAGCCACCCAGACACTGAGCATTCACTCCGAGAGAGCACATTTAGTGCAGCTGGCATTGTGTCAGACTAGACTCGCTTCGTGCAGGAAATACTGAGCACTTGGACGCTCGGAGCGAGGGGCTGGGAAGGCGTCCAAGATTGTGCTTCACATCTGCTCCTGCGAAGCCAGTGCAAGCCCTGTTGGAGCGTGTGGGGTAAACAACAGCATCGCTGCTGAAACACAAGCACAAGCAAAGGCGAGGGCGCCGGTGGGGGCCCGTCCTGAGCCAGGCACCTTCGGGGAGGGAGAGGTGCTGGGAGGAGAAGGAGACGCTCGCTGGCCACGGCAAACTGCTTCCAGCAGCAAAAGATGCCACTCCAAAAGTTCAGATGTCGTGTTTTATCAGGGATATAAAACCCTGACATCAGTCCCCTGGTGAAGCGCTGGAGCCCTGACCCGTTTTGCCTGCACCATATCCAGCGTCCTACATCACCCAACATCCTGCTAAAAAATCCTCTTCTCTTTCGGCAGTCCGAATTAGTTCTTCAAAAAATTAGAAAACAAACACAAAATGCTAATTGTTGGACAATTCCAGCCACCTCCTGACTTTCTTTGGCTTTTCCTCATCACCTCCATAAAGCACAAGCCCATTAAATGCTTCCATTCCTGCTGTTGGCACCAATAAATCTAAATTTTCAAGCTTGGCAAACCCAGCTAAACAACTGGCACAGAGATAAATGATTCCTCTAAGATAATGTACAACTCTCATTACCCAGGGACTTTTTTTTTTTTTTTAATCCAATCCCCCAAATACTGGTTTTAAAGTCCTGGAAAACCACAGCTTTGTCCCCCAGCAATAAAGGTGCCAGTTTAATATAACGGAGCATTCCCTGGGGAGCGGTGACGGGTCCTCCTTTCCCTGGAAAATGCCTTGTGAGATGGCAGTTTTCATCCAAACTGGGAGCAAAATGCGAGTTTGAAAAATGCAGCCTCCCCAAACAGCCTGGAGAAGAAACTCTTTAGCAGCCAGCACCCCCTCTAACCATCTAATAAATAGCATTCAGCTCCAACTCTCCAACACTGCAAGGGAACAGGAGAACAAAGGGATTTGAAGCATGGATTAGATCATTCCAAATGGTCTCAACATTGGTGGTTTGGGGGCTTTCTTTTTTTTTTCCTTCCTTTTTTTTTTTTTTCCCCAGCCATGTGGCAAAGGCTGGATTTGAACCTTTCAGGACAATGTTTTGACACAAATATTTAAGCTATTTAAAATAAGTAATAACCTTCGGTTACCTTCAAGAGTATTATATTAAAAACAGAGAATGGGATTAAAACAGATTAGCTCCCAACGTTTCTTAATGTGGCAAACAGCATCAATCAGATCATATCAATGCAAGCTGACAGCTCAGGGAAATCCAGAGGAGCAGATTCTCTCAGAAAAATGAGATATTTGATCAATTCTTGTAAATTCTTTTTTCTAAGCTGTTAGAAACTGCATTGACTTCATAAAAATGTAATGACAGCTCAGCCTTTGCTTAGCATAACATCCTGGAAGTGCCTGAGAACATTGAATTAACGCAGCCCGGCGTGGCTGGGTGCAATCGAGGAGTAAATACTCCTGTCACTTTGCTGTCCAAATACTATTGCCCATCGATTTTCTACTTGGGGAAATAAGTGAAATGCCTCTCTTGCAATCCCAGCTCTTGATCTTGCAGTTTAATGCCTGCAGACAAACTGGTGCAGAGCCCCAGGGAAATCCCTCCAGCCACGAGGGGTGAGCTGGGAGATGAGTCCCAAGGCAGCAGCGTGAGAGCCAAGGTTTAAATATGCAGAAATTCCCTCTCACCTGGCTCTCACACTGCCCCTTCCCCAGGGAATTTGTGGATGCCCCATCCCTGGAAGTGTCCAAGGCCAGGTTGGACAGGGGTTGGAGCAACCTGGGCTAGTGGAAGGTGACCCTGCCCATGGCAGGGGGTGGAATGAGAATCTCTAAGATCCCTACTTTTCTCTTCTACCCTGTTACCTGTGCACTGCTGGATGTGTCTGCTGGTCCTTAACTGCCCAACCCAGGATAACCACACTGATGACTTTTTTCTTATATATTGTTGGACTTTTATAAACTTATGTCAGGCAGAAGTCCAGCCAGTTTTGTTTCTCTTCCTCGAGTTTTGGAGTCATCTGTGCACAGTAATAAAGGAAAAGTTATGGACTTGTGTGTTGTTTGTAAATTAGCCACCCTGATTTTGCACTGAAGGAGGGCAGGGTTAGGGGGGATACTGGAAAGAAGTTCTTCCCTGTGAAGGTGGTGAGGCCCTGACACAGAGAGGTTGTGGATTCCCCATCCCTGGAAGTGCTCAAGGTCAAGTTGGACAGGACTTGGAGCAACCTGGTCCTGTGGAAGGTGTCCCTGCCCGTGGCAAGGGGCAGGACTGGATGAGCTTTAAGGCCCCTCCCAGCGCAAACCAGTCTCTAATTCTGCATTTATCCCACGGGGAACAACACAAGGGAGTACCTGGTGGCTGGTGAGAGAGCAGGCAGAGCAGCAGCGTGGCAGTGCCACTGTCACACGAGGGACCTGTGTCACATTTGTGCTCAGATAAAGCCGAGCCGCGACTCAGCAGCGCAATCAAATCAGGCACGAACGGAGCAGAGCCCGCTGCTCAAAATGGCATTATCAGAGCTCTCCCTGGGAACCCAGAGCCAAATCCCTCTGCATTAACTTGGCATAATCTTTGAGAAATCTCTTCCCAACTGTTTTTAAATAAATCCCGTTAAATTCTGCGGTGAATTGGCCTTATCTCTCCACACCTGTGTGCCAGCCCTGGGGGTTTTTTCCTACCTTTTTCCCCCCGAGCCTGGACAAAAGAGAGCATATCTGTGTGTGTCAGTGTGTGTGTATGTCTGAGAGGAGCTAAAGAGACAATTATCTTCAGCTGAAAATAAACATCATGAAACTATAGATGCCTAATTTTTGCACCTGGAAGATCCTCTTACAGCTATTCACCATTAATCACTCTTAGCTAATAAATGAATAGAATAACTAATGTGATTAGAGTAATTTGCCTATTCATCAGGAATATTAAATGAATTGAATATTTTGTATTTGACTAGTCTCTCAGCATTTCCCTGATACTGTAATTAGCCCCATGCCTATTCCAGTGGCAAAAACACCACGTGGCCTTTGGAGCACAAGGACACTCGGGTTCATTCCTCATTGCTGGACAGATGGACACCTTTGTTTTATAGATTTAGGTAGGACAAACTGCCTCCCATCCCACTGGAAAAGGCCCTGAACTCGTGATAGAAGGAAATCAGGGGAGAAAAGAAGGATAAACACCTTTTTTTGGAGCAAACACCCAAAGAAAGAGATTTTACAGCCCAGCCACTCCTGTTCAGCTTGGAGGTCACCCTGAGGGATGACACCAGGGAGCTGGTGGTGACAGAGAAGCTGGTTCTTGGCTGTCATCAACATTGCTTAGGAAGTTGTCCAGGAAATTCTTGGCCACTGTGCCTCTCTTCCTTATTTTCTAGTTGGGAACACGACAGCTCTCAAGAGACATGTAGGTGAACTCCCAGACAGGTAACAGACCTGTTAATACATGCTGGGATGGTGGCTGTTCTACTTTAATCTTGCTGAGGAATCAGGGGGAAGCTGAACTATGCAAATGAAAATATAAAATATAAACAAGGCAGATATTCAAAGAGGGATTCCAGATATGTATATAAAGGGGAAAAAAAATCATTCAGACCTGGAATACGATTTTCCAAATCTATATGAGATTCTTTGAAAGGAGACAGGAAAGATTTAGAAAAATTATGCTGGTCCTTGTCTGTTTATAGGAAATAATGGGGCCATGCAGAACAACACAGAAAAGATGCATTAATAAAATTGCCAAAGATCATCTGTCACTTCCTCTTGGTAAGAAGCCAAAGCATTTTATAAAATGCATTTGCACTTAACCAGAATGATATCATAATCTTCCTTAGTCATATCTTTTCCTGCCTTCCTGATGCTCCACAAAGCAGACAGCAAAGGTTTGCAGGAGACATCCCCAGAATGCTGCATTAAAATTAAAAGGGGAGGATGCTGCACCTAAAAGCTGCACAAACAGAATCACCTTGAGCAGAACCTTGAGCACAAAACACACAGCACGGGGCACGTTCGGAGCAGGAGAGGAAATTAAGAGGAGAAAACAATGAATTATTGAAGGCTCCAGGGTTCTCTAGTCTGGATAAATCTAAAATTAGGATGTCATAGGACCTTTTTTAGGGTGTTTTGCTGTCTTTGACTGGAGTGATGCAGTTGTAAGACAGTTTTACTCTTTGACAAGGGCAAAGTTAGGGTTTCACCTCCCCTCCTTCACAGCAGTTTGCACTGACCTCACATTGTACCAAGCCCCTTCTTCATGTTCATTTTGGTTTTGGGGTTGTGGGGTTTTGCTGTTTTGTTCTGGCTCTCTATTTATCTAGCTGCAGAGAAAGCACAGACCTGCAGAACCTAAAATGTGAGTATCACTGGAATTCTGCTAAGGCATCAGCCTCCATCCTTATTAACTCTGCTATAAATCTAAACCTTAACTCCCAAATGCCCCTGTACTGAAGCAAGATCTGGATTCCTGTTGCAGAGATGAGCTATTGTGTATCACACAGCCAGCTGGAGAACATCCTCCAAGGCAGAGATGAGGCAAAGCCTGCTCTAAATTCTCTTTCATATAACGTTACACAACGTTGTAGTTTCTTTCTCAGCCACCACAGCTCCTCACCATTGTTTTCTTACCTTTCTACTGAGACCTGGAGTTTTCACTGTGAACCTCAAACGAGTTTCACAGATTTACTTAAGCATTTTTAACATCCCCCCCCCTTTAATTTCTCCTTTCAGATTGCTTTCAGACTGCAAAGTGTAAACCACTTTGATTCCTGGGTTGTTGTGAGAAAAATGCTATATGAATGAGTAAGTTATAATAATAATAATACATTACAGTGATAATGATGGATGTGTTTTAAACAAAGCCCCTGGCTGCCAGTGTGGAGGAGCTATGGAAAAATCAAAGATAATCTTGCATGAGGAGAATTGTAATGAGAAAGACCTGGAATATGTTATCTCTGAATTGCTCCTCTCTGGTTGTCCCAGTTTGGCTCGAAGAGTGTGTCAGGTCTCGAGCTAAATTTAGGCCCAGGTGCTGGGCTGCTGTCAGCTGGTGTGGCTGCCCTGACAGCCAGGAAATTGTGTGGATTCATCCTGGATTCATTTCCATCACCGTGGGGCAGGACCCCGTGGTGCTCAGCACTGTCCACACACACACACACAGCCCGTTTCATCCTCAAAGCCTTTGCCATCCAAACAGATGAAAGCAGAGAGAGACAGATTAAAAGACTCTCCCCAGCCACCCAACAGGTCACTGGCAGAGCTGGGAAGAGCTCCCGAGCTCTCCACGCTGTCCTGTGAGAAACCTGGACTGATGGTCCTGTTTTACTGCAGGTCCATCCAAATTCAGCTTATTTTCTATAGACAAACCTGGACATCAGGTCAGTCTCCCTGCCTGCAGGATGCTACACACTAAATCAACAGGATTCTTGGGAATATTGTAACAAAAATTATTAGTCTTCCTAAAAAATTAGATTTATATAGTAGGGGCTCCTTGATTTATCCCAATGTGTATACAGGTTTTCAGCTTTATTCCATCAGCTGCTTATCAAAATATCTCTAACATAAGCATGAATTTGGATGGAATGACACCCACAATTTCTTTGTTAAGCAGAGTTTCTCAATCCCAGGGAATCTGGAAGCACAACGGATGCACTGAGTCCAACACAGAAACGGGACAACAACCTTTTCCATCCCGGTCTCAATCCCAAGGGCTGTCAGACCTACTGATGCTAAAAGAGCTGAGGAACATCCCCTATAAAATATGAGGCAGAATAACGAGCGCTTCTATCCAAGAAGTATCACGGGATCTGGGTGACTGCAAAGCCCCTTCAGCAGCAGAAAACATAAGATCCAAACCAGTAGAGCTTCCTAAGCTCCCTAAAATGCTTGGGAGGCTTCACAAACCTTCCCCCCCCCAACACCAGAACCCCCCAGCCTGTGCAAATCCCTGGTGAGCAAGGTTTGGTCTGGGGGGGGAGGTGGTTTGAGGGTAGGGGGGGTTTATTTGGGGCCACTGATCTGAAAGTGTGCTGAGCCAACATCCTGATGTAAATCTCTCCCCCTGCAGGATAGCTCCTAGGACCCTGAGAAAGTAATCTCATGATTTATTAGGTTTTATAACAATGGCAATAAGCGAGGCAGGGTTTTAAGCAGCTAACTGAATTGTGATGTGGGATGGGTTTTTTTTTTCCTTCTCCACAGCACAATGTGGATCTGTTTAGCCTTATAGCTTGAATTTCAGTTTTTCTTTGCCCATGAGAAAGCCTGGTAAATGGGATTTGGGCTAGAAGCTATAGGGGAGAATATCTTTTAATTAACCAGGAGGATGGCTCAGGGAAGATCTAGCACTGTCTCTGAGCTGAGCTTCCAGCCTCATTGTGAGACAGATGGGTACAAATTAAGGTAGAGCAGCAACTGCAAATCAAATTGCCCATGGCTCTGGTTTAACGGGGTTTGGGCAGCACTGGGATGGCTCCAGTGCAGGGACAGCTTTGCAGGGGGGGACACTGCCCCTCTCCTGGCCCTTTCCAACTGCTGTGCACTGGGGATGGGGGCTCAGGTGATGCAAACCCTAGTTTCCCTGAGCTCAGGGGAGCGGTGTCTTTATTTCCAAGGCAAGGCAATCCAAACCTCTCATTACTCTGCTGGTGGAGAAATATTTTCCCCAAGAACACAGCGAGTTCCTCTGTCCAGAAGGCACAAACTGGGCACAGATCCTGCCCTGCCTGCATCAGGGTTGGCAGAACAGGGGCACAACTGGTCACGCTGACCACGGCTCCATCCCTAAATCCTTTATCACCTGGGGGACAACTCCAAGGCAGAGCAAGATTTACATCCACATGATACTCACAACCAGAAGTAGGTTGGAATGGTGGGACACTGGAGCTCCACAGGGCAGTGGTCACAGCACCAAGCCCAAGTTCAGGAAGTGTTTGGACAACACTCTCAGGGACAGGGTGGGATTGTTGGGGTGTCTGTGCAGGGCAGGGGTTGGACTGGATGATCCTGGTGGGTCCCTCCCAGCTCAGGATATTCTGTGATTCTATGAAACCCTCTGCTTTGAGGAACAGCTGAAAAGGCAACCTCATGAAAGGCCAGAGATCCTGCAGCAGAGAGCACTTCCCAAATAGCCTTAAGTGGGAACTCTCACCTTCCTAACGACCGAGAGAAGCACAAACAAGGCACGGCTCCAAGAGAAACCAAACTCCATCAGCGCCAGGGCTCAGGGAATGGCTGTGCCTGCTTCCAGCATGGACACTGGGGATGGAGCCGAGCCCAAAGGCTGTATCCCGATACCCCCACTCCTCCAGCTCATTTAATCCTGGCCCACAACCAGGCCCATCCCTCCTGTGGCCCCGTCTAGCTCTCCATATTGTGTGTGTTATTCCTCGCCAAGTCTCACAGTGTTTTACTGGACAAGGCATGCAAGTTAAATTTACATTTTATTTGAACAATGTTTCATCTTGTTCCTGTGTGTCTCTGCTGGTGATGAGGCAGTAAGAAGCTGATGAAATTTATTTCTGCTCTTTCTGCCATGCTGTATAAATAAAGGGAGAGGAATAAAATACTTCTCCAACAGGAAGTGTGAACGCTTTAATGCTTTGTTTGAATATGCGAGTTGAGAGACTGTATTTATCACACAGCATCTGTAAGAGTCTGCAGCTGAAATTTGCTCTCTAAAATTAAAAGATCTTATTTACATGCATTTTATACCTATGTCACACCACTGAACTTGGTGGCTTTACTCTTAAATCTGTGCTGGGGAAGAATCCCCCCCCAAAATCTGCACAAAAATAGCATATCCACTTTATTCTTGTAGCTCAGGTACTGTGAACTCTGGCTGGCTGCATTTCCCAAGAATAATTGGTGTATACATACCCCATGTGAGATTTATATTCCCCTGCATCCTTGGCTATATACAATATGATTTAAATGGCACAGGCACCGGAGAAAGTGGACAGTAAAGCGTACAGTATTTGAAAATAAACATAAAGCAAAATGGTTTGACATCCTATTTCACTTAAAATGTAAATGGTGAGCATTCAGGGAGTGATTTACAACCTTTTTAAAAGCACAAATGTTTTTCTTTTCGGCCCCCTAACTCAGATGCCACAAATCAGGAGAAATCTTTGCAGCACCACGAAATCCCCCTTGGTGGGTTGCTCCCGTCTTTTTGTTGCTGTCCTAAGGAATGGACATGGATACCAGGGATCAGTTTTCCTGCCTCTTTTTTTTTTTTTTTTCATTCCTCCCCTCTGGCGTCTTGAATTGAAATGTGACTGTGCTGTGAACTTTCTGCTGCAGCCCTCAGACAGGGGGAGAAGGGAGTGTGGTGTGTGAGGAGTCTGTTGCTCCCGGCTCACCACTGCAGCCTCCTCCCGGGATTGACACCTTTCCATCCCCACAAACCTGGCTGTATCCCAGGTGGAGGAATCCCTCACTTCACTGACTCCTAACCCACTGACCCAGGACATTGTCTGCAGGGATGCTCACTAGCACTGGATACATCACTTTTTGGGTGTCCAGCTTCACCCGCCTGTTCCTTGTTTTCCAAAACAGCATCGCTCTGCGCTGGTACCATTCCTACAGCACCTTTCCAAGCCACCTTCCTCCTCCTCACCCAACACCAGCAGGAGAGAAATCCCCCTGCACTGGCTCTCCTCCCAGCAAAGCATAGGGAGGACACCTGAGGGGTTTTTCAGGATTGAGCCAGTGTGAGAACTGAGAGGAATTCAAGCTCCAACACACAAATCTCAAAGCATCAACAGTGCCTTGTGCCCCAGACCACACCACATGGGACAATCATCCTCCACTGACCACCTGCCCCCTACAAGGCACAAATCCATGAAACTAGATCCCCAGGCAACCTCTTTTAAGGAGAGGAGGAAGAGACAGCCCCACCAAAGTGGTTCTTGTGCAGCTCCATGGCACCAGTGTATTCCAGTCCCAAACCATGGCACTGGATCTACACCAAAGGGATGAGCCAAACATGCTTCTCAGCACCTTTCCCAAGGCACTGGGGAAGCAGGATGCTGGTTTGAGCACCTCAAGGGCTGGTCTGGCTGCAGGGCTGGCTCGTGGAAGACTTCTTAAAGCCTGAACACAGGGAGGGCAAACCCTGGAGCCGCCGCCCGACACCGGAGCGGCGGCAGGAAAAGCAAACCCCGGAGTTTGGAGCTGAAACGTCCAGCCCTTAAATCTTTAATAACCTTTCTTTTCTTTCTACTCGGAGCACAGGAGTGTGAGAGCACACATCTTCAGAGATCAAGCAGAATCCCTAATTTAGGCAGCTGTTAATAAGAGTTAAATCCGCAGGCTGCGGCGGCCCCTCTGCCCGGCATTCCCTGGCCCTGCACACACAATCAATGGAGCAGGGAAGCCTGAAGGGTGCCCATTTTGAAAAAAAGCCATAATGAATCATTTTTCCTTAGCAAATTCTGGCAAACTTCAATCCTGGTTCCTGCAGCCTTCCCTTTTCACATGTCCAAGCCCTCTGTGACACATCAAATTTAATGAGACTGCACAGACCTCAAATAAGGCACTGTAGCACTGCTGGGATACTTTATTAAGGAGGATCAGACAGAATGTGTTTGCTGTTTAAGAGCCTTTAAAGGCAAATTACACTTCTTTTTGGGGGGATGAGAGCCTCCCATTTTCGTTCGGTCTCTCTCCCTCCTCAAACAGATCCTGCAGGCCAATTCAAACACAGGGTTGAGGTTTCTGCAAACAGGGAAAAAGCAGCAAAAATTGGCAGCGAGGGCTGAGAGACCAGCGAGGCTCGATTGAAGGTTGCAGGGTAGGACACAGACAAAGAAACGTGTTATTTCACAAAATAATAATAATAATAATCTGCCTCTGACAAGCTGTGCGAGGGAACACCCCACCCTGCTAGCAGGTGCTGCCCTGCTAGGTCCAGGGAAAGGCCAAATTAACCCTCTCTGGCTGGAGGAGAGGTGGGGATAACTTTCCAGAAGGATCATAAAATCCCAGAATGGTTTGGGTTGAAAGAGGCCTTAAAGACCACCCAGTTCCAAACCCCAAGGTGGATGATGTGAGGTAGGTGCTCAGTCATCTTTGGGGAAACCCTGGAGCAGCCATTCCAGGGAAGAAAGGGAAGAATCAAATATTTTTATGGCATCAGCAACATAAATAGTTATTTAAGAAGCAGAACAAGGCAGAGTTCAATTCTCCACACTCAAGATTCTGGGGGAAGCAAAGCTGTTTGGTTTTGCCTGTGGGGATGTAAATGTGGATGTTCCAAGAGGCAAGAGATGAAATCCTGGATGACTTCAAGGGTTTTTACAGGCACAGTCAGCTCAGGTTGAGTCCTTGAAGAGTTTTTTACTTGGAAAACCCCATTCTGTGTAACTTTTGTTGGAGAGTGCAGCAGCTTCGTGGCATAGCAACCTCCTACTTAATTCAGAGCATCTCTTGTGAGATCATCGTGCTCAGCTCCTCTGTGTCCACCCCTGGCTTCATCCAGCTCAAAAAAGAGACTGTAATTTATTTAAACAAGTGCCCAGGCTGCTGGACAAGGCAGCACAGAAAGGGCCACAGAAAGCCAAAGTGTCCATCTCAGCTTATGGATTCCAACCTAATTGGGTTTTATAGGGAAGTTTAAAAATTGGACTGGCTTTCAGAGAGCTCTCAAGGGTATTCTGTTAATGAAAAAGTGAATATAGTTGGGAAATTCCGTGTACCAAACCTGGCTCACTGGTTTCATGCTCTACTATCTCAGAAACCAGAATCCCTGGAGTCAGAGGGATTGTAGGATAACACATCCAGGCAACTGGGGACTTGGAAAGGCTGGGACACTGGGCTGGAAGTGTGACACAGCAGGGCTGCTGGGTCCTGCCAGGCTCAGCTTGCCTCTTTTCTTCCAAGCAGAGTGCCAGAGCATGCACAGGGACTGACCCTTGCTCAGAGACAGCTGGAGGTGTGGGAAGAACACACAGCTCAGGGGAGGTGCATTCACTCTGTGCTAAAGGAAGAAAGCCTGTGCCTCAGAAGATTTTTTTACGTGAAAAATTATAACATTTTTATTTTTGCACCTTTCAAAAAGTGCAGTAAGAAATTAAATCGTTTCTACGACAGAAATGCTTTGGTTGCAAAATAAAACCAGAGGTGTTTCCTGTGTCAGGACAGCCCAGGCAGAATCTGTGAGAGGTCCATGGGGTTTTCCAGCTTAATTTAACTTTTCTTCTCCATCTTTGGCAAATCTGAGGAGGTTTGGGGCTTGCACAGTGAACTCACTGGTGATTTGGATCCAGGTCACATTTTATCTGAACCACCTGCATCTGGAATCACGGGAAGAGTGTGGTTAATGGATCAGTGTAATGGCATCAGTTCTGATCCATCTCTAATTAAAGGCTCTGCCAGGAATACAGTCAAGCAATTCTAATGGCCCAGAGGAAAAATTGTGAAGTCAGGTAATGAAATTTGCTTATTAGACAAAATGGGAAGAAGGAGTGCAGGGGCACAGAAATCAATATGGAAAGCAGGGCAGCATCACTTAGAAAGCCTGCCCTGATAACAGCCCTGGAGATGTTCACCTGGAAAGGATCCAGTCTGTGTGAACTTCTAAACAATTTATTCCATGATCCAGATTACTCAGCTGGAGAATTTCGTTGGTTCTGAGTCTCACAGTGCTTTTATAGACAGCTCCATGTCTCCTTCCAGAACAAGATCCCTTCCAGTGGTGCCCCTAATGGAATATTCCCAGTTTTTATAACCAGTGCTTTTATTGACAGCTCCATGTCTCCTTCCAGAACAAGATCCCTTCCAGTGGTGCCCCTAATGGAATATTCCCAGCATTTATAACTGGGACAGTGACATGACTCTGGAGGATGCTGGTGAAGATGGAAAAATGAAGGGTCACACCTGTATCCTGGAAAATCCCTGGATAAAAGCCATAATGGCCCCATTAGATCCCAAAAAATGTATGACCCAAGTATCCCTGCAGCTTTAATCACCCATGGCCTTTTTAATCCAAGGACCATTCAGATGGGTTCCCTTTGGAATATCCATTCCAGTGGAAGGTGTCCCTGCCCAGGGCAGGGGTTTGGAATGAGATGATCTTCAAGGTCCCTTCCAACCCAAACCATTCTGGGATTCTGTAGTCAGTGCAGAGAAGACACACTTAAAAAAGCCAGAGAGTAACAGTGATACTGCCAAAAGCTTCACAAGTATTTATCCTGTGGTGATCTACAGAGTGTTGGGAAGGGAAATATTTATAGGTGGGATAGTTACAGCTCAAAAACCTTCACTTGTAGGCAGGTAGGAGAGAGGGGAATGAACCAGACCCTTGTTGACAACCTCTCTTGGGTATTTTTTTCTCTCCTTTTTTTTTTTGGTGTGTTTATATATATATATATATATATATGTATTTTTAAGGGGAAAAGTTACCTCAAGTTTATAAGCTTTAGCTGTGGAGCAGAGCCTTTTGTGTCTCACTAGCCCACATAATTGCACTCCCCCCTCCTCTCACCCGGTGGCAAAGGAATGTAGGTGGAATGTCTTTACATGGAGACCAGCTCATGCAGGGGCTGCACAATGAGGGGAAGAAACAGGAGCCAATCTAAGTAAAGGATCAGGCAAGCACTGGAAGGAAAAATAATATTGGGCTGTCTGCTACCACATCTAACCCCGTGAAATGCCTCCATGAATCCCTTGCTTCCTCCTGTCTTAAAATGTCCTCCTCCTTCCCAGAGGTTCAAGGGATGTATCTGGTTACAGGCTCCTTTTTAACACTTAACTTTTCCTCCTCTCTAAAGCTGTTTCTTTCATTCTGCTGCCACACACACACACATATATATATATTTACTGGCAACGGAAAAAATCAATAAAGGAGAAGGAAATGACTTGGCAGCCTTCCGAAGTGTTAAAATAATTCTCATCTAATTGAGCCCCATTGTTTTTAAACAATATTGCCAAGCAGTGCAGCTTAAGTAGCTTTGGCCTCAATTTTTCAAAAGCAACCAGTGATTTGGGGCAGTTCAGAATTTCTGGGTCCCCCCCTCGGAGTCTCCTTAAAGGGAACAGTTTGGTCACATGTGGAAAAGTTCCCTTCGTGTCGGGAGCCTCCCAGATTTATCTGTCCCTCGAGGTTTAGCCCCGGGATCCCACCCCACAAGTTTAATTTGAGGGCCTATTTAAGCAGAGCAGCCCTAGGTACAGCCACACACCCCCATGAACTATCCCAGCTGGCTTCCAGCAGAGAAAACTTGGAATGATATTGGGAACCAACAGCCTGAACCAGGTGCATTCCAATCTGTCAATCCTTTGTGTGAATTATTGCTGCTTAAATACAGACTCTCTGTCCCAACAGCGAAATATTTTGGTACGTGCTGTGCAAGAACATATAGATCTAACTTTTACCCTGGGCTGCTTGTAAGCTGGAATCTCTACTGAGTGTAACTGATTTTTCCACATTTGGTGTGTTTTTTTGAAAAATCAGAAGGAGGAGGACTCAGACCTTGAGATGCCTAAAGATCTTCTCTCTGTTCCCACACCAAATATTTCCTCCACAGGTCAAACTGGTTTCACTTCAGTAAAACCCAAAGGGCCTCATTGCTGCTTTGACTTTTTAAAGACAAACAAAAAAAAATAAAATATTTGTGCTACACAAAAATGGAAATGAAAAGTCATTTCCAAATGGACATGTGAAGCATTTAATTCTGAAGAGGATGGGGAGCATTTCTCAGCTTCACAGGAATGCTCCAACTTGATTTGAAACAGAGTAAATAAGTTGGGGGTTTTTTTCCCAAAAACAAAAAGCTTTTTTCAGGAAGGTAAATGAAAAACAAAAAAAAAGAAAAAAAAAAAGAAAAAAAAAAGAAAAAAAATTAAAAGATGTCCCATCATCAAAATGTCAGTGGCTTCATGTTTAGAAAATAAGTGTTCTCTGCTTCCATGCAGGGTGAAGGAGGACACTTCACTGCAGCCCTGCAGAAGAACATGAGCCTGTGTCTCACACCTGGCAAATCTTTGCCTTTTGTCCAAGACATCTCCCTCCAGCACCTAAAAAACACTTCTTAGTGCTGCCACTGCTGTGCTTTCCTGAGTTAAACCATTATTATCACCCTGTACCTCATTTGTGTACCAAGTGACCAACGTGAGCAGTCCCTGCGTTTTTTCCAGCTCTCTTATTTTCCTGAAATGTGTCTTTGTCTGGACTGTGCCTGGGAGGGGATTTGTGGTGAAAAGAGATGAAACATGAAAAGATGAACTGTGTGACCCAATCATTTGCAGCAGGACTTGCTGCGTTTCAGTCAAACCTGTCTTGATCCTCGAGCTTCACTTCTGAAGGGCTCAACCTGCCACACCAAGAGCTTGGTTTGGAGATCCTCTGCTCACTCTCTTCCCTCTCTTTAATATGTGGACATCCCTGGTCCATGCAGACATCCCTTTTTTTTAGACCTCCAACCCCCTTTTTTTTTTAGACCTCCAACCCCCTTTTTTTTTTAGACCTCCACCCCCCTTTTTTTTTAGACCTCCACCCCCCTTTTTTTTAGACCTCAAACACCCTTTTTAGACACTTGGGCATCTCATCTCCTTCAAAAGCATTTCTATCAAGGACACATCAACACAAGCACAAAACCAGTAAATTATTCTCACACACTACAAAATTATTACTCCTAAAGTACAGGTGTGTCCATGCTCAGAGCCCTCCCCATGCTCCACACTCCAGCTGAGAGCAGCCGCTCTTCCCCACCATCCCAGCATTATTCCTGCTGGGAATGGGAGCAAAAACCACCCAGGAGGGGAATTCTCTGCTGCTACCAGGCAGCCAAATGTGAACAAACACACACCAACGTGCACCTCTGTGCCTTGGAGGTCCTGGGGAGCAGCCTGTCTCTCTCTCTCACCCCCAGAGGAATGAGTTTTTGGGTGGGAAACATCTGCCCCCGGGTTTATTGGCAGGAGCAGGGATGCACATGGCACTCATAATGCAGCCCTTTGTGTGTGTCCCACCACAGATAGGTTGAATCAATAAAACAGAGAAACCTCAGTTCTTGTATCAAATGCCATCCATGCCTAATGCCTCCAGGATGCCTTCTGATCCCAGAAGGTCCTGCTCACTTGATGCCTTCGCTTCCTGGGTATCCCACACTTCCCAAAGGGAAGAGCCAAGGTATTAGCTTTCCTTTGCTGGTGAGAACGTGGGGCTGGTGAAAAGCTTCAGCTTGACCAACCTCAGTGTCTCCATGTGCAGAGGGGAGAGTCTGGAGAGACCTCCTGGGAACACCAGAGGGGTGGGAACCCACATTCCCACCTCCAGTGGCACCACCAGCACCCGATGAGGAGGTGACGCTGCTGCACCACCTCACCCCGGTGGCCCCATGGCCCTGAGATGGAAACTAAATTCCCCTCTGTGGAAAACACATCCATCATCTCTCCAGCTGGGATAAAATGGGTGCATTTCCAGCTAACTGCAAAGCAGCCCAGCTCAGAGGAGGGAGCAGATTTAAGGCACCTCGGGACCAGTGAAAGCCCTGTTGTTGTGCCACCAGCACCGACCACAACCACACAGTGCCCAGGTCAGCCTTTATTCCCTGCAAGCTGGCAGCAGGAAAATCAGCTGTATTTCAAATCAATACCAAACACCAGCCTTTGGCAACGGGCTCGGAACAGAATAATGATGATGGGATTAGGGGGAAAAAAAAAATACCATAAAAAAACGAAATTAAAAATCACACCTCACTTCACACTGGAAATTGGACTCAGCCACCACACTCTGTTTGGAGCAACAGAGCCTCTTTAAATGCAGCCCATTGTGTAGGGAAATTCTCCCTGGAATCTGGGTTTCCAACACAGCATTACTGTAACTCCCCACGTTGGTGAAATCCCTGGAAAAATTGCACCAAGACAGCAAAGGCACCGTCCTGGCAGGTCCCACTGAGGTATGTGAGGGACAAGTCTCTGCAGGACCTGCTGAACTGCAGAGAGAAAACCCCTGGCACAGGGTGGCACAGGAACTCACTCACAGCTCCTCTCAGGTCGTGTCTGAAAAGGGAGAATCAGCTGTCTAGGGATAAATTTTGATTTCCCCTCTCCCCCAAAACACATGGACAAGCTTTGAGTGGCAGACAAAAGGAAACAAGTGCTGCTTTTTTTGCGTGTTTCCCTCCTTTCTCTTTGTTTCCTCATCCCAGTAGCAAAAGGGGAAGTGGAGGGGACAGACATGACATAGCTTGTGCTGAAGGGGAAGCAATAAAACCTTCCTATATGCAATAACAACCCCTACCACTCCTAAATATCCCCAGACTGCCAGAAATAAAGACACTGGAAAAGGCTGCTTTTTTTTTTGTCTGCCCATCATAAAATGCAGTTTTTCTCCTCACAGATTTAGAGTCAAGTGAAAGTAGGAGTGAGGATGACAAACCTGTGCACCTTCTGCTCTGACTGCAAATGCTCCTGAGTAAGACACTCTCCTTTAATCCCAATCTGTGCAGCATCAAGCAAACTTCACAGAATTAAAGGAAAGACCTCTAAGATCATCAAATCCAACCATCAGTTACTCTCTAAAATAATAAAAACCTGTCAATTATCATTCTTCTTTTATTCTTCTTATTATTCTTGCTTATTCCCCTCAGATTTATGGCATTTGTTGTGAACTATCTGCACATCGAGGGTGAAAGGGAAGGATTTATTCTATGCTTGCAGATTGTACCACAGATTTGGGGACTCAGCCACGGGAGGAGGCCACCACTGTGCCTGGTGCTGGATGGTGACAAACAGGTACTGCCATCCCATGGCAGAGTGTCCCTGCAGATTTAGGAGAAGCCAAGTCTGATTTCATAGAATCATAGGATATCCTGAGTTGGAAGGGACCCACAGGGATCATCCAGCCTGACTCCTGGCTCTGCTCAGGACACCCCAACAATCCTGAGAGTTGTCCAAACCCTCCTGGAGCTCTGGCAGCCTTGGGGCTGTGCCCACTGCCCTGGGGAGCCTGGGCAGTGCCCAACCACCCTCTGGGGGAAGAACCTTTCCCTGAGATCCAACCTGAGCCTGCCCTGACACAGCTCCAGCCATTCCCTGAGTCCTGTCCCTGGTCACCAGAGAGATTTGTGTACTTGGCCTTTACATCACAATCCCTCAAAAACAAAAGACAGCGAGTTCAGCTTCCATTTTTCCTTGGAAAGCAGCAGAGCCAGGCTGAGGCATTCATAAAGGGAAGGGGGCAGCAGGGTGTGGGGCAGAAGCCCCTCCTTGTGAAGCACCCAGGTGAAAATAAAAGCCAACAAAAAACCCCACCACACTGCTGAGTTATTTGGCAACAGCTCTTTCTCATGTGGGGGCATAAAAGCCTCCAAAAAAAGCCCACCCAATAAAAGGCAGGGCTGTCTGAAGTCCCATGTTTTACACGTTGTTAGGCTGCACAATCTGCCGGGGTGAACCCTTTTAAAAGGGGCCATTCCTGTGTGAAAAGCCAGTTGTGAAGGGGCTGGGAGGCATCCAGCTGCAGACAGCTGTGGGGCTGGTACTGCAACTGGAGCATTTTTAAGAGTGAACTCTGGCATGTGGACAGGAGGCCCTGGAAGGGTAACACCGAGGGAAAGTACAGTTTGCTTCTGTGTGAGCTGGGACACATCCACCTTCCTCCACAGCTCCACTTAAACACAGAGCTGCTCACAACTAAATCCATGCTCTCCCTTCCCCTTTCTTCCTTTTTTTTTTGTTTTATTTTTAAGAAATTTAATGAAAAAAATTCCCTTTTTTTCCCCCTAATGAAAAAAAGGTCCCTTTTGACCTCAGCCTTCTGGCCATTTTCCAAACACACCACTTGCCCCACTGCACTGCAGTGTCACCCCAAGCCAGGATGGTTAATCTTGCAGCTCCCAACACTCTGCTGCTCTCTCCAGTGCATCCAAACCTTTCCATGCTTCCCAACCACTTCCAGAAGGATGCATCTGTTCTATCTTCCTAATCTTCGTGACATTACACAGCGTACACGGACACACAGATATTTGGAATTAATAACTGCTGGGAGGGGTTTTTGTATTTGTGCATGAAACTGGGTCCCAGCAGGGAAGGGAAATAAGGGTGAAGTCAGATTAGGACCTGGCCCGCCACAGGAAACAGGCAAATTCGTGCAAAATATTAGTTTAATATCCCTGAGAAAGCAGCAAACCCTCAGGAAGTGGCATCTCTTGTGCTTCCTAAGCAAGTAAACTCACATTGGTTGTTGGAATAGGGGGCAAACATCAACACAAACCAGCTTTTCTTTACTATGAGCAACCAACTCTCCATCAATTTGAAGCACCAACGTGTCCAGGAGGGGACCATTAATGAGGAGGGGTCCAACCAAGACCCAAATTTGCTCTAAGAACGGCCCTGCTGGCCAACAGAGTGAGCCTCATTCAGCCAGGGGGGTAAAGCAGCACCACAGCAAATGGTAAAAAAAAAAAAATAAAAAATCATAAAATAAATGTATTTTAGTCCTGGCTTCTCTCCAGATCTCCAAGTTAGTAAAATGGGAAACCAATGTGGGCTGGAAAACCGTCTGTTTGAACTCTGCCCACTTACAAGGTGGTGCTTCCGTGGAGGTGCCGGTGGGGGAGCCGAGTGAAACTGTGATGGAAGGAGGAGGAACAGCATCACACACAGGCAAAGACCTGGGCTCCTGTGAAAGGGAGGGTTGGAAGCTCAGAGGGAAAGCAATGGAATTCACTAGGCTGACATTTCAAGGGTTAATGGGATTTAAGCTTTGATCTTCCCAAGAAAACACGCTGAAAACGTAGCCCAAGGCATGTTCACCATTTTGTTTGCTAGTAAAACAATGCAATTTGATTTTTGTTGGCTTGTTGTTTTTAAGTGGAACCTCATGGGTGTTCTGCTCAACTCAGCCCACAAAAGCAATTTGTGTCATTTTAACGCAGCTCCTGTGCTAGAAATGTTTGTTTTTAAATGCAAGTTTTATTGTTTTCATTGTTTGCACATTAAAAGCTCGATCAATAAGGAAAGCAATTCATGATGTCTCTCTTCAAAATTCCAGCCTTATCTACCCCATAAATTGGGGCAAATATAAAAGTGTGAGAAATAGCACAAGCTCATTCTTTTGTAATATGAAAAGAATAATTCCAGATCTTCTCTGCTTTGACCTATCACTATCCATCATGTGGCTTAATATTTACAGGATAGTCAAGTTGAGATACAGCCCTGGGACAGAGGATGGAGCAGAGAATTCCATGATTTGTCACAGTGGTAGTTATATTTTAGTGTAGCCATCACTTCAGCTAGTCTAAAACAGAAGAGAAACCTTCTTCTGCAAGAAATACATAAAAATATTTACCAGATATTAAGTGTTTGTGCATGGATTAAAAAATTACCCCAAAACAGGAGACAAGATGGGGACAACAGAAAGAGTCAGAACCCAGAGCTTGCCCTCAGGTCTATCTCCTGATCTGCTGCTGGATTCACATTTAGCCTTGTATAAATCTTTCTGCCTCTCAGGGCCTCCATTTCCCACCTACACACCCAGGGGACAACACTACAAGGGGGTTTCTTGCTCTTTGATATTTGAAACACGCTCAGAGATTCCTTAAGGTGAAGGTGGCAGAAAGAAATCATCATTGTTATATTTTTATAGCCCGTTTCTCCCTGCAGGGTCCCAAAGGTATTTTAAAAAGTCTCCATGGTGTTGGGTAAGAAGGAGCAAAGAACAATCAATGTAAATGTGCATCAGGAGTTGGACATGGATGATCCCTGATCCTTCCAGCTCAAGATATTCTGTAATTCTATGACTGATTATTGGATGTGGAGCTGCACAACCACCAACACCTTCCTCAAACTTCTTGTTCCATCTCCCCTCAAACATCCCCTTCTCATTTTGGTACCTTTTTCCTTAAGAGCTTGGCGTTAGGGGCAGGAACAGGGATAGTGTAAGGTATGACTCTGCATGCCTTCACACCTCATGAAATCCCATCTACAATGGGCAAATTAATGAGGAAAATTGCCTACTGCAGCAATTTCTGAAATAGCTGTAAATGTTTTATTGCTGGAGCATATGCAACAGCAGCTTTAGCAAACACACCCCATCGAGTGTGGCAGAGAAAGGACACAACAGGATTTTTTGGAAAAGCAGACAGCCATGGCCAGACTATACTTCTAAATAAATTGGCATTAGTTGGCTGATGGCTACACAACATCCTGTGGCAAACCACACTCAGCAAACATGTTCCTGCACAAGGAATCTCGTGCTGTATCTCCCAGGTTTCCTAAGAATACCACCTTACTTCCCAGGAAGCAGAAATCTGCCAATATTCTGATGCTGCTTAGTGTCTCAAAGCTGTGGCTAAATCAGGTCTGGGTTGGTACCCAGTAGGTACAACAAAGTCTACAGTGAATTGAGCACTTGCTTGGAGTTCCCACCACCACTCGCAGTGGGATTATTACACCTGGATCAAAGATGTCTCTGTCTGAAAAATGAGAGAGAAATGGCTGCATGGTAAATGTGGGGGGCGACTGTGCCACCAGCCCACAAGAGATGCTCCATCACAGCATCCCATGGCTGCGAGGGTAGAGCCATTTTTCCAAGCTGTGTGTCCAGGAGGGAAGAACATCACTATTTAAGGCAGTGCTGGCTCCCCAGATCCTCCCCATGTTCAGTGTTGGTGGCCAAGTGATCATAGAATCATAGAATCAGCTGGGTTGGAAGGGACCTCTGAGATCATCAAGTCCAACCCTTGATCCAACTCCGCTGTGGTTCCCAGCCCTTGGCACTGATGCCACATCCAGTCTCTTCTTAAAAACCTCCAGGAACAGAGAATCCACCACTTCCCTGGGCAGCCCATTCCAATGCCTGATTACCCTCTCTGTAAAGAAATTCTTCCTAATATCTATCCTAAACCTCCTCTGGCACAGCTTAAGACCATGCCAGGGGATGGCTTTGTCCCAGGGACGCACAGTGGATCAGAATGTCCTGAGCTGGAAGGGACCCATTGGGATCATCCATGTCCGACTCCTGGTGCAGTGACTTCTGCTCTGGGTCTGCTCAGAGCCCTGAGGACGTGCTGCAGTTCGGGTGAGGACACAGGACCAGCCCTGTGACCTTCTGGTGCTGGCTGGGCCTTGGTGTCCATCCCCTCCCACGTGCTGCCAGCCCACGAGCACAGAAAGTGCCAGGGTGACTCCGTTTGCCTGAGCTCTTGTGGCAGGAGCACTCACGTGAAATGATTCAAAAGGCCCTCGAGAGTCACTCAGGGAGGGAGCAGAGAGCAAACCACATGATTTAAGTGGCCACTTTTCCCCCTGCAAATAGGATTTGAACCCCAAAGGAGCAGAGCACCAGGAACTCCCCGTTTACTCAGAACACAGCCCAGGGTGCTCAAAGCTTTTGGCATCTCAGAACAGCAAAACTTAACTCAAGAGCAGCAAGTAGCTGGTGAGAACTAATCTATATGCTGGAAGTTGCTCTCAGAAGGCATTTGCTAAATAATTTAGGAACAAAACCCAGCAATGATAATAAAAAAAAAAAAATAAGCAGAGAAGTTTACTCCCCGATGATCTGCAAATACAAAGCAGCAATAAGTCTAGCAAATAAACTCACCTAGTGCTGCTCTAATATTCCCTACCATCCTCCCAGTCCTGATTCTCTTCTGATTCAGCAGCTTTCCTCCTTTTGGCATTTCTGGCTGGCAGGGCTGGATGTACTTGGTTAGAATTCAATACCATGAGGGGGGTTAGTGACTGAAAGCTGCCTTTTCTGTTTTTTTTTTCCCCCTCTCCTCTCTTCAGCAGCTCCCAGGAGGCAAACAAAAGTTTAGAAGGGTGCCCTGCATGGTTAAGGTTGGTCAAGTTTTCAAATTCCTTCAGTCCTCATCAGGATCCACCAGTAAAAGTCGAAAGCTCCCATTACATTCTTCAATTAAATTTAAAAAGGAAAAATTAAACTGCTATTTGAAATCTCTGAATCAGCTGAAAAATATGATAGAAAAGCACTTGCCAGGGCTCTCTGATATTCAGCAGGAGTTTGTCTGAGCTGACCACTCCATGGTGCTCAGTGCTGTAATATTGTACATTGTCCAAGACAAGCCTGGACTGTCATTAACCAACTTTAAAGGAAGCAATGCAAGGAAGAAGAGAATGAGAAATAGGAGTATCAGGAGAACTGCTCTGCATGAGGCCTTACACCAAGAGCACTCAGCTGGATTTCCCTTGTTGGGCCTTCTCCAAGCAAAGTCTCATCTGTGTGTGTTACTTTAAGTCCAATGGACTTCAAGGCACCATCTGCTTTCTGCTTGTGGATGGACAACCTTGATCATGGCTTAGGTCCCTTCTGAAGCCATCCCCTGACAGCAGCAGCAACATTCTGAACTACCACACCCATCCTCAAATCCACTTTCCAAAATCACTGCAAAAAGCGGAGAAAAATATTAACAGCGAGGAGACAGATGGTGCCATATTAAAATCCTCTCTCTATTCTTACTTTTTTCCACTGCTTTTACTTATCAGGACAGCTCCCCCAAAAGCATATCGTGTTTGCACTCCACATGTTAATTCCCTGCCTGCTTGAGGATCCAAAGAAAGGACCTTTTAGAGCTGATGGCACCAATCTGATGACCTGACGAAGCTCCAAGCAAGAACCAGTTAGTAGGACATAAAGACAAACCATGGCTGCCATCCAAAAGAACTCAGAAGCCTAAACATCTCCTGCTTGCTCTCTTGTAACAGCTCCAGTATTTCTTCTACTTCTGCATTGTGAAGATTGTTCATTATTACTTTCAGCCCTTAGCCTCTCTCAGGATATCAGCTCCATCTGCCACAAAATATCTCAGCGAGTACAGTTCAGGTGCTCACTTCTACCCTCCTCCTCAATTCTTATACTTGACATAAGGCTTCAGATTATACATAATATTTCTTTTTCAATCAACATGTTGCAGTCTCCTCACCTCTTGACTTTTTTTTCTCTGCCTCTCAAATCCCAATCACTCTCTTCTCATCCTTCATTTCATTCTTACCTTGGAATTACCAAGAGCGACACAGATGATGATGCATCGTTTTGCTTAGTAATGGTTTTGCTGAACATCTCAGCAGCCACTTCAGCTCTCACATTAGCAACCAGAGAACAAACTCTAATTGTTTTGACACTCTACCATTTGCCAGCCCTTAACACAGGTAGGATTGAAGGCTTCAGCATTCAGCTCTGCTTCCAGGAGCAAAGAATCTCAGTCTTTATTGACTCGTACTTGGTTTCTCCCGTACGAATGTTTTCTGAACTCCTTTCATCTTTCCCTTACAGCTGCTGAGCATGTCATTTGCCATCCCCTGTTATTCAACAGCCTTTATATTCACACTCAGCCCAATTTTCTGCCAGTATCATCTTTTCATTTGTGGCAACAGGATTACACGTTGCTCCTACCTGCCTCCAAGTTACCGCTCGTTTTCTGTGTCAGAAAGTTATGGCATCATGCACAGAACAGATTTTATTCCACAATCACATTCCTTTATGTGTTCAAATTGTAATCCTCCTACGGTATAAAGCTCATCAAGGCAAAATAGAAATATGGGACATGGCACTGAGGGTCCTGGTCAGCTGCTCCTCCAGCACAGGTCTCTCCCCAAGAACTACAAGCACAGTGAAGAGGATTCTAACACTTGTGGGATGAATAACCTGTAGGTAGGTGAGGCTTTCTCTTCAGCCAGATTAATTAGCAGTCACCTCCTTCCTTTAAACATAATCCTTCCAAGACTCCCAGCCTTATTTATTTATTTTCTCCCTGTAATTGGGTGCTCTCCGTACATCATCGGGGCTGGCGTCAGTAGATGGCACTGTGACATTCACTCTCCCAGCTTCCTTTTTGTTCAGCCTGCAAGCTGAAGGTTTAGTTTTTACTAAATTTTTGCGTGTGTGTGTGTGTGTTATAATTAGTTTTGTTTATGCAAGGTTCTGTAGTCCTCCGGGGAGCAAACTGTGGAAGCAGTGAGATAATTTGCTTTCTGCGTTTGCCCCCCTCTCTGATTGAGGTCAGTTCTTGAGCCAGAATCAGTCTCTGGGTACCAGTCACTGAGGTTATGTTGAGATTCCTATAAGAAGGGATTATCCTGCATATTATTCGACCACTCTTGCTCCAAGACTGGTACACCAGAATAAATAGGGCAATTAAACTGGGACTGCACGAGCATTGCCCTCCAGCAGAAGAGCAGTTTGCAATGCCCAGCTCTCTTCCTGCCCTGTGACAGCAGATACGTGTTGCTATATTTAGGAGGGGGCTCTGGTCTCCAAAGAATGGCACGTGCAATGAAAAATCCATTTTTCTTTGAGTCCTTTGGTTTCTGAAGTTCAGTGCCTAATGTTGGGAACCCAAACTACAAATTCAGGACTCACGTGCAAGTGCTACCATCAGCAAACCATTCAAAATCTCATTATTTTCAGACATGTAGACTTATGATTAGTCAAGACATCAAAAACCTGTGGAATGTCAAGACAAAAAAATCCCCCCAAAATAAGAATCAGTCCCAAAATATGAAATGAAAAGCCTTCACATTGACTTAAGGGTCAACACCATCATTGTCAGATGCCTTAATTTATTTGCCTTCTCTTTTTGAGGGAGAAAATAACAAATAGAGTTATATTTCATCCATGCCTAAGTCAGGGTGCTTGATCTAATGATACCTAGAAATCTCAGTGAAGGTACAGAGCCCTGTTGAGCTGAGTGTTTTTCAAATAGGAGATAATAAATGGATTTAGATGAAGATGTTATCAACTGATATCACAAAACCCCCTCTCTAAGAAAAGAATTGAGCTGAGTGTTTATCAAGTTTTTTACAAAAACACCCCTAAAATTTTCTGGCCTTTTTTCCTTCAGTTTTAAGCAGCAAGTTCAGGTCTCCCTTTAAAATATTGTTAATGATGTAGCAACAAGCAGCAGCATTTCACAGATGCAAAGAGACAGCAACAAATGGGAAGCAAGAGAATTACAAAAAAAATTTATGAAAAGAGAAGATTTAACATAAACATCTATTGTAAATATAAGCAGATGCCCACAGATTCACCCACGTGTAGGCACAGAGGGCATTTCTGTGTGTGAAATGTCTTTGTGACCTCAGAGGATGAAGTGTCCTTAGCAAGAATGACAATTATCATCAATGGTTGATTAGCAAGTGTCAGATTGACAAGGAGTCATCAGCAAATATAAATATAGGTCATATAAAGAACAGAAAACCTTTATGGGAGCTGAGAGCTCCTTGTGGCATTGAACACTGATGTTCTACTTCTACATGACTTTTTTAACCAAGGGATGTCAGAGAGAGAAGAATAGTTCAATAAACTTCCATATCTGACCACAGAACCTTCTCTCCAGGCTGACTGACCAGTCCTAACACCCATGAGACAAGGACAACTCAGAAAAAGTTGTGAGTTACTTCAGGGAGGGTTTTTGACATCAGAGAGCCCAGAAACGTAGCAGGGAATTATTTTCCTTTAACGTGCTCACAGCTAAAGGATTGGCTTCCATTCAACTAATAGAAATGTTAGTGCTTAGAGCCTGCATGCCTTGCATTCTTGCAGTAATACAATTCTGTATTAAAATCTATTCCAGTTGCTTGATTTATGAAAATTGTTAAAATGTGCTGCATTCGTACCAAGCTTATTGGATCAGAAGAAAAAAAAAAAGAGAGAGAGAGAAGAGAATCAATTTTTAAACAAAAAGAAAAAGAAAGTGAGAGAGATCATGCTGTTGTCCCTATCTAATATGTGAAGGTTTAGCCCTTATAAAAGTTGCCCGTGTGCAAAATGTGACAATTTTATTTCAGAAGGCGACGACGTTCTAAGAATTTGTTGCGACTCGTGGACAAAGTCGTGGTCGATTCGCTCTCCGGCGTTCCCTGGATTTTGTAATATGTCAATACATCATGTTAATGCAAGTTTTTAAAGAAGGAGAAGAGAAAGCAAAAGCTCCCTTCCTTTTTAAGTATGAGTAATCTATCCAAATCCTACTGAGACACACAAAGGAACGCCGGCAATTTTCCCTTTCATAAAATGCGGACTTTCTTTAAATACTTCCTCCCTACATTTTCAAAGCAGGGTTGTATGAAATGAAGGGGAAATGACACCCTTACCCATTGAAAAGGAGATTATGTAAAACTGGTTGGAGAAGCCAGCCGTGCTAATGCAAATACAAGTATGATCTTATTCATAAGTTGCCATTGTGCTGGCAGAACATGCCTTTCCTCGACGGCTCCACCTCAAAACTCTGCACGAGGAGGGAGAGGAAAAAAAAACCCCAAACCACATTTATTTCGGGTTACGCCGCCCCTGTTTGGCAAATAAATATGAAAACCCAAAAGATCACTTTAAGGAAGTGAAGGGCCTGGTTTTTCCATTGTGCTGAGCACTCCATTCCACTTGAAGTTAATGAGAGCAGTCAGCAGCCTTGACAATAAGACACTACAAGGATTTTGCGTGTCCAGAGGTGCTGGAGACACTCCATGAGGAGCCAGGGCTCAGCTCCTTTTCCACTCATGTGCCGATGGCAACTGCCTGTTGTTTCTAAAGCAGCAAGCGAGGACAGCCTGTCCCTAGTAAGTATTTTACAAAGTCAAACCCCTACTCAGTGCTGCTGATTGCATTAGACACAACCCCTCATCCTGCCAGCTACTCCAACACATCCTTCAGCTGCAAAAGCATAAGTCATTCCCATCCTCTTCCAGCACCCTCAGCTTGGGTACGAGCTGCACTGGGGCCTTACTCCCCATTGGAACCATTTGAAAGGAGATTAGAATCATGGAATCATCAAGTTTGGATCATCAAGTCCAACTTTTAGTAGGCCTTAAAATGATTCAAAGCACAAGATCACTCCAGACCACGTCTGAGCTGTAGACCAAGAGATGTCTCAGAGGAGAACAAGTCAGAGGGAAAAGCTACTGTTGGAAAAGTCTGAAGTCCAATCAAAACCCAGCTCATGGTACTGACTCAGGATGAAAAAATGAAGAGGTAACTAGCAAAGAGAATAATATTGCATATATCTGAACATGCTGTACGTGAAATAAAGGAGATGTGATGCCCTCAGCCACTGCAGAGACAATGACAAATAATGTGGCTGGAGAAGCTGCATTACTGCAAACAGACCCAGAACCTTATTCCTCCATTGCTCTGGGCTGAAGGTCCACGTCAGGGCATTTTATTCTTGTGTGTGAATAAGCAAAGTCAACCTCAAAATGTTTTTTAAGTACTTTTACAGAGGAGTTGATCCTTTCTATCCTGTCGAATCTTCTCGGCTTTTCATGGAAGCTCTTTGGTGGTGTGAGGAAGCCCAAGGCCTTGGCTGTGTGTATTTAACTTCTGGTCTGTAAAGAAGGTCTAATTAATCTTCATTATGTGGAGGCTTTTGAAATAGATGCCTACACTGAGTGCCCTTCCTGTTCAGCTCTGGGCCACAGGAGTTTCTGGCTCAGCCTGTGGGACCCTGGGGTCTTATCATAGGAAAGGCTGTTCAGGATTTGATGGAGAAATGATTACACCAGTCTTCCTACCATTTCCCACTCACACCTTTGACAGCTGTTACCAGTCAAAAATGTATTTTGTTTGCTTGGACTGTGCTTTATTTGTTAGCTAAAGGTAGCCTACAGGCCAACCTAAACCAAAAACCCTCAGCTATTTTTTTTTAGGAATCAGTACTTCTTCAAAGCAGAAAGATTCGATTCCCCCAAAAATGCAACAGAGACAATTCCCTTATTTTAAAATAAAAGCAATACCAGGTCCTTTAATAGAAAACAAATCTACCCATTTTAAGCTCCTGGAGGGTTGTTCTTTGTTGTTTGGTTTGGGGGTTTTTTAAGCAATATCTCAAAAAAAAATTAGGAGGATTTTACTTTTTGCATCACAGCACCATTAATCGGAATTAACTTTCAGATCTGAGATGTGAAGTTTTTCAAGCTAAAAGAAATCAAAAATTATCCTAAGATACATTTTAGCAGTGTCACTGGGAAGACCTTCAGAGCTTGGCTTCAGCATTTGGGGCCAAACCAACTGTGATTGAAGGTCTGGCTTTTGAAAAACGTGGAAAACTTCCTAAATGCCTACACTGTGGAAATTCTGATTTCCAAGCTTTCAATTCCTTTGCTTCTTAGATCACTTTCCATTGGGTATGAGCACATTAGATCATTGCCCCAAATCTTTACCTAAAGGGTCATATTTCCAAGTGTTTCTCTAATTCACAGACTAAAACACGACAGGAATCAACACCCTCCCCCCCCCTCAAAAAAAAAAAGAGGTGGTTTGGGGAGAAGCTAAATTTAGGGATTTGCTCTTTTTATTTATTATTTTGACAGAATCGGGCAAAAGAAAGTTAACTTCCTCTCCTCCTCCCACCCAGTTTATTCTTTAATCTATCAAAAGAATTATTAAATCTTTTAAAAGATCAAACACTCAGATTCTTCACAAAGGTTGTCACAATGAATTCATTTGCAGAGCTTTCATCCGTCCTTCCCCACTGTGCTGAAATAATGTTGACTATTTTTCGCTGTCTCTCTCACTTGCTGTAAAGATCCCGGCGCAAAGGTTGTTGCAAGGACTCGATCTCCCACTCTTTTCCCACCTGGCACTAATATATCCTAGAAACTAAAAAATGCAGGTGGCCATACCTTGCTGCTGCTGTGTTGTCAAAAAAAAAAAAAAAAAAAAAAGAAGAGCTCATAAAAGAAGTCTTTTAAAAGGTGGTTTATGACACTGCAGAGCGAAAAAAAAAAAGGGGCAACAAAAAAAAGGGGAAAAAAAAGGAAAAAAAGAGTAACAAAAGCAAGGGTGATCCCTAAAAATTCCATTCTTAAGGAGTGTCACTTCTGGCTTAAGAGAACTGATCTTATTTTATTGCTTGGTAGTCCAACTAGTACCAGTCAGTGATACACAGAACAACACATTGCTTTGGTTTAATTACAGATGTCTCAAAATTAACAAACACACAACATATACTGAGACAAGTGAAAATACACATCATTCTATTCAGTTTTTTATTGAACCGGAGCCTTTCCCTCTGGAACTTGTAAAGCAAATATATAAATATTTTAGATAAAGAATTTTTATTATCTTAGAGGCTGGTCTTCTTCAAAGCAGAGAGATTTTAAAATAAACTACTTTATACTAAAAAAAATTAAATAAAAATCTTAGTTCTCAAAATTCTTCCCTGGTTTTGCCACATGCCAACGAACCCTATCAGAGCAGCAAATTATTTTTTTAATTAGTCACTTTGCCTTTTAATGGGCTGTGGGAGCAAAGCCAGAGCAGTTGTGTATCCAAGTTTTCCAGATCTAATGCCTAACAGGTCATGTTGCCCCCCATGATATTCCATGATTAAGAGCAGCCAGGATGATCACAGTGAGAGGAGCAGGGCAGGAATGCAGGAGAGTGTGATGCCAGTGATAAAGGAGAGGTACAGATTGTTTAGTCTCTCACGTCATAAATCCAACCTCTTACTGATTATAAAACACAATTTTTAAAGGACTCAAAAGAAGGGCTAATTCTGTTTTGAAAACCCTGCTCTTTGATCTGAGGGCATCAGATCTCTCTTCAAGCTGAGTCCTGAACTTGTGTGACATGGGGAACTATCTTGAGACCACGTTTGGGACCGGGGTGTTGTCTGGAATGACTTAAAGTGCAGACAAAACCACACAATGCCATTAGAAAATGGGGGTTTGTAAGTGTTACAGGCATCTCCCTCCCACCAGACCCTCTCCATCAGCTTCAAAAAGCAATCAATATATATAATTTCAGCTCTCAGGATTTCCCAGATTCCAAGTCATCCACGTTCTGGTTGCCCTGAGCTGAGACATTTTCACAGCCCCACCCCAGAGGATGCTCCAGACTCCCAAAAAACGAACACACCAAAATAACAGGACGACAAATGCACACCTCCAAAACCTAACTGAGAGAAATAAGGCTCCCTGGGGCTAAATGAGAAAACAGGAGCCCTGTAAATTTGGAATGGAGCTGTTTCATGATTTATGGAACCTGCAATGCTTAAGCCCATTGCTTTCCCAAAACCACTCAGAGCTTTTGAGGAAAACCAAGTAACTTCTTTTCCAGACAAAGTGCACAGCAAGAGAAGAGTATTCAAATATCCCTCACCCTCTCTGGAGGCAACAAGAAGGGGATGCAGCCCCCAGAAGAAGCTGGATTTCTCCAGGCTTTGGCTCATCCTTGCAGCTCATTGCACGACCTCCCCCTGCCCACCAACCCGAACAGATTTTGTTTCAGTTGGCAAAATAGACATTGCTTCCTTAGAAAGACATCATATGTGGGGTTTTATTACCAGTGAGCAAATTTAACTATGCCTGCTCAATAGACCAAAGAATTATGAATTCCAAATTACCACCAAGTCAGGGTTCAGTGCTGCCCTGTAATGAAAAATGTATCGTGTCTGACCTGGGCCTTAATTAAGTGAGTTTTCCTCCATGGTGAGCTTTTCATCTTTATAAACACCTATGAGAAACCTTCTGAACAGCCTCTGTGATGTGAAAGGATTACTGTAGATCTTCTCCTTTGCCCCAAATTATAGAGAAGTTCTGATCTTCTTTGGAGATGATCATGTGTCTAAGGATCTACCCACTTTAACTAATTTAATACAACCGAATTCCATAGATTTCTGGAAGACAGCTAAAAAAACAAATCAAGAGAAGAAATAACCTTGTTGTCTAATAAGAATTCTAGTTTCACCAGTGAATTCTTCCATTACTGGCTTTATTTTAGTCAAATTCCATGAAGCCATTCCATAGGGGTCTTGATTTCACTTGTGCCTGCACCCAGAAAATATTGATTATATCATGACCACAAGCTTTGCTTTCTGAAAGGTTAATTTGCTCAAGGACTACACAATAGGTGGGCACTGGAGAAATGTGAGCAAGTATGTTTTCTGCTGCACCTCTGTGGAGAGATTAAGGTTCAAGCTCATTTGCTCCTAAATCTTTCTTGACAACAGCTCTGTTGATAGTGAAGAGCAGAGTTGCTCTGCTCTGGATGAGAGTCAACAGCTCACAGGAAATCCTGGAGTCACAGAAACACTTTTTGGGAATCAATCTTGTTTAGCTGGTTAGAGAAACACAGGTAAGTCACCCTATTCTGCCAAAATTTAGGACGTAACAGCTCGTGATTGATATTCTTCACTGATTTTCTTTGGGACACAGCGCAGAGGGAGCAGAACAACCACCAAGGTGATATTTCAGCTCATTGGCCAAATGTTGAAGTTGTTCCCACATCTCTCCTCTGCCCAAACTGCAGGTCTGTGCTTTCCCTGTCCCATAGTGGGATGTGCCTGTGTTTTGGCTGCTCCTGCCTGGTTTTTTGCTGCTCCCAGCAGCTGTAGGCAACTCTTTTCCTCCCAACCATCTGCCCATCCTGGATCATTTCACTCCCTCACGCTGTGCCTTAGAAAAGACCTCGCTCAAAGCCGGGGTAAATGAGCACATGCAGAGCAGGTACCTTTGGAGGACAGAGCAGCTCCTACTTCTGTCCATCCAGGTCAAATCTCTGTGCCAAAACATCCAAAAGTTTCTGGAACCATCCCACTTTCTACATCCCTCCTTCTCTGACCATAAATAATGTTGCACTCACAGGTATCTCAAATATTGCTGCCTTCCCTCCAATCCTGCTTTGTCATCCCCACTTCACTGGTATTCCAATTTCCATTCATCTTTCCTACCCAAAATAACCTTTTACTGTATTTTCACTTAAAAAAAAAATCACCAAGGACAATAGCTGAATTATAACATTGTGATGTTATGATCTGTTATAAGAATTCATCGTTATATCAGGACTGAATATTGGAAGAGATGTGATCTAAAGCATGAAGAAAATGATACCATTAAATATGGCAAAAAAAAATATGGAGAAATGTCAGTGTTTTGAAGAAAAAGAGAAACAACTAAATACCCTGTTTCTGTTAGGCAAAGGAATAAATACAAATACCAGCTAGCAAAATAATATTTGAGAAGTTCTATTAAAAACTAACATCAAGTAAAATTCCTTCTTGGCATAGAAGTTCCATAATGCCTTTGGAAGTTTACTTGACTTATGCTTTTATGGAAAGGGAAAATTTTCCAACACTGTGGATACCAAAGATATTGAGATTCCATCCTGTAGCTGTGCACCTGATCCAGGGAATAACCCATCCTTTTCAAGGACAATGGGAAGTTTTTCCATCCTCTGGAGCTGAGCACAGATCTCTCTCCCCAGAGTAACATGAGTTTTTCTCCCAATATCTTCGTGCACCTCAGACTAATTTTGGGAGCTGGAAGAGTGGAAGTGCAAAGCAGAAGTCCAGGGAATTCCAAGTTCAGCTACAAATTCATCCTCACAGAGTCACCAGCCAGGAAGAACAGCCATGGGAATGATTTTCCTCCAAGGTAAGCCCATGCTAAAAACATTTCCACCATTTGGGACCCTAATATAAAGCAACTGGAGGCATCCAGCAAATTGGATGTGATGCTGTAGAGCTGGAATGTCAGGTTACAACTCCTGTCCATTTAAGGGCTGGTTCCAATTTTGGTAAAATAATTTTAGCTTTTTTTTTTTTCCCTAATCCTGGTGCTGTAATAAGGCTGGGATAGCATGTTTATGTATTATATAATGTATGCTGATATTTGAGGTCTCATACATCATCTAGACAGGATTAAGGTTAATAAGGTGACTGCAAAAGAAAAAAGAAGGCAAAGTGAAGGGACTTTAAATGGCTAAAATAAACCCAAATCATGTGACAGACAAAAATCACATTGTCATTACTTTGTCCAATCCTCAGCTCCCTTCAAACAGTGATTTTACCACTGAATTATGGTGGAATTAAGGCCCAGAGCTTGTTCTGTTCTCCTTGCCAGCAAGGAAAGTTATTTGTTCTGTCTCCTGTTGTCCTTCCAACGTTCAGGGAGCAGCTGCAAACCTGATGCCACAAAACCCAGGCCAGTGTCCCCCTCCTCCCCTCAACTCCATCCGATGGAGCCAAGATTTCACTCAACATATGGTCTAGAATTCACTCCCATAAATCATTTTGACTGTCAACTCCTTCAGCAGGTTGGGTCAGACCCAGAAAAGACCTGGGGGGTCTGCAGGTACTGCAGTCTCTAGCAGGGATCCCAAATTGCCTTGATTAGTTGCCAGATATTCCAGAGGAGGAGCCTCCATCCCCTTCTAGCTCTGAGTTACCACAGAACATTCTGAGTTGGAAGGGACCATCGAGTCAAAGCTCCTGCTTTTCAGCTCCAGAATTGACCCAAATGAGTGAAATAAGCTCAAAGAGTTGCTGTAGAACCCAGAAATTCAATGTATGGATACTAATTTCCCTGGGGGTGCTCCAGCTGTACCAACCCTACAGCAACAAAGTTGATGGAGTTCCTCTCTTTTGGGAAAAAAACCCAGCTCCCAGAGGTGGGTTGTGACACCAACATTTTACACAGTGACACAGGGTGTGGAGCACCCACCCTGATGTTCATTTTAACCCCTAAAAAGGGTTTAATGACTCCACAGAATTGCTCAGGTTGGAAAAGACCTGGAAAAGCTTCAAGTCCAACCATCCACCAGCAGCACCCCCACGTCCTCAAGTGCCACATCCACAAGTTCTGGGAACACTCCCAGAGAATGGTGACTCCATCCCTGCCCTGAGCAGCCTGTCCTAAGGCTTTACAGCCCTTTCCATGAAAAAAAAAGTCCTAATATCTTCATTTAAACATCCCCTGGCACAAGGAGCCCTCCAGGAGAGCCTTTCTGTGCCGTAGGTAGAGTCAAGCTCAGGAGGAGAGGGAAAGGTGGTGGGGGAACACAACAGGGAAGGAGAAGGAACCCTGGGCTCTGGGCCCTGATTTGTGGGTGTTTATTCAGGGGCTGCTTAATGCAAAATGCATGAGCTGTCCCAAATCCATGCATTTATTGTTAATGGCACTCGAAGTCAAAAGCCCACTGATTCATTTACTGGGGAATAATCATTTGCTGTATTAGCTAATCTATTTATCAATATCAAGTCAATTATTATGAAGCATGGAGAGGGGCCTGTAATTATGCAATGTAAACATAAGGGATGGAATCAGAGAGTAATTATATTTACTCATAATTTGAAATATTGAAAAACATTGGTAATGGCTGCAGAGCACCAAGCCCACCTTAAAGAAACAGGAACAATTTGCTCTCCAAGGGAGGGTTTTGGGACACAGAGAGGTTTCACTTGGTCAGTGTTTTTAACCATTAAAATATCAATGGTTGTGACAAATATCTTGAGTGTTACTGTCTGTATGAGCCACATAAACATATAAAATAGGATTCTGATCTATACATGTGGTATCCAATATACACATCAAATAGGATTTTGAGCATAGTTTAGATCCTTCTGATACATCCTGCAGTGAATGCAAAAGTTATCCCTGTTTTTATGTGCATATTTACAGGGATGACCAAGCAAAAACCATCTTTTTAAAGAGCCAGAAATCCAAACACCAAAGTCACGTATCAGCAGGCTGAGAATTCACAAGAACATCAGTTATTACTGTCATCACCTGAGTGAGCAAGTAGAATAAATCTAAGCTGTTTTTATGATTTGGGATTTAATAATTTCAGGTATTAGAAACCCAGGGAGGGAAGTTGTGCTGGGAAAATAGTTTTGACTGTATTGCAAAAATTATAACCCAAATAAATGCCACAACCCCTCAGAGGACAATGTCTGGCTAACACATATATAACCAAAAAGCCTTAAGTACATATGGCAGGATTATCTCCCACTTCCACATTTGTTTATAAACCCCCAATCAACCAAACTAAGCAGTGTTGCTGGGGTTTTTTTTAAACATCTGAATCTGATCAGGTCACTTATTAATTCAGTTCAATGCATACCTTCCCAATCAGGCTGCCATTTAACAGATTATTTACTTCAGCAATCGATATTAAAGGTTCCAGGCATGGCAATTGTCTTATTTCCAATAATTTGCAGCATCCTATCCATGCTAGAGTTCCATGCTGGCTCTGCTGCAGCAAGAAAGTTTATTGGTCTTAACCTTTTAAAAAGTTATCTCTGCTAAGAATAGCACAACATTACTCTGCACTCAATTTTTAATGGAGTTATAACAGAAGAACTTCATCTATTCATAGTCTCTATTGCTCCAGCACTCACATCCCTCCTTCCTCATGCTCCCTGCCATACATAATATATAATTATGGGATATTGTGCATCTATGGAACACAGGAAAATATTGACACGCACAGTCCTGATTTAGGGACTGGGGTTGGAAGGGTTATCTGAGCTCCTTTTCCACTAATCAATGCCCAGCATCTCTTTATTGGACACTTTACTAGAAAAAGAGTCTTTACAGAGAGTAGCAAAAGTTTGTTTTCTTTGTTCAAAATCTCCTGACCCCCAGCAGGTATTATCTCAGGTGTGGGAAAGGGAACTGAGCATCTCCATCAAGACAATAATCTCAAAAAATAAGAATATGAGGAGACCCTTTTATTTCACAAATCTGCATGTTCACGCACATTGACTGTTACATCTCCAAACTCCACATTTTATCTTGAAAACACCCAAGCTCTGAGCTTTGGGGATGTCACAGGGCAATGAATTTGGCTTGGTGGGAATACTGTTTATTCAGTTAAGCAAATTATAACCTGATAATCCTTGAATAACGTGAGGACCTGATACTGTTGCGCTGTTACTTTTCTTCCTTCTTTCCCTTCTTTTATTGGAAAAAAATCCTTAAATTTGTAGGTACCACTGCAAAGTGCAACAGTTGCACAGAGCAGCATTTCACACCCTGTGAAACCCGAGCAAGGGGAAGTTTTGGCACGTTGTCCTCAAATCCCTCCAGCCTTCTCTTTAAAAAAAAAAAAAAAAATACATTGAACTTGATAAAACCTTGAAACAAAACATTTCCTCTTTAGTTTTATCTTCACGTAGAACCACTGAACTCTGACAGTGGCTCAGCATCAGCCAGAGGCAGGAAGGGGCAGATTTCACAGGAGGCAGAGAAGTCACCTCAACACACCTTTGCAATTGCTGAAGGAATTAAGAAGCAGCTCCTGTTCCCCCTCCAACCCAGATGTCACCACCAGAAATTTGTAGCGATATCAGAACGCACAGGGAGGGCACCAAGGGATGACTCTGTCACCCACGAGCTTTAATTTCATTATTTTTAACTCTGTCCTTCCCAAGAATCAGCAGATGAGATGCTTTGCAAGAATTGTGGAATAAAAGATACTTTCTGCCTCGCTTCTCCCTCCTTTAATCCTCATTTCCCCGATGTGAAATGGTGCCATGTGGTGGCCTCGTCAAAAACCCAAAGAGCAGAAGATGCTAAGAAGTCCCCCCCTCTCTCCCTCCTCCACCCCCAGCTCCCCCTGAACGGAGGGGAAATGGTGGGGTTAAGAAAATAAAGTTCTCTCCCAGTAAGGCTGCCACATAATGAATACAGCATTATTATGCAGAAGGCCTCTTGAGACATCGGCCTAAAAAATTCCACTGAAAAAGGAAACACCTGTTGGAATATTAACTAGGACAAAGTCAAGCAAGGAGAAAGAGGATAGGTGGCCAAGAGGTTGGAAAATCTAGGAGGAAATGTTGGAGGGATTTTTCTTTATTTTATTTTTCTTTAAAAGTGTCACATTCCTAACATTGGAGTTTCTAGTTGAGCAAACTGCGTTTTCTTGGTGCAAGGATCTAGAAATAATGGAAAAGACAAAAGAAAGCCAATTTTGAGCAAGTTATCTTGGTTTTCTAAGAGCAGACACATCCTTACACTGTCCAGCCTACAGTCAGGTGCCTGCAGGAGCAAATGGATTCCAGGTATTGGAAACCATTTATAGCTCCTGTTGCATAAAGAATACTATTCAATAGTTGTGAGAAAAAAATCTCAAAATCATTAGTAAATCCATTTTTACCATGGGAAGGTTTCTATTGAGCTGAAATCTCCTTCCTGTTTTACAGGTTTCTAAAATTATAATATACTGGAATAATAAATTCCAGTTGCCTTTTGCACCATCTCCCAGAAGACCCTTGGAGAATTCCAGCATCCTTCCTTCCCCATTCCCCTGCCTGGGAGACTGAGGCACAGGACAAGGTCTCCTTGCAGGCTCTGCATCACTCTGGGCAACCAGAACTTAACTGTGAAAAATCCTAACAGAGAAATCAGAATTTAAAAGACATCTAAGGACCATTACAGTTGTGATCCCAAAGCTGCACCCACTACATCAAGAAAAAACCCACTTATTTTGACCTCTGCTGTGCATCCCAGTGCCAGATATTCCCCATTTAGGTTTTTATTTCTTCAGGAACGAGACCAAATCTCCCCCATTTCAGTGCTTGCTGCCTAACTGGAAGATATATCATCAGCCAGGCCCTGACTTCAGCTGAATACCCAATTCAGGCTGAATTCAGAAGGATTTAACACAGGTTTGAGAGCACTATAAAGAACACAAGCACTTATACCATGCCAGGAAACATGATCCTTAGTTGTAGTGCACTTGTAAGCGTTTTTTTCCCCCCAATACTTTTATTTTTAAGGGAATAACGTTTCTTCCCCTATAATACGGTAGAGAAGTATCTCAATCCTCTTGTAAAAGTCCCTGCAGAGCACGAAAATAACGTGTTGCAAAGGTTTAAAACTTGACATATTGAGTTGGGGGGGCTGTGGGGAGCCCAGAGCTCTGCAGGGCTCAGGTCTAGAGACAGAGAAGGAAATCTGGGATGCAGAGGCTGAGCATACGACGCCTGTTTCTAGGATCTCACCCTTTAGAACGAGGCTGGATGCAGAAAATAATCGGGAGACACGTAAAGCAGCAAAGCTCCTTGAGCGAGGCAGCCATTTCCCAGGAGGAGGAGGAGGGGGGAAAAAAAAAATATAAAAAGGAATGAGAAATAAAATAAATAAACCCCAGCCGCTTACAGGGATCTTAGCAAGAAAAAAATCACGGCAACCTCAGAGCTCTCAGCTCAGCCCCTGCACCACACCCAGGCTGCACGAGCAGCATCAGCCCCTCCTCTGCAGCGTTATCGATTATCCGGCACAACCCGGCTGCAGAGGGAACAAATGAGCAAGCGGAGCCAGCCCCAGACCTATTGACTGCGAGGAATAAACCCTCCGGCTTTCCTTCCTGCCTCGGCTCCCCCGGTGCTCTCCAAGAAAGCGGCTCCCCCCCTCCTTCCCCTTCCTCCTGTATTTTACGGGCGGCTCAAGCTCATCCCTTTTATAACGAGCTCCGGTTTATCCTGATTACCTGGAAAGCACATCAGCCTGTCATATCCAGCCCCGGGAATCTTTAACCCTTCCCACGCTGCCTCCATCCCACTACCTGAGGGCTGGGTGCCTAATTCCCCTTTTTTTTAGATGGAAAATATCAGTGGCTACTCCCAGCTGAAGCTGGTGGGAACACTCAATAACACACAAGGTTGTTTCTTTACAAGAGCAGCTGCTTTCACACTCCCAGTGAATATTTTAGCAGACGTGTGTGTGAAGGGGAGAGAGCAGGAGTGAGGCTGACAATGGGTGGATGGAGGGGAAAAGGTACCTCGGGCAGAGGTTGCAGCACCAAAGTCCCAGTCCTAAAAAATTGCCACTTTGAATCAGAAAAAACAAATCTCACAGAGGCCACACCTGGCTCCCACACAGCCCACGAGGAATTTGGGGAGCTCAGTGGCAGAGGGTTGGAACTGGATCATCTTTGAGGTCCCTTCCCACCCAATAATCACATAAAATTCGTATTTCCCTCTCAGCCCAGCACCACTGTGTGTGTTCCCCTGTTCTGACAGCTCCTGTCCCCTTGTTCTGACAAATTCTGTCCCACTTCTGGGCTTTATTTACTCAGACAATAATTTCCCCAACAAGAACTCCCTCCCCTCTATGCATTTATCACCAACACATCCAGAATGATCTGGGCTGCTGCCTATGGACCAGTGGTTTTTACACAAAAAAAAATTAAATCACAAACCCAGGTTCAATTTACAGTTGAAAACACAATCAAAAATACAATTTCATCTTCTATTTAGGCAAGTCATTGAAATCAAAGTAAAACTTCAATTACGGGTTGTATGGGGGAAAAAACCTAAAAATAAATAATAATAATAATAAAGAAAAATCTCAGTAAGGAGCCACACAGAGAAAAAGTTTGGAGGTGCTATTTCATAGCAACTGTAATAGATGTATTATTGGTACCAATAATAACCAAAATAAAATTGGCACAACCAAGACAAAGTGTACATTTGGGTTATTTATCAGTTTTCATTCCTTTTGAAAACAAACACTGACCACAAAAGCAAAACACTCGTTACAAATACCAACAACTAAAGCAGTCAAAGCACAAACAAGGTGAAAAGGAGACTTTTTTCAGTCTTGTTTCCCAGCAAACTTTGTTCTCCAACCACTTCCCAAGTCTTAAACTTTCTGGATAATTCCAAACAAACCAAGAACACACAGTAAAGGCCTGAAAGTCCTTAATTCCAAGGAAATTCTGATAAAACAGGAACAAGATAAAGACAAGCAACTCTCTAAATGCCACCACTGAGAGAAAACTGACCTCACTCAACAAAAAATCAGCAAATCCACAGAGATATAGAGCTGGAAATCAGGGTCCTAACACAAAACCACAACTATTTCCAACAAATATGAAAAGCACAACAGCAGCACAGCCTGGGCTGATAATCTGGGAACAAAGGAAAGGTCCAGAACATGGAAAAACTTCGCTTTTTCTGAGAAAGGGAAAAAAACTGGGAACAACAAGAGGAAGACTTTCACTTCCCATCTGTATGGGACATCTGCTCCAAGCAGCTCCCTGAGGACTCCTGTAATAAACCTGCTCCACCAAAGAGGTGCTGGTGCAGCTCAAATTTTAAAAAAACTGGAATAAATCACAATATGCAAGTTCTCAAGCACCCCTGAGGCTGTTTGGAAGTCAGCAGGTCCATCCTCTGAAAATTAAACCGGGGAGCCTTAATTAACCTCTGAAACCACAGAAAAACCACCAATCCACAGAATCAGCTTCCAGGACGTTCATTTAAACACATTTTACAATTCATATCATCCAAAGTGCTGTAGAAAAAGCCGGAATGTCCTACCTTGGAGCAGGGAGAGGGAGCTCTTGGCCAGGGTGGGGAGGTTGGAGCTCTGCAGGAGCCCTAGAGGAGCTCAGCTCCTCTCCTTGAGCATCCCCAACTCATCCCCATCACCTGCAGCAGCACAACTGACCCCTGGGAGCTCTCCAAACTCTGCTCCCCACACAGGTGTTCCCCATTGGAAAAAGAATCCTCATCAAAAGGGGTCACTCCCAGGTTTTTCAGCACCTACACATTGGCTGGAAGGAACAGGAATTTTCAGCAGATGTTTAGTTATTTTTTCCCTTTTTAGTGAAATTCCCATTTATTCATCCTCAGAACGTCACCACACCCGTCACCTGCAGACTGCAGGAGCTTGTGTACTTTAAATATCATTTTAAATCTGTGGATCTCTGAAAAAATAGGCTCAGGAGATCACAAACTGTGGGGAAAGGTCACAGACTGGGAGAACTTTTGGAGGCATGTCCACATATATCAGGCATTGCAGGCACACAAAAATGTAGTTGTCATCAAGCTGAATGACTCAGGATGAAAATACAAAGGGAACATGAGCTAAAGTCACGTAAAAATACTGTTAGCTGGTGATTTTATATTTAAAAATTAACACTTAAGTAATTTTAAGTAATTAATCACAGGTGGCATTGGTCACACTCCCTCCCACTGCCCAAGTCCAGGGAATCCTTGTCCATTTTCCACCAAAGTAGTGCCAATTAGTGCCAATATTCCCCAGCCATGTGCTGTTCCCTCTCTGGGTTTGATTCTTCATCCCAATGCCTGTAAGAAACCCCCCTCTGTTCTTCAGCACCAGGAGCTTGATGGCATTTCTGTGGCTCCACATCCTCTGCAGGACCTCAAAGTCTCTCACCTGGATTTAAAACAGGAATCTTAACTTGGCAAAGCACATCTTTCACTGATGAAATGCTTTTAAAATCCACAATATTTAACGTTCACTTGAATCTGGCAGGAAGAAATTCCTTCTACAGCGAGAGCAGAATTTTAGGGAAATCAAAAATACCTTGGCAAATTGGAATTTAGCCCTGAAAGGGAACTGTGCATGGGAACTGTGGGCTCTGAAAACAGATCCAGACCTTCCCCTTTTGCCAAACACAGGGATCCAAACCTTTAGATTCCCCATATCATGTTGGGAATTCAGGAGAGGAATAAGAAAGTCACGTGGCTTGACAGTGAGGAACACTGTGTTCTTTTCCATGTGACTACAAGCAAATTATTTAGTCACTTGGTGACTGTTTTCTCCGTCTGTGGAAGAGAATAATATTGAATGCTCACTTTGCCCACACAGCATTACTAAAAACTGTTCTAAAAGGTACATTTTGAGGCATGGCAGCACCATCAGGAGTTCCATCCTGGGAGTCATTCTGCCCAGATATTCAGTGCCTTCAAAGAGTCAGGGGGTTCTTTACCCAGCTTTGATGAATTTGCATCACAGGTTAATTAATTTTTATCAAGGGCTTTCAGAATGTCACAGGGAAAGGCACTGCAGAAATGGAAAGTCATTTTTCTAGAGCTGAGATGAGGCCAAGGAAAACAGATTTGGATCAGAACCTATATAGCTCCAAGCCTGAATCTCTCATAATAGTAATTAATGAATGAGACTGCAAACATTTGTTTTTCAGACAGAACTATTACCTTGATATGAAACGCCTGAAATCACTTCAAAGCAAAATATTTAAGTTGTAAATATGTCAGAGCACCCTGAAAAGGGGTTTGAATTTAATCTCCTGGGTTGTGCTCAGCACTTTGCTCTTCTTGTCCCGCTTTTGCCATCATAATCTTGATAAAGGTGAGAAACAGAGCTTAATAATTGCAAAAGGCAGCGCTCAGGCTAAGCCCTGGTTGTGAATTATTACACCTGAAGTCACGTCAGCCACAAAATCTCCTCTAGGTGGTGGGAGAGGAGGAAAAGGATGTGAATACACCTTAAAACCCAGCCTGTTTCAAGCGCCCTTGTGGCAGGGAACACCCCGGAGGGCGGGAGGAGAGGGGAGGGTGCAGGTGGAAGTGGCAGAGGGGAGAATTCAGATGTTGGTTACATCAGCCTGGCAACTGTTTATGCAAACAATCTGGCTGACTCATTAAAGCACCGCTCTGCTCAGCTATTAACTGGAGCTGACAGATCAGGAGGAGAACAGCATGAGACAGATACTTCAGAAGTGAGAGCAAAACATACTGGGAGCTTAATCTATGTTTGAATTCCAGCACCCTGCTCCCCGCCCCCGGCCCTGCCTTCGTCGGGAGGCTCCCGGGGCACGGCTCGTATTGTGCCCTGCATATCTTGGCGCCCACCTAGACGGCTCTCTGCTGTTCTCAGCAGCACCCCGTGGCACCCACATGTTCCTCTGGCATTCCAGGGAACCCGTTGCAGCAGCCAGACATTCCTCCTCGCCTTCCCGAGGGCTCCCCAGAGCACAGATGCTCCTGGTATCACCCACTGTGCTTCAATACTTCTCATGTCCCATGCACATTCTTCAGGGTCTAATCCTTTTCAGATAATAGTGCTTTCCTTCAGATGCTGCCTGATACTGGTGAAAAAAAAGGGCTGAGATGGATGCTTGCTCTTTTTCATTTCCCTGAGCTGATAGACAGGGCTTGTCAAATGCAATCAAGAAAAAAATAGCTCAAAAACCTGCTCCTGTTCTATTACATATTTCATGTTCTCCGTGTAGCAGGGAAGTCCCAGTCCTAAAAAAATTGCCACTTTGAATCAGAAAAAACAAACCTCACAAAGGCCACACCTGGTTCCCACACAGCCCAGGATGAATTTGGGGAACTTAGTGGCACGAGAGGTTACAAAGTCCATTGATAAAAAGGGGTTTTAAGTGAATGTGGAATAATAAAGAGAAGGAAAGCCCACCTGAGCTAGAAAACACGAAAACTCAGGTCACCAGAAGTTAATGCCACGTTCTGGGGATCTGTGGAGGTGTTGCTGGGGCTCTTCTTGAACTCTGAGCATCAGCTCCTGGCTCCTGCTAGAGGCTGGAAGCTGGTGAGAAGGACCTTGAACCAAACACAACACAGCTGATTTTACAGACAAACTGTGCAGGATTTATCCTGTGCCAAACCCTGCAGGGTTTTCACACAGCTCTCATAAAGGTTAGGAGGACAGTGAACCTGGAATAAACCCAACCCCCAGGACTGCCTTAAGTCCTGACTGAAGCTTTGCCTTTCCCCTTCCTCCTCCCCTTTTCCCACCCCACTGGACTCGATTTCAGAAATGAAAACATCCGAATCCTCTCTTTTTTTTGGGGCGGGGTGGGTCCTGAACGAGGAGCAAACCTTAAGCAAACGCACCTTTGCACCGCACAGGCCGAGATCAATGATATGATTTTCATTTCCTTTCCATGTCAAACACACCAGGTGGAGCCCAGGAATGCTGCACAGCATCTCCCACGCCTCCCTCGTGCCCTGAACCCATCCAAGCTGGCTTCCCTTGGAACCCAGAGCTCAGGAGTCCTTGCCAGCCTCTGCCGTGGGATCACCACGATCCCCTTAAACCCCTTCCCCTCTCCTGTGACACAGAGGAAGGATCATTAACAGGGCTGTGCAGCAATTAGCCATTAAGCCTGATATCCCATTAAGAGTGGCCTACAGCAGATGCCAAGGGAAGGGTGGGAGAGGGGGGTCAGTGTTCACTGATATTTCCCCAGTCCACCCCTCTGGCTCCAGGTGGTCTGCAGTGACACACAAATATCTCCAGGGGCTGTTCCCAGACTCTTTTTGGTGGTGCCCAGTGACAGGACGAGGAGCAATGGCCATGAACTAAACCACAGGTTCCACCTCAACAGGAGGAAGAACTTTTTTCCATGGAGGTGGCAGAGCCTGGAACAGCTGCCCAGGGAGGGTGTGGATTCTCCCTCTCTGGAGACATCCCAAACCCACCCAGGTGTGTCCCTATGTCACCTGCCCCAGGTGACCCTGCCTGGGCAGAGGGGTTGGACTGGATGATCTCCAGAGGTTCCTTCCCACCCCAACTATTCTGTGATTTTGGGATCTTTGTGCTTGGACTGTCCTTTCCTTCCTTACCAGCCCCCAAAGTGCCTCCCCTGCCTTAAAGAAGAAGCTTTGTGAATGATGGGGTGTCTAAACTGGTCACCATCCTGCCCATAAATACTACCCAAAACACTATTTCCTGCAGAGATAAGAACATCTCCCATCTTTATAAGTTCCACATTGAAATCAATGTGGTCTGCATTTAAAACACGCACACAAACATGCATCTATCTATCTACAGACTGTATATATCTCAATACATACCACATATACAGTATATTTTTCCACACTGTGCAGGATTAAGTGCACATTTCCACGGAGAAATAAATAAATAAACAACCAGCAATTTCTCAATTTCTTCCTGCTGCGTGGCAGTGGTGAAAATTGCTTAGAAATAAGAACTATTATAAATATTCTATATATAACCACACATTGTGGAGGGAAGGAGGTGAGGGAGGGGGGGGAGAAAGGGGAGAAGGTTTGGATGTTTGAAAAATGTGAACACAAAGGAGGGCATAGAAACCTATCCAGCCATTTCCACCTCGGTGCTATTTATAGCTGCAGTGTTATGAGGTGTTTGTTTAAAGGGGCACCGAGGAGGATGGAAGGACCAAACCCTCCTCCAAGGAGGCATGCAAACAATATTCCCTTGGCAAAAGAAAGGAGAACTCGTCTGGCCTGAAAAATCAGGGCTGTTCTTGCCTTTTTTTTTTTTTTATTCCCTTTAAGAACTGAAGTTTTAAGTTGTGTTTGCTTCCTCATTAACACTTTTATTCCTCTGGCCCGAGGAGGTGGCTCGCTGCTTTTGGGGTCGGGCCCCAAACTGAAAAGAGAAGAAAGAGGGAAAATTAGCAAACATTTCTGCCACCACCCTTCCCAAATTTCCCTTCTTTACAGCAGGCATTGGCAAGGGAGTCAAATTTCAAAATGTTCTGGTTAACTCTGCAGTTGGTCGAAAGTAAAAATGAAAAATATTCGCTCGAGCGCTGCCAATTCTGCTGTGAATGTATTTGGTTTTGAAATTCCGCAGGAATATTGAAATAATTGGGATGAAAAATCCAACCAGCTCCTCAGAGAACCCTTTGCTTCTGAAGAGTTATAGTACAAACCCCTGAAGAGGTCCCCATTGTTCCCTTGTGAGATGCCATATGGAGTAGGAGGGGTGGGAACTCGAGGGAAGAGTTATGACAATGAAAACAAAAACATAAATAAAATAAAGGAAGTTCTGTGTTCTCTGCGGGGACATGACTAAGGACTCACCAGTCCAGCCACAAGACATTGCTGCTGCTTGAGCAGGGCATGGATAAGATGGCAAAAACATGGGAGAGGGTTCTTCCAGTGGGCTTTTAGGGAGAATGGGGGGGTCAGCAAGTGGATGAGCATCCCAGGGGTGCTGGGGTTGCTCCTGCCTCGCTCCAGAAGCAGTTCACAGCCCAGAGCAGTGCTGGGTGGTTTTATTCATAACTGGGAATTGTGGCTGCCCCATGGGATGTTCTCCCACACTGCTGCTTTGGGAAGATGTTGGATCAGGGGTTGTGGTTTGTGTACGTGGTTGTAACCGGGGTGGAAATCGTGGAGTGTTTTGGGCGGGAAGGGACATGAAAGATCATCTTGTTCCAGGCAGGGTCACCTTCCACTAGAGCAGGGTGCTCAGATCTCCAGCCAGCCTGACCTTCAGCACTTCCAGGGATGGAGCTGTTGCCATTGCAGTGTCCCGTGGAGCTCAGGGTGAAGGGAACACCCCGTTCCTTGCCCTCCTGGACGCCTGTGGAGACGGCAGCAACCACGGTGCTCCCTCCTAAGGCTGCTCTGTGGAGCCTACCAAGGACTTCCAGTTGGAATGTGCTCTTCCCAATGCAGGCCCAGCCCATCAGCTTCTCCCTCCCAGACACGAAACGTGCTCCAGCCCTCCTGAAGCCGGCAGACAACACGTTAGTCACCAAAGCAGCCGTTCCTGCAGCGGGAGCTGCGACACGGCCCCGACACCTCTGCTCGCCTTGAGAGCCTCTCTGCTCTGTAATTGCAACTGAGAGCTTCTTTTAATAAGCTTATAAAACCTGTCTGAGGGAAAACCTTGGGTCTCGGGCTCGCTTTAATCCAGAGCAAAGTGGGAGGGGACGCAGTGAGGCGTCTTCCCAAAGCCTGAGCTTTGCATGTGAGTTTATTGAGGCTACTGGGCCGCTAATTCCGACAGCCTTGTTTTCCCTCTCCCAACGGGCTTGTTGACACACAAAAGCTGTCCTGCTTTGGCTCCAAGATACAGCCTGGAAGCAGAGTAAAGTCAAGCCCATGGGCAGGGGAAGGAGTCGCAGCAGTATAAAGTGCTTTTACCCTGGTACACGCTGTGTGCTGAGCTGCTCCGACTGCTTTGGCAAAAACAATGCTCATGTCTATATAAAAACTGTATAGAAACCCAGCCATAAAACAACAGCTATCAGATTCTGGGCTTAATTATAGGTTTTAATTGTTTAACTGCAGGGGCATTTGGCAGTCATTAATACGCACTTTAAAAAAAAAAAAAGGAAAAAAATACTTGAAAGAAGTTGAATCAACCTGAGAAAATAAAATATCATCCTATGAAATGCTTGATATATTGTTACTTTGATAAGTTCAAACAAGTGTGACTCACTATACAACCATTCTATCAATTCTGAACAAAAAACTGCATGGGATTATTATGCTTTTAATCCAAAGAGCTGGGTATTTGGAATTCCTCAAGCCCTTTGTGGTGTCATATTAGCTAGGCCAGTCTCTCATGAAAAGAATGTATTGTTGAATAGAGTTGAGTCCGGATCTCTGCTCCATTGGGTTGATAAAATGGCAGTTGATTTAAAAAGAACCAGCTTGTCTGGAGAAAGGATTAGCAGATTAAGAGACTGCATGTAATTTTTTTTTATGTAATGTAAAGTTACATTTCATAACTAAAAGGGATTAATTAAAACGTTAATAGAAGAAGAGATGTTATTTTTCCAGGGACAAATGCCTCACCACACATATGAACATTCACTTTAGTTGCTGCTGCCTCGACAGTAGGAAACAAAATGCTGTTCTCTGCGAGTAAGAGTTGACACAGAAAAGAAAGACAAGAGGTTTGTGTGGTGGCTCAGCATTTTATTTGCCTGTTGCACTCATCTGGATTTCAAAACAGAAAAAAAATCCCTGTGCAGCTTGCTGTATACATTTATATATATATATATATATACACACACACATACATGCATCTTTTATTCCCACCCCTTCTTGCATTGAAGAACACATCAAAACTATTTTGCCTGGCATATTTCCTGGTCTGATACGATGCTTTTCTTCCTCTCTGAGTTTCGTGTCTGCTTTTTATTCCGAAGATCTGATTCTGCCTTCCCTGCCTGTGCCTTCTCAGTGATTTGATAACAGGAGGGAAAGGTGGACGGGACTGTAACACAGTGTCCTGCTCTGCAATTTGCTGCAAAGTTGGAAAGCTTGGCCATAAAAAGCCCCACCTGAGCCCAGTCCTAGCACTGATTATGCTGAAAAGTTCAAAGTAAATCACACCAGGAGGAGGTGGCAAGAAGCTGTCAAATTTACTGCCCCTGTCACCAAGTTCCAGCTCGTCTTAAAAATCCTGGGCTGGGGCTTTGCTGTTTTGTTCTGGTTTCTTTTCTTCCCCGGGGATGAATTTTTTGAGGATGAATTTTGGACTCTGCAGGTTTCTTTGACGCTTTTGTGGAGGGATCCAGGGGCACTGGGGAAATCTGGGCTGAGCCCCTGCCCTGGGCTGAGGCACCTGCCGGGGCAAGCACTGCCCTGGGACCCCCAGCACTTCATCCCCTGCATCCCCCAGGGCATCTGTTTTCTCACCCTGCCCCTCCATCTCATCTCCTTCTCAATTAAAAATTAATTAAAAATTAAAAAAAAAACCCACAACCCATAAATCAAAATTCATCCTTATTTTCAATCCTTTCCCACCTATGCAAATAATTGGGGAATTGTACACAAGGCTCATTCTCCCTATTAAGAATCACCACAAATAATCTTCCTCAATCCATCATTTATTTCTAGCACTTAAATATACCTGGGCAATAAATTTTAATTGAGTGTAATAAACTTGTTCAATCACTGCCTCGAGCATCTGTGGACAGATGTGCACTGATGATGCCATATTGCAGCGAGGAGGAATTTCAACTCACTCTTAAACTACCCTTCCTTTCACAGAAATTTGGATAACATGACAACAAACTACAATAAAAACCATAAGGAATAAAATATTATAAGTAATAAATAATATAAGTAATAAATACTATAAGTAATAAATAGTATAAGTAATAAAAGCTGTGTGTTGGAATATTTATTTAAAGCAATGGCAAACCTATTGCAGTGATAATCAAATTTTTCAGGGTAAAAAGCATATATCTCCTCCTGGGTCACAATGGAAAAACCTTAATGAGGACTTTCCTCCCCTACCCTTTCCTCAGTCACTATTTAAACTATGCCCTGGAGTAGGAGGGTTGGGGCTGGTTCTTTGCTAAGAATAGCATCCCACCCATTTCACTGCAGATGTTTCCATTCACTGTACAAATGTTCAATGAATTTTTCAATCCCACCAGAATTCCTGGCCTCAACCATGTCAAGACACAAAGGACTCCACAGGTTTTTGTCAACTGTACAAAACCCAGCTCTTTTTAACCGTTTTCAATGTACTGCAATTCACCTTCTCTGCTCCTTTTAGTATTTACTCCTGTGCTCTCTCATCTGAACAATCTCTTTCAAGAAATTATTCTTTTGAGCACTTTTGCAGGCCTCTAATTATTTCTGTTGTCTGTCTCCCAGCGGTTTCTATTTATTCTGCATCCTTCTTGCCCAGGAGTGACCAATATCATGGGACACTGATATAATATCTTATATTTTCAATATCATGTTCCACACTAGTTGGTGTTTTTTTCCTACCACTTCACTGGTGTTTTTTTAGCCACTGCTGCAGCTTGAACAGTGATACCATTGAACTGTTCAGTTACAGACCTCTTTTTTCCCCTTTTAGTGATAACTTAGATAGATATGGGCTGTCCAAATATTCTTTTGAAGAGTCCCTTGGTGTTGTCAGCCGGGAATTTCCACCCCTGCCCTTCAAGTTTTCCCTTTTACTATGCAGGGTTCCATTAAAACCATTCAACCACCTCCAGCTTAGCCCAAAAGTCACTTTCCCTGCTTTATTATTCACTTTTCCTGCCTTATTATTCACTTTTCCTGCCTTATTTTTCACATTTCCAACCCAATGGTAACCATATTTAAGCAACTGGGCACAGCAGTGAATTTTTACCATGGTAAAAGAGGAATATTTCCTTCTATCTTGGGGTGCATGTGGGGATAGGAGGGACTTTTTACTCCCATCTAAACCACATCAGTGCTTTTCCAGTCAGCCCTTGGCTTCCTCAGTACCCCCTTGCCCAGGGACTTTGTCCCAAGACTTTCTTCATCTCTATATAAATTGTGTGAACCAGTTCTCCTTTAGTCACTGGTTTGTTGACCTGCTCCCAGGTTACAGAGACATGAATTTTAGAGAGGCAGGAGCTGCACTGGTTCATCTGTGTCATATCCCACCGTTGCTCCCGAAATCCATTTCCAATAACCACTTCCTCCAGCCTGCCCAGGGCTTAATTAAGCCTTGCTGATTTGCAATGTGCAGGATGAACATCTCCAAAGGGGCAGCCTTTGCAGGCTTCCTGTGGAGCAGCAGGTTTGAGCAGGATTATCACTTTTTTTTCCCCCTGTCAATAACTCAGCCCCGTCTTTCACAAATCACAGGTTTGTGCTTCTGCTGGTCCTTGCAGCTCAAAGCTCCATCCCTACCTCAGTGCTTCCTTCCAAGGGTTAACAGCTAGATATGGCTTTTATTTCTCTGCGATATTATTCTTTCCCTTAAGTGCCCTTCTAACTTTCCTCAAGTGTGACAACTGTTTCCTTCACTGATTCTCACAAATCAATAAATTCTCTGTGAGCTGTTTGCATCTTCATGTGCTCTTCAGATTCCCCATTTCAGCCTTCCTGATTTCCAGCTTGTATTTTAGCCACTGTTGTTTATATCCTACCCTGCTGACGTCACTGGGGTTGTTTTTCCCACTTTCTGGTGGTATTTGTACCATGAAAAGCACAGCCTGACGGGATTATTACCCCTTTTTTAAAGTGCTGCTGAAGTCTGAGGGCTGAATGGCTGATGGTATTAACACTCAACACAAATTCTCTGCCACAATCCACGGCAGAGAGGAGCACCAGTAAAATTTGGTGGCTTGTTATTAATTAGATCAGCCCTCCCTTTACCACATAACCTGTGGGAGTCAGATTTCTTCCATCTTGGAGCCAGAATAACAGCAGTAACCCCAGGGTTAAAGCTTTCTCCAGCTCCACAGAGCCCCATGATAAGGCTTCAGCATATCCTTATATCATTTTATGCAAGCCAGACAAGGTGATTTATAAGTTATTCTCCCCGAGCTTCAATTAATTTCACTTAGGACATTTTCACAGTTGTACAATAAATGTTTAAATTAAGACATTTCCCTGCTCCCCACCCTGCTGTGGAATGGAACTGCATATTAACTGGTTATTGGGTGCCATTCATGGCCTGTGCAATTACAGATAAGAACATCGATCTGGCAGAAAAACAAATTGGCTCTTAAAAGAGGCTGGTTTGGATCTGACAGGTTAAGATGATTAGGCATCTCTCTAATGGATTCTGTGGGTTACTCCTGGATACTGGCAGGAAGCAGACACCCACCCCACTCCTGGGTACCAGACAGTTCCCTGCCCCTCACGCAGGAAACCCAACTGGAAAATTACCTGCGAGGTTTCAGGCTCCTTAAATTAACCTTCCTGCTCATCCTGCTGCAATGGAAGTTTATGGTACTGGGTAGATAAAGCAATATTTAAAGGGAAAGGGGTTGAGTTTTCTGCAGATGTGACATAACCCAGGGAAGCCTCTCTGATTTCCAAGTAAAACCCTGGAGAGCTGCTGAAAACTCCGACTCTCAGGCTGGAGAAACCCATCAGTTAATCCGACCCAAGAGGTTGTCCCAGACTTGGCCCCTCCAGGTTTTCACAGCAGTAAACCATAGAGATAACCTTGGGATTAATTCCAATTAAAGGAGGACACCAGACTCCGGGATCTTTACTCCCTAATAAAGAATGAAGTAACCAAAATGCTCAGAACTTCTGGGGACCTGAATTGTCATCATTCTCCTATATCATAACAAAAAATCACATATCTATGTCAATATATGTGTGTGTGTAAATATATATTTTTTTTAAAAATAGAAAAGTGAGATTCTTCAGCTTTAAGGACAACAGAGACTTTAAACTTTCCTTTAGGAGAAGCTCTGTAATGCAGAAGCTCCAGCGTGGCCACCAGCAGCTGCACCTTTGGCAGCCATAGCGAGGCATTGTTCTCGTTCCTCAGCTGTATTTGGATTTAACCAGACTAAACTATACCCACACTGAGCCTCCACTGGCCAAAGATGTGACCACAACAAAGATGGGGCTGAAAATAACCAATCTATAGTTCTGCCCAGCTCCTGGGTAGGACAATCAATTCCACGCATTTCTTGTCTCCAGAAAGGTCACCAGTCATGTTATTAATGTGCTACAAGCACAGGCTACAGATTTCCTTTGCAACTGCTGGCTGGGCTAGTTTTTCATTTTCCCACAAAGCAGAGATGTCTTCTCCCTGGTAAATGTTCTGTTATGGAGCTGAGAGCCTTTTGCTGCAAGGGCTTGAAAAATGAGATGAATTCGCCCTGGAGAGCTCGGTAATGTCATTCACAAGACCTGAGGACGGTGCTTAGATCCACATTTCTGGTGGTGATCCCATCACTATCAAGAGCTCCACTTCAACCTGGACAGAATTATACACACAGATGGCTCTCTATCAAAGGCAGAATTGGCCCAGATTGGAAATTATATCACATGGAGCACTGACTTTCTTGATCACGGCACTGGACCTTAATTTGATAACTTAATCTTACACAGGGAGATATCCTGTTCCCAACCCAGTGCCACTATCCCTGCTATGCTTTCTCTCTGCCCACCCACCCACCTCTCCCTCCAGCCTCCATGGGATTAGCAATACAGTCAGCAAAAAGGTTGCTATTTTGATTTTGATGATAGTCATAATGAAGCATGACTCGTCAGAGGGGAGCGTGAATTCCCGTGACACCAGATATGCAGCAACCTCAACCACAGCACATCAGGAATCAAATTCCTCACGGGGGGAAAACCTCGTGGAGAACCACCAAAACAAATCAGAAATCAAATATCATCAAATTGCTGCTTTCCACTGCCTGAAGTTCAGAGCTGGGTTTGTAATATTTTCATTTTATTTGCAAGGTGGCTCGCTAGATTTCCTTCAAGTATTAACTTCTCCTATATATATATATATATAAAAAAAAACACATAAGGCTTGAATTCTTTTCCCCCACGTTCATATTTTTAAAATGAGAAATGCATTCAATGTTTTCTGTTAGGGAAAACACAAGATGAAAACAAACGAGGGAATATGAAAAATAATAATTCTCCATCTCCTCTCTCTCATTTTATGAACAATCTTGCTCAGAGCTTTGGAAAACCTAATGAAGTTGCAAAGACAAAGAGGTTCTGATTTTTTTTCTCCAGATTCCTCCCCTGTGTTGTGGGCCATCTGTAGCTACAATGAAAGACATTTTCCACTCAGTTAATCCGGAGACTAAACCTTCCAAAACTCTCTTCATGTTTTGTGTTAAGAATACATTGTGAGATCCTGTTATCGGTGCAGCTTGAGATACTGCAGTGACATAAAATCTTGCAGATAATACAAGCTGAGCTGCATTCAGAAAGCACCTGATAAAACCAGCAGAAATTCAGAAAATCCACTTTTTTAGCCGAGTGACCTCCTTCTCCCTCCCCAAATCTATGTCTAGTCCTTGACTTTTTATGAGCAGCTTGGCTTTAGGTTTGATCCAAAGCCCTTGAAATCATTTGAAAGATCCCTATTGACCCCAACGAGCCTGACATCAATCCTGGAGACTACAAAGGAGTCGTTGCATCTTTAAAATACAAAGATGAAGATTTGTGCCAAAAACATTTCTCATTTCCTACGTACAGCTGCCACTCGGCCCCTGATTTTTCCATGGTGCTCTGGAAACCAACTGCAGCATTTGGCCATAAATCCCTGTGTTGTCCTCAGTGGTAAACTCGTGTTTGATCAGCCTCTGGCTCTGCTCTGGTAAAACCAGTGGCAGGTTTTCCAAAGAGGTAAATGGGAGGAGGATCAAACCCTTCATGAGCACCATTTAAGTCCTTCAGCTTTGCAGTGCAGCGTGTGCCACCCTAAAGAAATGGCTGCTCTTGCTGCAGCAAAGCAAACAAAACAGTTCTAGTGCAGAATAACCATGAGGAAAAACAGATTATAAACTCTATCAGTGAAACGTGACCGTGAGAGAACCCACAAACAGACCCAGGAGGGGTTGTGGCAATTTTGGGCGGATTCATTAAAATATGATATTACACTATATTGGAAGTTTGGGATTGTGCTGAGCTGGACTTTAAACTGTTTTAATCCCCCCATAGGGCTACACCAGCTCATATATCCACCTGAAAACCCTGTGACACCAGGCAGGAGCCTCTCTGATGGACATCACCTTCACTGAGCTGCCTCACAGCCCTCGCTGCCTCACAGCCCTCGCTGCCAGGAGCAGGGTTATCCCTTCCTTAGCTAGAGTCTAAATTGGGCCTGATAGTTACCCAAGTTATTTATTTTTTTTAATTGAGCTGGTCCATTTATATAAGTAGATTCAGCACTCCCTAAAGCAGGAGTATTGATCAAACCTGACCTATTTTCTTGGTCCACCCACCGATCACGTCCCTCAGCACGAGCCTCCCCTGCCCTGCTCCATCAATACCCTTCATTTGCTCCAGCAATGACAAGATGCATGTTCAGACTTTGAGGCCTGTTCAGCCATTGATCTTATTAATAAAATTGTCAATGGGAATAGGTGGGTGAATTATTATCAATTGCAGGGACAGCTTTTGGAACACAGACACACAACCTGGACCGTGCTCCGAGGGCTGAAAGCAGCCACTCGTTTTTCAAAGGTCATAGAGCAGCCAGTGATGCCTCCCTCTGGTTGCAATTCTGCATATTGAAATGAAGAGTGGAGAAGTTAAACATAATAATTTCATTTACCTGCAGAGAACTCTGCCCTGCTTAACCCTGTGGCACATGAGCATTTCAAAAGAGTTTAAAAAAAACCATCCCTGACGTCTTGATGAAGAAAAAGATCATTAACTTTAACAGAACTGGGTACCAACCCACCAAGAGGCTCAATAATTCCACAGAAAACTCAGATCTCCTAAAATATGTGATAGAGATTTAATGTTTTGCTCCTTATTCTACCCAATGTCCTTTTCTGGAGGGAAACATTGGGAAAAAGCAAGGCTGTTCAGGGACAGAGCTGTACAGCTTCTTCTCCCTGTTCCAGGCCCCATGGTCATCCCAGCCTTCTTTAATATATTTCTGTCTTGAAAACCAGCCCCCGTGTTCTGAGGGATGGAGCTCAACATTCTGTGTGACACTCTTTCTTCCGAAATAAGATTGCAGAAATTTGGTATTTATCAGAAGAGATTAATTGAATCCCAACAGTACTGTACATCAAATGGAGGAACAGGGCCCCTATTTATCTCTTAAAGTTCTGAAAATGAAAAACATCTAATCACTAGTTCCCTTTGATGAATGCCTCATTGTTCTCCTCCATGGAGAGGCATTTCATATGGCACTGGCAATACAGTGCTGCTGGGGAAGGGGGTTGCAAAATTGCTTGGAAAAGTATAATTACATTTACATCCAAGCAGAAAGTATAAGTTTCCATGATACAGTATTTTTTTTCTCTCTGGTTTTTTTTCCTTTTTTTTTTTCTCTTCCCTCCCAAGTTAAAAAAAAAAATGTTCCTAAGGCGGAGCAAGCGGAAACTAATACAATTAAATACTTTGCTTTGCCTGCCAAGGACATTTGACTGCTACTGTGCTACATCAGGTATGTAATGAAAGGCAAATGGCAACGAATCTTAATGTGGTGGGGAGCTTGGGTAACTGTAGTTTTATGTCAGGGATAGCTTGCTGGAGAAAAGCTGCATTGTACCCAGGATTAGCAGAACTGCAGGATTTCATTAATGACCGACCAGCTTTTTAGCAAAACAAAGATAGTTAGGGAGTAAAAAGAGAACATGACTAGAATGTGTGCCACTAATTGGAAATGTATATTATCTTCCCTGGGCCAGGGAGGAGGCGCTGGGCTGCTCTGTATTGTCATCTGGAGAATGTCAGCTCCTGCAAAGGTTTTTCCCAGGTTGGGCTGCTGGAGGACAAGGCAGCAACAGTTGGAAACGACGGGGTTTGAAGGAGACACATTGAACAGGAAACACACTGGAGTCAGGTGGGAAACGGGTTCCCATCCCTCAAATCCCCACCTCCTCACCCTCCTCACCCAAGAAGAAAGGGGCAACCTCAGCAGGTTTCCACACACACAGGTTGGATTTCTGCCTTTTAAAAACCCATCCCTCTCCTTCCCAACTACAAATTACGTTTGCAAAACCAAACAGGCCTTTTCAGACCAGAGAAGCAGATTTGCTCCTGCACGGCCACGTTTTTCTCTTCAGGCTCATCAGCGACACTTTCTCACAGGCAGCTTCACTTCCAGTAAATCATCGTTTTCATGTGCAAAACAAACTCCACTGGAAAACTACAACTCTTTCCATGTCTAGCACAGCACAAAGTCGATTGAAACCAGCAGGAGTTGCTGCACTGCTCGTTCTGTACCCAGCTTTGTACTGGTCACATTGCTCAGTCCTTAATTCTGCTGCCACTGAATTCAAGGTTTTTAGGGTTTTTTTTAATACCTGCAGAACATACAAGATGTCTGCAGTCATATCCAGCAACTGGTTACCCGGGACAGTGAGAAAAATAAATGTGGAAGGCTAAAAAAACTCCCTTTTTTTATGCAAACCCTGAGATTATTAATGGGACAGACCCTCCCTGTACACCGAGCTCCCGTTGCAGGGCTTGGGGCTGTGATATTTACACCCACTCAGATGCTTTTCTACATGGTCAAAGTGGTGTAAAATAGCTCAAGTCAAATGACAATTAAGCTTATTACTTGAGACAGCTTTTTTTTAAAAAAAAGACACCAACAAAAACCTGCTTGCCCTTGACCACTAGGCATAAGGGAGGGGGAAGGGAGAGAGGGAGGGAGGGGAGAGAGAGACTCCTTAAGACAATTTTGAAACAGTCCAGTACTTTCCTGCTCACTTTGCAAAGTTGAAATATGATTACAACCTTTTTGCATACAGAGAGAGAGAGAGAGAGAGAGAAGCCATTTAAATGAAAAATTAGCTGCCTTAACAGGTCAAGCACACAGTTACATTAATGTTGTGTAGAACAATAAATCAACTTCGATCCCCAATTGAAAAAATGCTAATTTGAGCCCGGTGATTCACTGATTGTACTTCCCAGCGATGGAAATCTTTTCTTTTTATTTCTTTTTTTCTTTCTTTTTTTTTTTTTTATTTAATGCGAGGCAGTGATTTGACGGCCCCTCCTAATGGCGCTCGCAGACTATCAGCATTTCAGTGGAATTCTGATCATGGTTTTAATATTCCATGCAGCTTTGCCCCCTCTGATTTCATGCTGAAACATTAACAAGAGCTGACACTGGAGATTAGAAGCAGACAGCTGGAATGCCAGGTCTTTGTTGCAGCATGGACATGAGCCAACATCGTTCAACCGCAGCCAAGAGGGACCTGGGAAAGTCTTCTTAAGAAGGGGAGGTAGAAAGGGGGAGACAAGGTAGTTTACTGAAGGGCATATACAAGTAGATAATTGCAGAGCCCTTTCATCTCTTAAAGCCAAATTCTAATCAATCCCGGTTTATTGAGGGGAGAGAGGGTCGTTAAAGGTGAATTTTTGCGCCGGAAAAAGTAAAAAAAATGAAATAAAATTAAATTAAATTAAAAAAAATCGCCATTTAAACTCGCCGAGCATAAAAGTTTGCACAGAAAGCCACCTCTAATTTGGCTGGCTAAAGATTATTTGCAGTGGTTCTGGTTGAAAATGCGGTGCTGGTCTCCTTTAAAAAAAAAAAAAAGGAAAAAAAAGAAGATTTAATCCACTTAGTTCCAGGTGAATAAATTGAGAAATAAAACTGGATTTATGTGTTGGTGCAGTGTGTGAACTGTAAATTCCCAGGCAAAAAGGAGGAGGTAGTATAACATAACATTCTTGTGTCTAATAAATTGTTTCCCGAGAAGAGAAACCTAATAAAGATACATAATTTCATCCAAACCATGAAGCAACTCTTATTCTTCATACATTCTTCAGGGAGAAACTTAGGGAGAAGACAACAGATGCTCTATGGCAATGCTGTGTGGGTTTTGTGGGTTATTTTGGGTTGGTTTGGGGGGTTCTTTTAAATAAGCACTTCTGAAGTTCTAATTATATGATGTATGTATGTATATAGTGTGCAGATACATATATATATATATATATATATATAAATAGTGCAGATATTCAGACAAACTCTGGCTGTGATAAATTCAAATGAATCAGTCAAGAAAGGAATTTCAGATGAAGGCAGGAGTGGGGGAGGCTCCTGGGGAAGAAAATATATACCTGGGAAGGTGTGGGAGGAAGGTGTGGGTTCCAGCAGGGTTTTTATCTTGACCAAATGTGTCACCTTGGGCAAGTCACTTCATTTCTGCATCTCCCCTTCCAACTTTCTTCTCTCAAGCACAGGAACTGTCTCATTTTCTACAGGGAGCTTTGCTGGCTTGGCTTCCCTCAGCTCCAGCCCACAGTAACACTGATTATTTCCCAAAAAACGTTCTCTCTCTTACCCTACATGATGAAACTCAGTCAGGCCGTGTGCCATGCTCAGGGCTGCCCAAACACACAGGAACTTGCACCTTAAAAATGTCAAAATTAGGGGCAGATGCAGATGAAGAGCTGGTCCTGCAGCAAACACATCCTGACATTGGCTCCCTCCACTCCTGTGCTCCAGGAAAGGGGTTCACCAGGTTGGGGATCTTTCCAGACTGGGGACTGGAGTGATTCATGTGATGACTGGCCTTTTATTTACCTATTTAATAATTCCCATCTGCCCCTCTCCTCCTTCCCTTCCTCTTCAACCTCAAAGAGATGCAGAATAATAAACAAAGAGCAAATATTTGCGCTTAATAATCAGAAGGTGATCTACAGGCTCAAAATATTAGTGAAGAATGTGTGAATGGAAATCATTCTGTTTAATACATTTCCCTTTTCTACATCTTTCCACCAAAGGCATGAAACTGCTTCCTGAAAATGATTTACAATTACCTTCTGCCTCCTTTGATTTCTGTACGAGCCCGGAACAACTCTCTGAACTCCGGAGAGTCAGCTCAGATTTAAAAATCTCATTGTTAATTATTAATCCTCATCACAGCACCTGGCAGGTCAGGAATTCCAGCAGAATTTGGGGCTGCTGAGCAGAGGGGGAAACCGAGGCACGGGGAGAACCAAGGGGAGCCTCCCCAGCAAGGATGCAGCTCATGCTCCAGGGATGCTGGAATGTCCAGGATCAACCTGGGAAAAGCAGCCTACAGGTCAGGCAGAGCAGGACAGCTACACACAGAAAATAAGGTGAATTTTTGGGCTTAAATAGAGCTGGGCAGCAGAGAGCCCAGAGGTGAGGCTGGGCCAGGTCATTCCCACCTGCTGGTGCTCTGGAGTCCCTCCCTGACTGCAGGAGGCAGTTTATTGATCCACTGCTGAGTTTCTCCCCTTTAGGAGAAAGAGAAAAGAAAGTGCACTTTATTTCCATTTTGAATTTGCCTGGCTGGGTAATAGGCTTTTATGCTTATCTCTAGTAGATTAAATGGCCTTTTGGTATCTCATGAATGTACCAGTGCAGTGCCAGCATGGAGTAATCAAGCCATCTCTCTCTAGCCTTTTTCCTAAATAGACAGCTCTGTGGATCTATCACTGAGAAACACTTGCTTTACCCCTCAAACTGCTTCTGAGGCTCTTCAGAAAAACAGAGTTCATATCAGAATCACACCCTGTAATAGGGTGGAAATTCCCTTCCTCTTGCTGAGCTCTGCCTTCCTGTCTGCCTCCTTCAGACAAAACCTCATGTGTCATCCTGCACTGAGGCACTGCCTGGTGTGACCTCTGCACCCTTTCCAAGCTCTCCCAGAATTTTGTGCCCCTTTGGAAAGCCTTGTTTGCTCTCCTTAGTGTTGCTCTGACTCCTGTGGGCTGTGGATCAGGGCCACAGTCCCTGACCAGGCACAGGGATACACAGGAGATCCATCAGTCAGATTTCTAAGCCAGCAAATGCCTACTTAACAGCAATATAAACATTTAATATTTGCATAAAATGTTATCAAAAGTTCAGGTGTGACTGCTCCAGACCTCGCTGTCACACCTGACCTTCCCAGCTCCACTTCTTGCCTCCCTGGAGCACCTTTCTGTGTCTGTTTGATCTCACCTCCCTCCTGCACCATCCTTTGCACATCCAATGTTCCTTGTGGTGCCCAGACCCCTGTTTTGGGATCTTCTGGGGGAATGTTTTGCTATGCAAATGCAAACATTGCCATTGTGTAGTGCCTCCTGTTGTTTCTGCTTTCCTCCTGCTAATTGATTTGTTCTTGTCTAGACTCGAGCTCATTACAAGCAGCACTAAGGCTCAGCATCATTTATTTCATGGCTAAGTCAATCTGTGAATCAAGTGGTGGGGCTCTAGATTGGATAAGGAACATGTTCCTGCAGATCTAAATGGCCTGGGAAGGGAAAATAAAAGCTGAACTAGGTAATGAACGGAAATGGGATGGCCATCATTGAATCCACGAATACCATTGACCTTTCTCAGATTTACATCATTATCTAAAGTTCACCAGAGACCTTCCATGCTTGTTATCATTATCCCTCATTAGAAGTCACTCTAGAAGCATTAACAAGCTTCTGAAATGCTTGGCTAATTGCTTTAATAAGGCAATATCAATACTAAGCAATAGTTCCCATGATTAGATATAGGCGGGGACCCTCGAGGCTTTGCCTTCTTGGGTTTAAATGCTGGGTTGGGGGCCTGGGGGAGAAAAGAAAAAGACTTTCCTTTGAGAATAAAGCACTCAGAGTGGAGGTAAAATGCTCTGCTGTTGCAGATTGCAGCTGTATTTTAAACAACAGGGGCTACACCATTTCAGTCGATAGAGGATGGGAACATTGTCTGGGAGATGCTGCACAGTCCTTCAGCTACAACTGCTTTGGCACATGAAAGCACTCCAAATTTAGGCTGGGAAGGCTGGTGAGCTTCCAAAGCAAGCTATTGCTCAGACAATTTTACAAAATAGATAAACCACACACTTACATTTCTCTGGGCTTGATGCTCAGCCAGCACATCAAGTAGCACAGCTCAGTTTTCCTCCAGCAGAACCTCCCTGATTCATTCCAGGTAAGCCCAAGAGCCCTTATGGTTTCTCTTAAAGATGGAGCACATGTGCAAACACATCCATGTCAGCACATCAAGCTGCTGTCAGGCCTGAGATCACTCAGCAGTGGAGCTCAGAGCCCAGGACTAAGCTAAAACAGGACTGGGAGCACATCCCTCCCCAGCAGCAGGGCAGGAACCCTGCGGATGAGCCAGGGGAAGTTCCCTCCTGGATCCTGCTACTGTCCTGCTGGGCTGCATCTGGGAACATATTGTGCTTCCCAGGAGTTGCCAGTCCAGCTCCTCTCACCTGTGCTCAGTTTAGACATCAACACTGGATAACAAACATTTCTTCCCCTGTGCTCCACTCCCCACACCGTGTCCCTAATTCCCATTAATGCTCCCAGGGGAGGACACAGTCCTGTCACCAGGAGGATGAACCACTTCTGCTCCACCTGTCACTTGTTCTGCCTCCCCAAATGGAAGGATGAAACGAGTAGCAGGAACCAGTGAACCAACATTATTTTTCTGCAGGCTCCTCATCCCCCCTCATTTGCTGATCTGCATTCAGGGCACAAACTCGGAATTGGATTTAAATGGGGAAAAAGGGAAAAAATACACATGCAACAAACATCAATAAATATTTAATGAGCTTCGATGGCTCTAAATTTGCTCCGATCGATCTCAGCAGGGAAAGGCTGACTGTCCAAACTTTACAGTAACTTCAGGAAAACTGCATGAGGGTGCACAAATCCACAGTTTCCGTGGACTAGGAAAACTCCCAGCTCTGCTGTGACATTTGGGAGCTGTGCTCAAAAGCAAAGAATAAAATAATGGAAGGTTTTCCTTCTGTGGAACCATGACTAAGCTTACCAGACCTCATGGGTCATTCTACCAGCCCCCAGTCCACTTGCCAGTCTGACTGCAAGTCCCCAGTTTTGGGAAGGATGTCTCTATAAGCACACAAAGAGTTTTGAAAAGCCAGGAATTATTTAGAAATACACATGAAAAAGGGGGAAAAAAAATAAAACTAAAGAAAGGAGTTTCTTTTAGTCATCTCCATGGGCTCAAATAAATTTTGCTAATTATCTTGTAGGGTTGAATATTAATATCTCTTTTTTTTAGAGTAAAAAGGCACAGAACAGCAAAAATTACATGACTAGTCCAGAGTCTCATCATGATCCAGAATGTTAACAAATATCCAAAATATTAACATCAGTCTCCAACAACCACAGGGCCCACTAGTAACACCAGGTAAGGGGAAATATCCTTTTCCTCTTGATGTTCTCTACTTCTCACAACCCCATAAAATCCCTGCATACTCAGTTTTCTCTCCAAAACAGGCCAGGGCTAGAATTACCTTTCAGATAACTGAATACATCCCTAGATCATCGATTTACCTGGAATTATTAACTTAAATGAAGCAATATTACAGCAGGAACTGACGTTTTGTCAAGGATCAAAGGTGATCTGAGGAGATGATGCAGCTGTGGAGTCAGGGATGGGTCTGAACAGGGAGAGCAAGACAAAACACGGGCATTTTGGGGGGATGGACAAGCTTAGGGCCAGGGGTCTCCTGCAGGAATGAGGAATCCCATGGGAAGTGCCCAGTTATTTTTGCAAAAGCATCAAAACTTGGCTTTGCAGTCCCTTCTTGCTGAAGATCTTACTTTCTGTGGTGAAATAAGTGCAGAAGTGAACCAGTGGCATGGGGAGCACACAAATAGCTCATGTTCCTCTGACTTCCACATGCATCATGTTGTTAACTTTGATGGCATGACCTTGGCTCCTGGGAGAGACAGGAGGGCAGAATCAGGCCATGAGAGAGCAGGAGAGACACAGCAACCCCTCCTTTTGATGGCAGCAATGAGCCAGCTTCAGTATGGGCACAAAACCACCTTATTTCAGGAAATTAAAAGAATTCCACCAGCTGGATATTTAGTGTTTTATATCCTCCTTCAGTGCTAAGTGAGGTATTGCTCTGAGAAGTAGCAAAGAAGGTGAGATACCTCCAGGATAGGCAGGGCTGCTTCTAAAACGGGTTATAAAAGGGGTGATGAGCATCAGCTCTGCTTGGCAGCTCTCACCGCTCCTCCTTCCCGCAGGCAGCAGGGAATGCTGGTGCTTTCCTATGGATTCCAGCTGTCCCCAAGGCCCTGGATGGCGGGAGAACACACTTCTCCCCTCTCAGTGGGGCCAAACCTCCAGCTTTTCCAGCAGCACCGACCACTTCTGCAATGAATTCCACGTTTTCCGAGACACGAGCCTGCAGCCCATATAAAATAGGAACAATGGGGCCCTCCCAAAATAGCCTGGATTTCATAACAACCTCAGGACCCAGCTATTGTCAAAGAGGGCCATTGTATAGGGCCATGGCAGAGCATTTGGCTCCAACACTCAGGTTTTGAGGGCCATGCCTATTGCATTAGAAAAAATGCCACGGCATCAGTTTTCACTTTGTGATGGTGTTTACTCGGCAGATAATAGCAGATAATTCCTCCAGCCCTCCTGACAGCTCCAGCTGACCAACACATCCCAGGGCAGGCTTTGTACCCATGCAAAGAAGATTTTTTCATTATTTTCATTCCCATTTGTTTTTATCCATCGAATGTCTGATGGGAATTTTAGGGGAAGAAGGAGCTGTAAATAAGATGATGGACCTAAGAGCTTCTGTAACATTGATAAACTTTATAAAAATCGAAAAAAGTTGGCTTTTAAAAATAAAGAAATTAGTTAAAGTCTTCTTTTTTTGAGTTTTGGGTTTTGTTTTTTTTTATTTTTGGCAGGAGATCCTCTATTAATATCTTCATTTCAGCTTCTACAACTTTATATTAACATTCTTGAGGTCAAGTGGTCAGAAGCTGTAAAACAGTGAGCAATTCCCTCCCAGACAACGGATCTGCTTGGAATTCAGCCTGGCAGGATTTGAAAGGTACCAGGGAGGAAGAGCATCACTTTTAAGGGAATCCTGCTGAAATGGGATGAGCTCAGAGGAAAAGGTGTCACTGAATGTGATTATACACAAAACCCAGGGGCTTCCACTGGGAAAAAAAGCAGAAGCCTGGAACTGCATCCAAAGCCATCAAAAGACTCAGTGACCACAGATTTTAGTGACTTGGGATTAACCCCTATGTTTTTAATTATCAGCAGCAAAAGAACATCATTTTACCTTCCCAATAATCCTAAATCTTTCTTGCAGCTATTTAACAAAGCAAAAATAGTCACCAGGACCTTTTTTTGTTTCTGGATCATCCCAGCCCACAGTCCATGAAGTGGATTATTGCTGACCTTGTTTGTGCAGCTCCATTCTGGAAGTGAAATAGTTACCAAAGTATTTAAACTATTGTGTGTGGGGAGGATCAAACCAGCATTTTTGTTCATCAATTCAGATTAAAAATTTAATTTCATGGTACAATGAACCCATACAGAGTTATATCTATTAAGGTCACCTATTTCTTGTACTTCAGCTTACTTTAGGTATTGATGACTGCAAAACTCTTTAGAAGATAAGAATCACAGCTTCAGCCTCCTCAGCTCTCACAGTTTTAATGTTTAGACACAATTTTCCTGACTCTCAAATACCTTGAACTTTATGTTTGAGAGTGAGGGGAAGAAAAATGGAACTCACACTCTCTCTCTCTCTCTCAGTTGCTGCCTGGAATTTTTAAATAACAGAGATCTGGCTTTAATTGAGGCTTTCATTGTTTGAAAAGGAGCTGCAAGTATTTCTAAACTAAAATATTTGCATAGTTTCTTGTTCACTCTGCTAAATGCTGAGAAGTGCTGGACATCTCACTGAGCTGTCCCTTCTAGAGAACACAATTACTATCCTGTTACTGTAAGAGAAAAGATTTGAAGAAAGGTCTTCTGAATACATATTTAACATCTAAATGTTTTCCTTGCTGTCTTTGTGCCAAGTCCTTATTCGATTGTTACTCAAACAAAACTCCCATTCATGTCAAAGCAAGCCAGCCTTTCATTAGCTCAGGAATTTAGCAAATTTGTGGTTAGTGCATCCAGAAATTGGTAGCATTTAATTGATCGAATCAAATAATTTTTAAAAAGGGGATTTTCACCACTGAAACAAAGATGTGTGGCCGTTTGGAAACACTTCAGAATAAACTCACTGGTTTAGCCAATCTTTTTTTTTTTTTAATCATTGGCTCTTGAGTGCTTGTTCCTGGTACTATCACACACATTTCCTGGGAGGAGTGGAGTTGTCCCAGTGATCTGTGAGTCAGGAGGTGATTTTTGGTACTCAGGAGGGGATTTTGTTCTTGAGGAACAGGTCCTTGTGCTGTCCTGATAGTGAAATGGAACCAAGCCCAGGGAAGTGTGGTACTGGAGGCCAATATTACTATCATCTTTGTGCCATAAAGAGCATCCCACATAACCTGCCTGTTAATTTATCTGTAACTCCAGATTTTGTTAGGATTTAATTTTGCGTGTCCCTGCCTGACAAATCCCTGCTGTCTCATTCTCCTCCTCGTTATCCTTTAGGTGTGAACAGATATTTGGTTCAATGGGGTTTTTTTCCCCCCAATAATTTCCCATTGGCTGGCACTGAAATGACTAGTCCACAATTCTCCACTTCCTGGACTTCACACCTCCCCTTCACAACTTTTTTTGGAGCTCAGCATCACGCGTGTCCTTTCGGAGACGTTCCTTCCCCCACCCTCCTGCTGCTCTCAGAGCTCCCTGTTAACAGCTCAGAGACTGCACCAAGCAGCCTGTAACTATTAGAGGATGAAGTACATCAGTCCAATCACCATTTCAGATGTCTCATTTTCCAACATCATTCAAAAAAAAAAAAAAGAATAAAACAAAAAAGGCTCTCTGTTCATATTTTTCACCATCATCACTCTTCCTTCACTGCACAAATCAACTTTTCCCTTGGCCTTTCTCTGGTTTCTAATGAGTTTGCAGTCAAATTTTGTGTTGAACTGCAAACAGAAAATAAGGAGAAATAAAAGGATAACTTGACTAGACAGATACAAGTGGCTCAGCAGCCAATGGAAGAGAGAGAACAAGGAATTAAAAGGACAGGACCAGTCAGCCAGGTTTACCTTCAGGTACCAGGGTCTGAAACTTTTATCTATGGGGCACTCAGCATCTTGCAACTGAGTTGGTCAGGAATCAACAGCAGAGAGGGAAAGTGAGAACAACCCAATATAAAACCCACTTTGAGTAATAACCTGAGGCTGCAAACTGGCAATAACAGCCAATACCATGGGAGGGGGAAAAAAGCTCACTTGGTTTCATTGAGAAATAAATAAATAAATAGGTGACTATTTGGAAAACACTTGACTTCCACTGCAAGACAAACAAAAGGTGGTGTTTTCCATGGGTTTAGATGAAATTCAAACCATCCCTGTGTTTGAAATGCTGTGCTGCACTAGTGTGTGTGTGTTCATACGTGTCTTGTACTGCTCAGTTCTGGCAGGAGGGAAAACACGACGCAGACCTCGGCGAGGCTGTGGAGCTGCTGGACCTGCATTTTCTCTTGTAAATCAGAGGTGACTCCACTGAAATCACGCTCTCAGACCCAGTGGCGTTGATCTCCACCTCTAATTGCTGTCATTCCACCCTGGCTGTGATTCCCTGCTCCAGAGCAGGACAAACCTTTCTCCTCCACACACCTACGGCCTCCCCTCCATCCATATGCCAGGACCTGTCCTGTGAGCAGATACACCAGCAAACTTGATTCTGCAGTGGATTCAGAGCAGAAACATATGGTTGTTTCTTATCTAATCTGTGCCAACATATGTGTCTTTTATCCTCTGGCCTCGGAGCTGGAGCGTGTTCGTGCCATGCGCGGCATTTCCTTCGAGAACGTCTCTGAAAGAGCCCCCTTGTCTGCAAACTGGGGGGAGATATTTTCACTGCTGGCCTGGAGCAGCCTCCATCCTCCTCTTCCAAAGGGGAATCTACAGAGATAGCGTTCTCCAGCAGCTGGAATGACTCATGGCAAGGGATGGAGCCACGTCGTCTGGGCATGGGCAGCTCTTCATGGTCCTCCCCTGGGCTCGGTAACAGGATTAGCCACGCTGCTGTATATCAAGTTCATCCTGGGAATGGGGAACCCAGAGATGAGTTCGTGCAGGGATGCCAAAGGGAATGAATAAAAGCCCCAAGAAAGGTCCAAAGTGCCTGGGATTTGCAGCGAGGATGAATTCATCCGCCCCTGGGAGATATGGTAATGTTCTTTTTAATTGTGCTGCAGCCAGGTAAAATGAGAAGGACAGCAACAGTGTGTGCAGGAAGGATGGGAGACACAAGCAGGAGAGCTTTTTTTCAAGGAAGATTGGAAGGCCAAGGTGGAGCTCCACAGGTACATCCCTTTGGAAGGACTCTGGACTCTCAGGCCTGTCCTTACTGTGGCTGCAGATTTCCCTGCCCAACGTCCACATTACACCTCTGCTTTTCAGCTTCCCTGCCTCTCAAACAGGTCAAGGAGGAGCAGAGAATATTCCCTGTCTCCCAAATCCTTTAACTACACCCATCCCTTGCCCCCTCACTCATGGAACGATTCCTGACACTTCCCACCATCAGGGAGATGTTGCAGCATAAAATGCAGTAATGGAAGATGCTGGGAATCAAAGGGAGTAGAGAGCTCTGGAAACTTGCTTTGCAATCTGATCTGAGTGCTTGGAAGGACAGTGCCCCTAAGATTTAAGAAGTCCCTTGAAGAGTAAGAACCAATAAGTTCACTGCTGTCAATCCCAAAGTTATTAAACACAAGGGCTGTATAACGTGACCAGCAAGGAGTAAGATAGAAGGCAGGTTTTGTAGAGAAATAAGTCACCCTGTAGCATGCCTTTGCCTCCTGTTCATCACCTGCATTGCTCTCAGCCCAATCTGTCAAGGATGGATTTACAGCAGGGATTAATTTAGGTCCCATCTCACAGAGTGCTCACTCCCTAAAGCTCCTTCATTTTCCTGTGAGTGTTGAGCTCATAGGCTGTCCTCCCCTGGTGTTTGGAATATGGGCAGGAAGAGTCAGTGGGGCTAAAAAAAAGAAATACAGATTTAACCTGGCTCTAATCACAGCAACTTGACATCTTGTGTTAGCAATAAATCTCTCCTGTATTGTCTCCTGAAATCAGAGGAAACATTTTGTAGGAAGGAAATGGAACAAAGGAGGACCAGCTTTGCTTTCCTCACTGTTCTCACACATGGACAACACCTCAACCAGCTCAGACTGTAAAATATATATGTAAAATACATATATCTCTACCTGCAGTCTTCTGCCATCACACAGTGAAGGAAAAGGTGGTACCAGATGGCAGTTTATCCCATCATAGGACAGAATAAATCATCCTCTGGAAGTGCTCATCTCTCTCCACCAAGACACCTCACCGTTGAACAGGTGGTTAACTGAGACAAGGTCCAGAGCTCTGGGGCAGACAGACCTCTCTGAAAGTGTCCCCTTCCCTGTGACACTTCCAGGTTGTCCTGAAGCTTCCCCCTCCTCAGGTACAGGCTCTGCAGTTCTACATCTGCTAAATGTTTAGAGGGTATTTAGTTACACAGAAGGAAAGGAGTGAACAGGCATCAATCTTCATGAAAAAGGTGGCAGGAGGTGACATCTGCCCCCTTTACTGCTGCAGGCTGGGGTGGTGTAGCTGATTGTAGGGAATGAGACAAAAATGTGGATGTTTCAACCCTCACTACCCTCATGGAAAAATGACCCTGCAGGAAGAGGGAGATTGAGTTGCATTCAAATGGCAGTTCCCTATGGAAGGCCATACACAGGGCTGGAGCATCAGGAAAAGGAATAAAACCAATTATCTGGGGCTGGACAGCGAATCCCCAAACAAATCCAACCAGACTTCATAAGAATTGGGCACTTGCAAGGCTGAAATGTGGTTCCAGCCTGCAGTGACCATCTAGAAATGAGCTGTCCCATCAGTGAGCTGCAATCCCTGGGCACACAGGAATTCCAGGTTTCCCTGTGGCACAGGATGGGTTAAGCACAAGCACTAGAGAGTGACCACAGAAATACCAGGTGCTGGGTTGTTTTGGCACAAACTGTCCAAGTCTGACGCAAAACATCTTAAGATGCCAGTCTAAGGAGAGATGATTTTGATTTTTTTTCAGTGCTCAAGAGGGTGGTGAATGCCTGGAACCTGCTTCAAACACCGAGCTGCTGAGGGCTGATTAGGGACAGGACAGCACCCGGGGCACAAATAACACAGACCCTTTCACCTGCTCTCCTGAGCATCCAGGAGGGATAATTAGGAAACCAGTACCTGGGCATCACAAGATGCAGCCTGGCTTACAAGGCAAAAAAAAATGGATCAAACCAGGTCATGAAGGATTTGGACTCAGACTGAGAAAAAAGGGTTGGATTCAAAGCAGAGGTGCCATTCGGTACCTAAACCAGGATGTAAAGAGGATCTGCTTTTATAGACCCTATTCCAGAGGCTACACCAGCCTCCAACCAGCAGGAAATCCAGATTAAATCCCATCCTCACCAGTGTTGCACGAGAAAGGTGATCTGAGGGAGAGACTCCTTAAATCTGGAGGCAAACCAAAGGGCACAGGGGCTGACTTGGGCGTGGGGCTGTGTTTGGGTCTGGTTTTCCCCTTCCTTCATGCAGGGACTGGGGAGATATTTGCATTTCTCACTGCCTGGACACGGCCATGGCCTTGCAGGGCTCTCAGGAGGGAGCTGTGCCCAGAACATCTGAAGGACTCATAAAGCAAAGTGGAGCAATCGATACGGGGAGAGGATGGAGACCTGAGCGAGGCAAATGGTGTTGACAGGGCTGGGAGGGAAGGATTATTTCTTAGGTGATAAAAAGGAGTGCTAAGGCCAGAATCCAAGGCAGCAGGGATGGGACAGAGACAACCAAAATCATGGCAAACAAGCTATGAATGAATCAGCAACTGCTACAAAACCTTGTTCTCAGGTTTTATCCCTTCCCAGCCAGGTGTTTGAAGCAAAGAGTCTGCAGGGTTTTGAGTTCAATAAGACTTTGCTGTGACTAAAAATCATCCCTGTGACTCCCCTGATGAGGAATGACAAGAGGAATACACCCTCTGCTCTGCTGAACAAGCTCCAGTTGCTCTTAGACAACAAAATAACGAAGGTCAGAATTTTTATTAGCCTGCTCTCAACCTGTCTCAAAGTGACTAATGAAAGATCCCTCGAGCTTCACCTTGACCTTGGCTTGTCCTGCACATTCTTTAATTGTGGGTAATTATTTTCTACCCTTTGGGTTACACTGAGTCTCGTGAAGGAAAGCTCCAAGAAAGGAGAGGACTGATTTCTAGCTTGATTAATGAAGATAACCAAACTGATTTGTAATAACATGGAGCTTCCTCCTCCATGTTATTTAGGTTTTATTCTTCAATTATGTCCCTCTGCTGCTGGTAGGCATGTAAATTTGAAGTAGGACATCCATCTAATTCCTGTGATAAATTCAGGTATCTCAACTTCAGTGCAGTGATACTGTCCCTGAGCACCTCCTTGCAGCTCAGGAATTTTTACTGTTCTGCAGGAGGGGTAATAATAAGAAATATTAGATATTTTCAGAAGAAAACCAGTACTTTATCACTGCTTCAAATCTTCCATCCTGCAGCTGAGAGAACAGAAAAAACCACTACTTTTAAAAATCTCTCCTTCTTCTCTCTTGCTGATTTTGCTTCACCAGGGGAAAAAGGGAGCACGACTCACAATACTCTACTTGCAGTTTTTAACAGGCTTCCTCTTAAAGTATTCATGTAATACCTCTTTTCATAATTTTTTTAAAGGAAAAGAGTGAAAAACTGAGCAGAGGTAAGATATTTGAAATGATAGTTTGAAAGAAAACAGCACTGAATCTTGTTGCTCCTGTCCTGCAGACACAGCGAGGCAGGAAAGGCATTTTGTCTGTGAAAATCTGTAAAGAATACATGCTTTTTTTATAAAATAACAAGTCTGTGGGTTGCTTTGGGTGAGGAGGGAATAGGAGAAAGAACACAACTTTCTTTGAAGGTTAGAAAACACGTCTCTACTCCTCGAGCTGTGCTTGTGTATCACCTGTCTGCGCCTCCATCTCCGCTGTACACTGGATTATCCTGACCTTTTCCTTGCTCTACAGGCTGATTATCCAGCAGCTCCCTTCCTCCCATGATTGCAGCCTCCTCCTTGTGTGGGGAAGGGCTGGGACAGCCACTCACTCAAAGTGCAGAACCACGAAAAGGTCAGAGCAGCACCAGCCACACTTCAGGGGCTGCATCAGCCACCACGTTTTGGTGCCTCATCATCACAAGAGAGGCTGGGATGAGCTCAGGAGTCAGCACCAGAGGAAGGACTGGCCTAGGCAACCAAAAATCCAACACCTGCTGCACTCTTGGATTCCTTCAGAGCTTTAGTTGCCTGAATCTAGATCATGCCCCTGGTTTGTGCTGAGGATGTGATTCCCCGGTAATAAAATGGGAAGCAAAACTGAGAAAACTCTACTAGGTGTGTTCAAAATTATAAATTTTCCTCTGACAGGAAAAGAAAGGAAAACAGAGCTCAGTGATGGCTTAATCACAGCAAGCTTCAGGCTGGCTTGTCCCAGCAGAATAGAGTGGGGTCTTTTTTTCTGCAAATTACTGAAATATTACTGTGATTCAAGCACAGGTTGTTGGGAAATTAGAAAGTCCCTCTGCAGGCTGAGCTCAGGATGGTGGGACATGGCTGGATACTTTAATTAAGAGCTGGAGTGGAGTTGGGTGTGCAGGACCCTCCACCAGGCACAAGGAACACAGGGGTCACAAAGCAGTTCCCAGCAAACGAGTCCATCTTCAAAGGAATGTCAGGAGTTACCTACTAAGGAGGCTGATGAACCTTGTGGCTGAAGAGATTCAAGCAAGTTCTTGGGCTGAAAAACAATGGTATCACCTGAATATGCCTATAATTTGGCAATATTCCACATTACCCTGCCTTTCTCATCCTCTGTGCCTTTTTTACAGCTGCCTTGTCCCCTACCACGGCTCCCTCCTCTTCATCCTCTCATCCTCTGTTGGCAAAGCTTCCCACTGCTGTGTCCTCTTTCCCTTCTCCTCGTCACAGGATGGGTTGGGTTGGAAGGGATCTTAAAGATCATCTCATTCCACCCCCTGCCAAAGGCAGGGACACCTCCCACTAGCCCAGGTTGCTCCAAGCCCTGTCCAGCCTGTCCTTGGACACTTCCAGGGAAGGGGAGTCCACAGATGGTTCCACAACCTCCCATCCACCCTCAGACACCACATCCTGAGGGAAGGATCTGCCTGTTACTTTGTGCCCTGAACTGGCTCTGATCCTCAGTGCTGATCCTAAACATCATGTAATAACACACAACCAACAAAATGCTCCAAGCCTTTCCCACGTCAAAGGAAAAACAAATTAAAGGAAAAGAAAGAGAAGTGGAAAGTACAAAGGGGATTTCATGGGATTTGAGCACCAAACTCCAGCAGGCTCTTCTGAAAATCCCAGCTTAAAGCAATGGACTTGGGCTCTTGCATTTCTTTCTCCTGATGTCAATAATAATGACTGCTGAATTAAAGATCTCACATATTGCTCCAGGTTTTGTTTGTTCATTTGTTTTCTGCGTTTTATGCTCAAAAAGTTAATAAAGGGAAAATTCCCCTGAAAAAGAAAGGAGGAAAGAAAAGATAAAAATCAGAAAGAAAAGACAATTTTCATCCCATTTAAATCCACAGCTGATAATTGAGGAGGAAAGCTGTTTTAAATGAAGGATCTACTGGAAGGGTTTTGTTTCTGTGTTCCCAGTTATGTCCTGTGTATTCCAGAAACAGGTTCAAGTGCAGGGCTCTGGCAAAAGCCAAGCTTAAAATTCAGCAAAGGCTTCAAGTCCATTCACCCCAACGTGACTTTTTTATTTGCTAAAATTTAAGCCTGAGCCATGGTCAGCAGAGCTGAAATCAAGGGTGTAGCAAAGCATCTGCTTAAGTGCTTTGCCTGCTCAGTGGATTCATTGCTCAGAGTGGTGCAGAAGGAGGCTGGGAAGACACTAAACCTGCTGCAAGACCAAAATTTTCCTCCCCAAAAAGTTTTGGAGGCTTCCTTAAATTTTAAATCAAATCGTTGCCGGGTCCACCCAAGAAAGGACTTTGAGCTGTGCTCTGAATTTCACCCGAGTGAGACATCCAGGAGCTGAGAACTCCCTGCTCTGTCTGGAGACCCTGATTCATCCTGAGGTGTCCAGCTCACCCTTCGCCCATCGCTGCACACTCATTTTTCACTTCTGAATTGCAAGCAGGACAAAAACCAAATATGCCATAAAACCACACGAGAGGCCTGGAGTTCGGCATGTCAGGCTTTGATGAGAAGGAAAAAGGCCTTCCAGAAAACCAGCAGGGAATTTCCCTGTGGGATTTTTTTTTCAGTCCACTTGAAGAGACTCAAGACCTCAGGAGGAAGTCCATAGTCCAGCAGTTAAACCACAAGCTTGGCCATCATCTCAGCCCCAACCTTGCCCTTCCTGAATTACTCCCTGAGACCTCAAGCAGATCCCTCCAGTCAGACCTTTCCAGCTCAGGAGTCACCCCACAACCCCCAAATCCCTCTGAGCTGAGGAGGGGACTCTCCAAGTGCCAGCACAGCATCAGGAATGTCCAGGCACTCCTTTGCCTGAGGTTTTCAAGGCAGGTGCTCACCCTTCATGCTCTGCAAACCCCTGAATGCTTAAAAAAATGCAGACAGGGGTCCGAATAATATAAAAACTGAGTGTGTTATTAGTGCTGTCAATTTAGCCCAGAATGTTATGGCATGTGTGTCACTAAGAGAGACAGAAGCTATTATTGAAATGAGATTAGAATCGTTTTGAAACATCAACAGTGGCATTATAGTTGGTAACATTTCCATCTAAAATAGATGACACTGATGCTATACAATCAACAATGCCACTGGGAATACGATATAGAACTGAAGACTAGATTGTTTTACTCTATATTGATTTTCCCTTAGTAGTTTTTGATTAACTGTCAAATCAATTAGCTTTCCCCACCCAAACATCACATCCCATCGCTGGATTTTTTGGTGTCCCCCCTCAGAAACTCCCTGTTCAGCAGCAAACAGAGCAGAGGAGCCCAGGCTCAAGTGGTCAGAAGTGCTCTGAAGCAGAGGTTGTGCAGGCACAGATAAGTCCCCACAGCAAGTCTGCTTCTCCTCATCGTGCTGGAGCCCAGCCATGTTTTTATTGAATCAGGTTCTGAAGCTGTCTAAGGCACTAAGAGATCTGATTAAAGCCTTGCCATGATGTCCTTTTAAAATAAAATGCATGGCATTTTCACGGTGACATAATGTTCTCTCGGCTCAGCAGAGACACTGTGTCTACAAGTCTTTGACCAGCTTGGCCTTCCCATGTTACAGAGAGAACACATCCATCAATCCATCCATCTATCCACCCATCCATTACAGTTTCCCAGTCTCTGTACAGGCAAACACCTTGATAGTTTTATTTTTATCCCACAACAGCCCTAAAATGATGTTATCAAAGATGGGAACCAGTGAGACACCAGGGAGTCCCAAACCCCACCTTGTTTACTGAAGGCCTCCCAGTTACAAGCCCTTCACCTGGAATGGAATGATTAGGAAAATAAAGGGATCCATGAGCATGAAAAAGAGGGTTTCAATCTGCAAAACAGAAGCTGAGAGCTCATTCAGCTGCTGCAACAGCTTCACACCTCTGTAGCAGTGACTGATACTGCAGCACCAGAAAGCTCAGATCCAGACTGAGTCTAGATCCTGACTTTTCCAAAGTTCAGAAACTTGCTGGACCTTGGTTTTGCTGCACTTTTTATTCATTAACTGCCACGTCTCCTCTACACCTTCTCTTCTCTTTTCTAACTTAAATGGTGCTCGTTGCAGGCATTAAAAAATCCCCTGGAGATGCTGTAGGATCAACCACATCTACCAGGGCTGACAAACTGGACAATATATATGACTCTTTGCATTGCCCTGATGCTTATAGGGCCCAGCTGGGACCAGGGGCCTTTTCTGTGGGTTTGTACATAGATGGGGCTGTGCCAGCTCCAGCTGTGACATTCTGGCAGCCTGAATGGGGATGGCAAGGAAAGGCAGGGAAAACTCCCAGTCACACAGCAGGTGAGTGTTTGGGACAGACCCTGGGTGTCCCCATTCCTATTCCTGTGTCCTGTTGTGACAAAGGCTTTGGGGCAACACACCATAAATAAACACCTCCAATAAAGGCTTACAATGAAACCAAGATCAGCCAAACAACCTCACAGGACTTCACTTCCCTCCTGCTTCTCCCCAGACCCCTAATGAGGGGAAAAGGTCTTTATCTCAGCCAAGGCTGCCCCAGTGTTAGGTGTGGGAGCCACAGTGGAACCAGCTGCTGCTGCCACGCCGCCAGCCAAGACTCTCATTTGTTTTGGCTAGCGCTGAGGAATCAGCTTTTAGGCATCTTTGAGAACAAAATGGTGCATGGAACGGGTCCAAGCTGCAAAAGATAAGAAGCAATAAGAGCTGCAACAGATTATTTGTCTGGTGAGACAGAAGGAGAATTCTATCGGGGAAAAACGCGAGCGGATCCCGGTCCGGTGCCGCAAACAGGAGTTCTGCTTGTGTGGCTCCTCTCGGGGCTGCACAACAGGTGCTGGAGCTGCAGCTATTTCTGGAGAATAACAAATTGCTGCTGCCGAGGAGGAATGGGAGAGAAAAGCGGTTTCTGCACAACTGCAGGGAGGAGGAAGGCTCTGCAGTGACATAGCAACGCTCCGGCCGCCGCGGCTGCAGGGGAGGGATGGGAGGCCTGGGCCAGAATAAACACGAGGAACAACAACTTAAAATAACTGGTTTGCTCTCCTGTGATGTTGGGAAGGGAGGCTGGGTTGAAGATTAGCCACAGCATTCCCTACCTGGTCCTCAGCAAGGCAATTAACCTCTCTGGAACCGGGTCCAGGGTAAATCTTACCACCTCCTCATGTGTTTCAAATACACTGAGCCCATTTTCTCCGTGGCCTTTACACAGGAGGGGAGGAGAGAGTGGAGCATAAGTGAGAGGGTTTGCACCCAAAGGGGTATGACCAACCAGATCATGGAATCACAGAATGGCTTGTGTTGGAAGGTATCATAAAGCTCATCCAGTTCCACTCCTTCCACTATCCCAGGCTGCTCCAACCTGGCCTTGGACACTTCCAGGGATGGGGCAGCCACAGCTTCTCTGGGCAACCTGTGCCAGGGCCTCCCCACCCTCCCAATAAACAATTTCTTCCTAATATCTGATCTAAGTCCACCCTCCTTCAGCTTAAAACCCTCCCCTCTTGTCTTGTCACTCCCTTGTAAACCTGATCTGAAGGAGAAGAAGAAGAAAAAAGGAAATTCAGCAACCAAATATATGCTCCATAAGCAATGAGTAGACAGGCATAAATCCTAGGTTGTGCTCTCACCTGACATACCCTCCTCTTGCTTAAATAGCCTTAAAGGACCTAAAGTAATTTTGATTATGTAGGGTCTGCCTCCCTTGTTTAGTCAAATGGAAACTTAACTTCAAAGGTAAGTTTAAAACTTAAAAGTACTGGTCTCCTTTTTAAGGAAATAAATTTTAAAAAATTAAGATTTAGCACCACATTCATTAAAAGTAGGATAATCTTCTGGATTCCCTTTCAGATCTAGGTTCAATCAAAGCCAGCCCCGAACTGGGAAATGAATCCCAGAGAGGTGGCTCAGAACAGGCACCAAACAACACTCACCTTCAGCCTAAACAACTGAACTTTCACATATTTTGTGCTAAAAACAAAAAGGAAAATGCAACAGCAGTGTCCATCTTGGTTCTTGAGCTCCATGAGAGGATGCAACAAGACACTGCTCCTCCCTATGAGCCCTGACTCCCTTAGTGTACATGATTTTTAAAAATTTAGGATGTTAAAGTCTTTATGATAAACACATCCCTGCAGCCAAGGGGATTTTCAATCTCCCTTGATTTACAGGCATTTCATTGCATTTGAGCATAACTTATTTTAATGGCACGGTGGAAATTGCAGCGGGGGCTTAATTAGAGCGACTAAGTTAGTTAGATTTCTGTGCATTTGGAAAACAGGCTGCATCTTTTTAATAGGATAATCTAAATGGATCACCCCGACCTGCAGAGTCGCTCTGTAGGTACCAGGAGCACTTCTGCCTGGAGCCTGAATGGAGGGAACTCTCTGGAAATGAAAGGGGACAAAGACAATTTATCCCTGCAGCTCGTCCTTGGGGTCACATCCTGCCAAGTGCTGGGCCCTTCACTTCCCACACGAGTAGTGGGAGGTCTGGGAGGCTCAAAACCTGGCAGGGCTGAGCCCTGAGAACAAACCCCTCTGCTTTCACTGCCAAGTTATTAATAGATGCTCAGCTTGCCAGCAAGACCCACTGTTTGGGATTTTTAAGACTCACAGTCATGGTCTTAAACTAAATTACGAACCATTTGGCCTCAGCCAAATTTGACTTGCTTCAATACCATCAAGGCTGGTTTGAATTTTTCTCAACTTGCAGTCACAGCCTACAAATAATTCGAAACACATTGTGAAGGTCAACAAACCTGTCCCTGGCTCTCCCTCTTGCCTTGTTTCCTAAGGTAAGTTCTTTTGCTCTTAGATCTGGTCATCCTGGGTTCCTGCTACACATAAAAGAGAGGAACAGCCATAATTTGGGGTACAACCCATCCGACCTACCTTCACATGCACTTTAGGATAAGATGAATCATGTCCTACAAGTAGTATTTATTTATTTATTTACTTATTTACTTATTTATTTCACAACCAGAACAGAGAAGCAAATAAGGGATTGACCAAACATCACTCCTCCTGCCCTCTGCCACCATCCACTGACCTTCCTAAGCCTCAGTGGACCCAATCCTACTCTTATTTGTATTAAGAAAACCATCTAACTTCCAACAGTTACTTGTTTAAAAGAAGGAGAGGGAAAATTATACCTGCTTTCTGCACAAGGGCTTTTCCTGGGGTTCCCTACCTTACACTGGAACTGGGAAATGTTCCACCTGGGCTCTAGCAAAAAGCTGGGGAGCATCTTTGATCCCCTTTGAAATTTCCACAGAAGGATTTCATTTAATTTTCCAGGCTCCTTTGCCTTTCTCCTGCAATAATAGCTGATATCATTTAGTGCAAAGCACAACAACAGCCATTAAAAATGGTTATTAGTCTGGAACTGCCTCCTTAATAGGAAACACACATGCCACACTCTGGGAGTTCAATGTTTTTTAATAGACTTCGAGGTAAATGCCACTGTGACCCTTATTTTTCAGGAGGGAGGCAGAGGGAGGGGAATATGTTTCTTGGGCTGAGATTTTGCCCTCAGGCAGAGCCTTGGGCGAGAGGTGGAGCAGCTCCACGTGCCCCTCACCGCTGCCCTGGGGAGGGACCCTGGCTCTGAAATCCCCTCTGAGGATCTGCTCCTCTGCAGGACTCGTTTGTGCTGGAGGGGAGGAAGATGCATTAGCACTTGAGCATCCTCCCTCCCTCCCCAGCATCCAGCTGGTGCAGGGGAGCAGAGCCGTGGCTCAGCATGTGCTGACAGCCTTCTCCTCCCTCTGCTCACCCTCTCCCTGCTTCATCTCCTTCCCACAGGCAGGACAAGACCTTTGCAGGACTGGGGTGCCCCCCGAGGTGACCCTGGCACAGCTCAGATAGGCAAGGAATTTGCAGGTTCTTGCCCTGATCCCAGTCTTGACTCAGTGCTCTCCACCACTGGCCAGATGCCCCTTCTAGAGCAAGGGGTGCTAAAAATTCCTGCCTTGGGGAAGAGTGAAATAATATATACCAACCTTCAGCAGACCTAAATATTTCAGTGGGATGTGCAACTACACATCTAATATTTAGGAGTAACATCAGAATTTTCTTTATTTACCTTACCTTCTCCTCCCACACCTGAACCTTGTGTTTAAAAGCAGAACCTGGCACCTCTTAACCGAAAATAGTAACAGCACCATCCCCACTGCAGGATAAGGACAAGAGAGGAGCTGGGGGCTGCTTGACCTCACAAAGAAAGTCTGAACCCACAGCATACCCACTGCTTTCAGCCCTTTACCTGACCTAATAAAGATGTCCCCAATCCTTACAAGCCTATTTCCCTAACAGGGCATTATATTTGCACTGTCAGGGAATCTCTAATGCCTATCTGATGTTTGCACTGGGGTTTTGTTGTTGTTTTTTGCTCCTTTCATCACCTTATAAAGGGCCACACGTCGGTTGCGTGATGTTGAGACTTCTGACAGATGTAACATATGTGCAACAATATTTATCATTTATTTAGCATGCTGGGTATAGAGGCTGGCAAGGCTCTGCCATGCCTGACTTAAAGGCTGCTGGCATTTCCATTAGACAAAATCCCATCATGCAGGGGGTTAAGAATTCAGGCATTTCAAATCGCATCAGGCTGAATCATGATTCAAATCAGAAAAGCCAGTTTTTGGTTCACTAAGGGCTGACAAAGTGGGGATAGGGGGAGGGTCAGGAGGAGCAGGAACGGATGGCAGGTCACGAATATGTTCCCCTTTTTCAACGGCTGACCAGGCTAATGCTGTCTAGCTCATGTTTTCAAATAATTGGGGGGAGAGGGGGGCTCTGCACAATTCAGATGTAGCTCTCAGATACACGGCATTTCACGGTGGGATTTTCAAAGGCAGCCGTCTCCTGGCCTGGCTGTCTTGCTGCTCCAGACAATTTCGGTGGAAGCAGACATAAGCCAGTAGTCATCCCCTTTGAAATCCCACTGCAAAGTGTCTGACAGTTGCATTTTAAGGACCACATGCCTGCCAGACACAGAAAGCCTCCTGCTACGCACCGAGGTCCTGCAGCTCTCAGGAACAGAGAGGAATATCTGTGCTGACTGTGCTGATGGTGAGACCACGACAACCAGAGCCCCAGGTCGAGCTCAGGAGCTCAGCATCCAACCCCTCTGTGCTGTTCTCAGTGTCTGTCAGGTGTGACAAACAGTAGGGACACTTCAGTGCTGGAAAGGTTTGCTCGGTGCAAATCATCCTCACGACCAAGATGCAGCTTATGGGTTTAACAAATCATTTTGATTTTTTTCTCTTTTTTCCCCTTCTCGAGGAGATAGGAATTAAAAAAACCCACCCAAACAAGCACAGACTGCCAGTTTATCCTGACCCTGGCTTGCCTGAAGAGTAATAAGAAGAGTCCTTTAACTTCTGCCCAGTTGCAGCTCTCTCTGTTCTCATGGAACAGCAACATACCACACATTTCATAATTAGGGCGAGAGTGAGAGATAAGGCCATCGGTCTGTGCACATGAAAGGAATGTGCTGGGTGTGGGGAGATGGTGCTGAAAGGAAGAAGAGTTTTATATGGGCTGGAAAAGGCTCTGGGAGAGCAGGGTTAGGGAAGGGGGAGCTGCGTGTGCCAGTGGGAAGGCGCACGTGTGTCGGGAAAATGTGCTGTTTCCCTCCAAGTCCTGCCTTGCAAGGCTTGAAAAAAAAAATAAAAAAGGCTGGTAAAAATACTTCAGTCCAGATTTATAAGCACTTGGGAGGAGGGTTTGGCATCCAGGTAAAAGGAGCAAGGGCTCTGCAGTGCTGCTCACCCCCGAGGGACACAACCAGGGCTGTCCCTGAGGTCCCGCAGACCTGGTTTGGGGAGAAGGGAAGTGTTGGGTTATTATTCCCCCTATGACCATTCTGCACAAAAATCCACCTCAAGGTAATATTTACGAAGCCCACTCTGCTTTTTTGGAGGGCCTTTGTGTTTGTTTGTTTTGAATAGCCTTGGGTTTGGCAGCAGAGCCAAGGAAACCACACGTTTTTACGAGCTCCCAAAGCAAAAAGAGACCTCGGCGCTCGGAGCACAAAAGCACAGGACTGTGTCAGAGGGAGAAAACATCATTATTTGCTGAATAAAACCAGGGGGAAAAAAGCCAGGATATATGAAATCGCAGCAAAATACAGAACCTGCTAATTCTGATCTTTAATCTGGTCTCTGCTACCTATGATTGCCGTGACCTCTGGCGAGTCGCTTGATGTCTTTGTGCCAGTCTTGCTCCTCAGACCTTGGGTTTGCTCCCTCCGATTAAAACTCCGGGCTCTGAGCCCACAGCACTGGGCCTACTGCACTTCTGACCTTTCTGGGCACTTACAGTTGCTTCTGAAACACCAATAAATGCCAGAATTCGATATTTCACTTCCAGCCCGTGACGCTCGCTGGCCAAAGGGGAGGTTGAGATACACCCGAGTGCTGGAGCCTGATATTAATCCTGTTCAGATTCCTAGGTGTGAGGAAATACATGTTAACCACCAGCCTAAAAACCTCCCCATTTGATTTATTTATATTTTTTTCCTCGTTCAGGTTGGCTGTGTGAGAGGGGCTGGCCCAGGGCATCAGGTGCAGGAGCTCCTTTGTCTGGGATAAAAGAAACTCTCCTGGTTTTCCATCCAAGGCTTCTCTGCAAAGAGCCTCCTGTAGATTTCTGCCAGTGATAAACTGGTAAGAAATGACCTAAAAGTAGTTCTGCTGCTCCTTTTAGTTTTTAATATATATTCAAATGCCCTGTTTCTACCTGCCAGCCGTGGTGCTGGGTGTTTGCTCCTCTGGGCAATGCCGTGCTCAAGCAATCCTGGAGCAGCAGCAGCAGCCTCACTACAAAGAGCTCGTACCAAAGCCTCCCATTTTACTAACAAAAGCAGCACATGAACCCCCCCTGTACAAATGGTGTGGAGCATTTTCCTCGAATCAATCAGGTTCCATTATTCGGTTTAAGCCCAATCTCATTGTCTACTTCTTCCTCCGGAGGCCGATTTCTGCCAGGTAGAAAATTAAGTTTCCTTTACTTTTCTTCCCCCACACAATTTTTCAGTGTTTCGGCACCGTTGTTCAGTGTGGGAAACCGACTTCCTGTCTCAATAAACAAGTGCACACAAGGCTTTTCTGGACAGATAATGGGGTCCTTTTTTTTTCCTCTTTTTTTTCCCCCCTCTCTCTTTTTTTTTTTTTTATTTTATACAAAAATCATTCCACACTTAACACATCAATGAAGCCACTTAAGCTCTACTGCATCTGAATTAAAGGGGGAATTGTGTGATCAAAGAGTGTGAAGGAACCACACATGGAGTTCTTCAGACACTTTACTTTTGTTACATTTGATACATAACAAACCCAATAAATATGCTTATCCCAGCAGCCCGTTTCATTATCTCATATCCTTATGTTTAAGAGCATTTCCTTTAAGAGCTGTTCTTTCCCCTTTGTTTTTCAGCATCATAGTTTTGAGGCAGTTTATTTTAAATGAAGATGCTAAAAAGACAGAGAAAAGCATTTTTTTTTTTTCTCTGGATATGCTCAAAGGACACCAAAAATCTCTCTGTACTGAGTCTTTCACTGGGCTTCAACTAAGCAGAATATATTTATTCTATGGCAGAATACAGATGCAAGTGTAATAACCTCAGTTACAGGTTATTAGAGACAAGACTTGCACAAGGAATGTTTCCTAAAATTCTTCACAATAATTCTCCACATATTCAGCCCTTTCCCTACACCAGAGATCAAATCATTTGGAAAAACAAAGATTTCATGCACCTTCCCTGATGCTTTAGTTCTGGAAATAATTCCTTATTCGCAGCTAAATTATTAAAAATAACAAAAATTAGAGTCTGCCCATTTTTTTCCTGTTGTTTCACATGGAAGTAACCAGTTCCTCTGTCCAACAAAGAAGCTGCAAGGTCTGATTTTTTTTTGGAATTACTTATCATTTGTAGCCAGCAGTGATGTGTGGCTGGTCAAAGAGTTGTCAGAACTGAGCCAAAGAGGGACCTTGTTCAATCCCTGCACGGAGCAAAAGCTTTGGGGTGTGATTTACCCCCAGAGATGGACAAATCCACTGCTCCTGTGAGGAACCTGCATCTACACAAGGAGTTTCATTAGGATTTTTGCTGGAAACTGTGCCCAGAACTGTATATAACACAGCCCACCACAAATAACCATTGCTAAGCATCCACCACACCTTCAGGAAAAACTTGTTTGGAAGTAAATGACAGGTGCTTTTAGCAGAGTTGCTCATTAAAAGGCATTTTAAAATGTCATTTTTGAAATTGCCTTTACATCTTTTTGTTTTTCCCCCTCATTTTCCCCAACAGGTCCTGCCAGAAAGGCACAAGGCAGGAGATTTTATATCCACTGAAACAGTGAGATCTGAACCCGTTTGCTGCCACACAAGATTGGATCCCTTCTTTTTTAAAACTGAAGCAGAAATTCTCCTGCCCTAAAATCATGGATTGGATGCATCTAAATGCATCTCACAGACTCACGTGCAGCAAAGGTAGTGGGAAAAAAAAAAAGCACCTGAACCACCAGAAGGAAAAACAAACAAACAAACAAACAAAAAATGTATTTTCTGCTCTGTTTAATCCCTATCAGTAAATATCTTTACAAATGTGTTGGGGTTTTTTTTGTTTAATGAGCACGGCCTGGTTATAGCTGCCTTTGTTTCGTGGCTTCCCAAATCAAAACAACTAAACAAAACCATCCCCTGCCAGCAGGACGGGGGTTCAACTTTAAAGTAGGACAAATCTTCATCTCCTCACTCCCACCCATGTCAGCCAGGACTCAGCTGAGGTAAGAATTGCAATATTTGACCTCTTGTCCCTCAACCACCATCTATAAATGCCTTTTGCAGCTCCAGCTCGCTGGTAACAGGGTTCTTACCACCCATTTAACAACATTTTTACGGTGTCTGCCATGAAAAACAGCCCCTGAAAACAAGGAAACCTGTGACAACAGCACTTTTCATTAAGAGGGGGGCTAAAAAAACCCAAAATGCTTTTAACACTCGTGGTTGAGGAGGAAAATCTTGTAAATAGAACCCAAAGAGAATGGACAATTTCCAAGGTTAGAAGGCAGTGAGAAGTTTTAGGTGTTACTTTGCTCCTTTCATCATTTTAAGGCTCTCATGGTGTTGGGCACCTGTCACCTGAGTCTGGAATTGCTTCAGTTCACGATGTTGCAGCAGGATCTCGCTGCCACAAAGGGCACAAAGAAAGGGCTTGGCCAGGAAGAAAGGGAGGATCAAACCCAGCAGCCTGGCAGATAGAAAAAGACAACTCCAAGCCAGGAAGAATTAAGGCAAGTCAGATCCAGAGTCAATATGTTGGTGTGAAGTGAGTAGAAAGCAGCACAGTCCTTAGGGACACGGATAACATCCTCTTCCCTGATGGAAAACTCTATTCCACACTGGATATAAATCCCTCATGGCTCTGTGCACACCCATCCCATGGCAGTAGATGAAAATCAGCCCTAAAATCCAGAGGTTGCGATGTCAGTGATTAAAATAATGGAGTTGCACATCAGAGAGAAACACTAAAAACAGACAAAAATTTGTGTTTCTTGATGCAAATGGTTCCAACAAGTTCCTGGATTTCCAGGGTGGTACCACTGGGCTGTTTCCACAGCATTCAACAGAAAAAGCCACTGTCACCACAGCATCCTTCTTATGTGCCCTTCAAATCTCCAGCTACATCTTTCAAGTCCTTTCACCCCATTTTAACTAATTCAAAATAAAATAATAAAAACAAAATAATTAAAAATAAAGTAATTAAGAATAAAATAATTCAAATAAAATAATAAAAACAAAATAATTAAAATAAAATAATTCAAAATGAAATAATTCAAAATAAAATAATTAAGAATGAAATAATTCAAAATAAAATAATTAAAAATAAAATAATTAAAATAAATTCAAAATAACTCTAAAAGGTTTCCTGGCCTCCAGAGGAAGATCACAGCTGTCACCTCTGAAATAGGACGTGGAAAAGGTGGCATTTGAGACCCTCCCTCAAATCTAGACCTTAACCTTCAGTGCAGACCCTGAAAACAGTGATTCTATGTGCAAAAAAGAGTACAGAAATGTCTATTTTACACACATGTGGATCAAGGAGACAAGTACCATGAGACCTCCTCAAGCTGCTCCACAACTCCAACTCCACTTGCAGAAAAGCATCGGTCACTGCAAGGAAAGATTTGTAGCCCAGGATATAACTCATCGTGAGCTAAAGTGGGAATCTGAGCCGTGACATTTTAATTTCAGACATATTCCAAGGTAGGAGAGTCACTGTGTTCTGACTGAACTTTGGATAAGCACACTCTGTGCCATGGTTTTAGTCTACTCACAGCATTCCTCGAATTTTCACTGCAGTAGGAGGAAAGAGAGAGAAGGGAAAGGAAAAAAAAAGAAAATAAGGGGAAGAAAGGGGCAGGGAGAGAGGAAAAAAAAAGAAAATAAGGGGAAGAAAGGGGCAGGGAGACAGAAAAAAAAAGAGTTGGGTTTACAGGAGGTGTTTTATTGTGTCGATACCCAAAGGCTGGATTCAATAAAACCTCCATCTGGCTCTCACATAGAGCGACCTCCTCTCAGACCTCGCAGCACCTCCATAGTCAGTTTTTGGAGGTTTTTTGGGAGCCTCTGCCTGGGCTTCCCTCCCACCACAGCTGGACAGGGGGTTTTACTGGGTCAGGCCCACAGAGAGCACCCCTTGGACTTATATCTGCTCTGAGGGTGACTTCAAACCCAGAGGATGTACCAAGTGCTCTTGGACAACTTGGTGCTGGAAAATCAACTATTCCCAGTGTGCCAGAGGGCAAACAAAGCTGAAGCAGTTGCTGAAACACCTCCTGGAGAGTTCACTGAGACAGGTTCTCCTGATTCCTCTTAGAGAGGGAGCCAAACAAGCTCTTATGGGGCTCCTCATGGCCTGACCGTCCACAAATACATTTCCATCCCCCCAAGTGATGCCTTTTTTGGTGGTTGAATCAGAGCACGGGGTTAAAAATGCTCAGAGACGCACAAAACTCAGTCCTGCTGCCCCTTATTTTCTGATCTATCACCTACTCAGGTACCAGGAATATAAGCATAAAATAAGAGCCTGGAAAGCCAGACAGATAAATGATACACACATCAACAGACAGAACCAATTAATTAGATATAGCTGATAGATGTTCAGCCCTTTCCCAAGTAAAACAAATATCAACTCCCAGGGACTTGGGGTTTTTTCTCTTGTATTGTAAGATTTGATCAATTAATCTTGGTTAAAATACCTTTTTTAAGAAAATCAATCAGCACTTTAATTTTTGAGGAAGTTAATTCCTTCTTTGTTAACTCCCATGTAGCCTTTTCTCCTCCCCAAAGTTCATTTTCTGGCTGGCATTTTGGCTCCCATTTTGTTTCACAGCAAAGACACACAGACAGACAACAAGAGAAAAACCTATTCCCTTCTTACCAGATAACACTCGTGTCTTGTTACAGAATTTTCAGGCTGTAAATCAACTTGAAAAGCTAATTTAAGGATATTCACTTGCACTATTCAGGGCTGTATAAACATTCCAAATTCCAATTTTTCATAAAGACACACGCCAGCCTTTAAAGGGGATTTAAAAAGAGCCATTTTGCAAGCTAAGAAGATCCAGATCGAGCATTTTATTTTTCTTCGGCGAGATTATCATGTAATATTAATATACAGAAGAAAATATTTCCAGTGCCTCTATGTATTTATGAGGTCCTGAGGGACAGCAGAGTTCCTCGAGCCGAGGGGAAGGCTGGAAGAAACTGCAGGAATAAGAACCCGACTGTTGAAACATCAAATACGAGGCAGAAATTGCAGTGTATGAACGAATTCTGCCAGAGTGCTGTGGTGTTGGTTTTCACTGTATCTGCTGGTTTAATTGTTTCTGCCTGTTCATTTCTTTGTCTGCCCAAACCACTCGCCTAAGGGAGATTTAAAAAATCAAAAGGTAGGACGGAGGTTGGACAGGAAATGAACGCCGGTGTCGCGGCGTTATTAAAGGGAAAAGTTCACAAGTGCCTCTAAGAATGGGTGTATTTATACACATTTTGGGGCCATCTCCCTCTCTCCCTGCCCTGCCCTCTTTGTTGGCTCTGAAGAAACCCAAAATTCACGGGGTGAGCAGCCCTGTGGCTCTGGAAGGGTCTGGATGTGTCCCAGGAGCCTTTCCCAAGGATGACAAAAACGTGACAAGACCTGCAGCTGCTTTGGTGCCACCTCAACCCTGGGTTTTTCCCTTCCCATGTGGGAGTTTGTGTGGCCAGAAAGCTCAGGAGCAACACCCAGGTTTCTATTTTCAGTGGGGGGGTGCAAAGCGAGCTCCTGAAGTTCAGAGCTGGTCCAACACCCAGGACACACTCCATGAAAATAAACAGAGCTGGCCTTACAATCTATGGGAGGAATTCTTTTTCCCCCCTTTTTTAAGTGCACTCTATCTTTCTCTCCTCCACTATCTCTCTTTCTCCCTTTTTTTTTCCTTCTCTCTCTGATCTCCCTGGACAAAAGATTCAACAATCAGAGATCCAAACCCCAAGCGAGGAGGATACGTACTTAAAATGCCACATGGCCAATAAAACCTATTTTACAACGTATCTCACCTTTAACAAGCAAATTGACCACTGTAAGCAAAAAAACTGACCCAAAATCCTTTTATGAAACAGCCCCAAAACACCCAAACCCTCAATTAGAGCTATTTAAGCAATTATGAGAAAAATACCTAGATTTTAAAATACCACAATACTGGGAGTTTCAGTGCTCACTAACCAAAGGTATGAGGCCACAGATTTCAGGAATTAATTTGGGTTAATTCAAATGGCAAAGATGAGGTAGGCAAAATAACAAGCAATTACCTTTTCCTGCCTTTGAAGAACAATGAATTTGGGACTGGTCCAACTTCAGAAAGAGTGATTACAGATTTTTTTTCTGCTCAGAGAAACCTCTGCCTCCTTAACACATACAACACGTGTGTCCACACACACTACATATGTACTTTTTATGTACATACACTTATCTGTATTCCATAACACCCTGCACTTGAAGGATTAATTAAAGATAAAATTCAATTATTTATTGCATACCCTGCTAATTATTTTTGAAGCTCTATAAAGGGAGCAGGAAAGCTAACCAACACAAGCCATAATTAAGCAGAAAGGCAGCATTTGTGTGGTCACTTGGCCAATTCAACATGCAAAACGTTTATCATTTAACCATTTCCTTTATATTGTGCACCAGGGTGGAAGGGTTTGAAAGCTGGGCAGAATGACAAATTCGACTTGGAGCTATTTTTTTTTGAGGAGGAAATATCTATTTCTACGAGTATCGACAATCACTTTAGCGGATAATAAGCAACGTTAAATAAAACATGTAGCTAAATAGGCATTAAAGGCCTTTTACATACTTGGAAGAAAAGAAAACAGTTTTTTTCCTCTTTTTTTTTTTTTCTTTCCTCTTTTTTTTTTTTTTCTGCTGCAGACTGCAGGCATTTTGGTCTATCTCTGTCAAGTGCAATTCTTTCTTGATGAATGACAAGGTACGATAATAGGCTACCGTTACCAGGGCAACCAGACAGCAGAGCTGTGTGCCTTGAATTTTGTCATCTGAAAATGAAACCAGAAGCAAAAGAAAAGCTGAGAATCGAGCGACAGATTAACTCGTGGAAGGGGAGGGGAGGGGTGGGGGGGACTGGCGGGGGGAGAGAGAGCAGGAGGAGGAGGAGGAGGAGGAGGAGGAGGAGGAAGGAGAGAGCAAGGAGGGGGAGAGGGGGCTGCATTACGAGCAATTAAAATTACACATATACCACACACTCCAGTAGCTGGGTTGCAGTTTCTGAGAACATTTGTCAATAAGCTTTTAGGCCTTTTTTTCCCCTTCCACCAGTCTCTTTGTTCCAGAAACACAGAGAAAGCTTTAAAAAGTACCTTTCAGGGCGGGCTCTCCAGCTCACACACCTTTCCGAGAGGTGGCTCTGCAACCTTGCTCTCCACACTCCTCACCCAGCTGCTCCCAGTTCCTCCCAGTCCCATTCAGCCCCTAAAAAGCTGCACCTGAGAGCTGAGGGTGGTGTGGGACTTTAGCAGCCCTGGAGTTCTTCAACCCATGGCTAAATATGACACCCTGAACCCAAGGATTCCCCAGGGTTTGTCCAGTTGGGCTGGGAAAGTCTCTCCTTTGGTCCCTGTGAAGTCTTCATGGATCAGACCCATCCAAAGGGGAACTGGTTTTGCTTCACAGGTGCAAAGTTGGGGGACATTCAGCAAAAGGTTGAAAGCAAAATGACTGAAGAAGAGTCAGTTCACAAACTCCAACCTGTGACCATAATTTAAACACTGGCTTTCCCATGTAAAGACATGCATGGGTTATGAATTTTTATTTCAAGATCTGGGCTTAGTTCAGCTTGGACCTCGTGGAAGTGAGCTAAAACTATCTTCCCCTTTGTACCCCCAAAATTCAAATAAGTAGAATCAAATCAGTCATAAACCTTGGGTTTATATAAAACACAGAACCTGCAAAGCTCAGACTGTAGGTGCACAGTGTAACACAAGCACTGGCCTTCACAAACACACAATAATATTCATAGCTGGGACAAAAACTCTGCCTGCTCAAGCCCTATTAACTAAACCTGTAGCACATTTCCTCAGCCACGTCACCTAAATCCTCAATATTCGCATTTCTCTCCCTTCCACACCCTCCCCAGATTTTTACAGACGTCTTCCCTTCCCAACCTCTTGGGTTATAGCAGATTAAACCTCGCTCCTACAATTTGGTGGAAGAAGTGTTGATAAAATAAACCCTCTGTAATTTCTCTGCAGCCCCTCAGGCAAAAACTCCCCGTGATCCTTGCACAGTGTGGGTGAATCATTAGGCTCCCATACCTCAGGAATTGGCATTTCTGCCAAGTTTAAAGAGGAGGAAACACAGAGAAAAGCTGCCTGAGTCAGACCCTTGAAGAGTCCAAGGGGCTCTTTCCTTGTACTTCAGCTGGGTTTAGACCACTTGAAACAGGACCTTGCACTCCTGGCTCACAGCTCCAGGGCCTCAATAAGCCAAATTTCTTCCCAAGCAGCTTCCTCCCAGCATCCCCATTCAAAATGCAGTTCATTCAATTAAACAAGAATGCCAAGCAATAAATGTTGCCTAACCAAAATTACTCCACCTTTGCATGGGAAAATTGCACTCCTGAGCACGTCAGCCATAAAGATGTCATGTTCTTGAAATAAAAATTCATAACCTGTGCATGTCTTTACAAGGGAAGATCAGTTACCTGATTTTTGAGGTATCTGAAGGAAGTGATCATCCCTAATGTTTCTCCATAGACACCCAGCATAATGGATTATAGAAGAATGACTTAATGTTTTTGGCATCTTGACCGGCTTGGAATATATTCCATGGAAAAATGAAGTGATTTTTCTCAATATCATCACTTGCATGATTGACTTTTTTGCCATGACAAGTCCAGGACGTTTCAGTTACCCCTGATTTATTTTTCCTTGACTGGGATCCCGTGACTGTGTCTACGTGGCACCGAGCAGAGGAACCCCTGCTAGCTCTGGCATCAGCACCAGCCTGGTTGCATCAGCAGCTTCGTTCCACATGGACTAATTAGCTCTGGTTTTTGGGAGAGAAAATTGCATTTCACACACTTGGGAGAAGTTTTGGAGCCAGGTCAGTGTGATCTCCCTGTTACATGCACAGGTACAGGGAAGCCAACAACTTTTGGGGCTGAAGGAGTAATCTGGCTGCTTCTCCAGTCTCCAAGTGGTCACTGGGGCAATTACAAAGTTGTCTTTATTGCAAGTTGCTTTCCAAGCCCTTCATTTGAAAGCTGGAGTGTTCCTCCTGCACGTCTTTTCCATTCAGTTTTCAAGAGGTAGCAGGAACCTTCATTAAAATTTGCCTGTAACCAACCACATTTAGGAAATGTGAAGGTGTTACTCCTGATGATGGGATGTTGTAACTCCCCAATCAGTTTTGTCCAGTGCAAAAGGGAGTATTTAGGTCTTTTTAATTTCCTGCTTTTCCCATCCTTTCTGCATTCTCCTGTTCCTGCACTGTGAGAAAGGATGAAAATGTTTTACTTTACCTGACCCACTAATTCACAGTAAAATACAGCCCTTCTCCAGCTACTACACATCAATTCTATTTTCACTTTATCACACACCACACGTGCCTTTTGTCATGTGGGGAGGGGGGTCCCACAACTGAATGGCAGAACTTTGCACCCCATTTGGGAAATGCTCCTTTAAACCTTGGGCAGTCCCTCTACCTGCTCTGGCCAAATGGAAAAGCAATTGTGTTAAAAGAAAACACCTACACATCAGTCATTTTGACTAATTCCAAACTGCTTTCCCTAAGCCCACAGTCGGGTGAGGCAGCACAGAGTGCAGCCACTGTGCCTGGGTGTTATTTTAAAGATGGGAATTGAATTAAGGCCCTCGGAGCTGTGTCTTAACCACCCTCCTGCTTTTTAATCTTCCTTCTGTGCACCTCTGCGTTGGCTCAAGCTGAAGCTGAATTATGGCTCCCCTTATCCCTGCTAAGCCCAGGGAGCTGTGGCAGAGGGAGGTGGAGTTTGCTCAGCCTCCTGCATCCATCAGCAGCTTCCAGTCGTGGAATCCTTATTAACAGCGATGATGGAAGAGGCCCCTGGAAAAGAGCGGGGTTTTCAAACCCCTCCGCTGAGCAGGGGAGAGGTGACAGCCCCACTAATCACCTTCAGATTTGTGAGCTCAGCAGATTGTTCCTGGAAGTTGCGGGAGAGAAAATAAATATGGAAAACCACAATGTCATTGCTAAGAGTCGCTTTTCAGAGCCTGACCACATTTTAAGTATCTGCTAAGTGATGTCCTTTCTCCTCCCCTGCTCCTGGCCAAAACCAATGTTGTATCAATCTCCTGACAAAGACAAGTTTGACGTTGGGATTGCAGACACCAAAACAAATAATACCACCTACAACCCCTGTGAGTCACAGAACTCATGTGATTTAAAAAAATAAATACATTTAAAAAAAAAAAAAAAGAAAGCTCCAACTAATTCTTAATATGGGAGACTCAAAAAAGGGAAATAATTCAGCAAGGCTTTCCCCTTTGTGAATGATTCGGTGTTCAAAGGAAAGAGAATTATTTATAAATGTGAAATAACCCAAAGAACACATATTTATGTAATAAATGAAGTTTGTCTCTGGACCCAAAACCACCTTTCATGGTCTGCCCTTGTGGACAACCTCTGGGAGAACTACCTGCCTGTGGGAAGGTGCACAGCTTCCTTGGATTTCCATGGAGTTTGATGGTCCTGCATTCCTGTGCTGTGGATCTGAAGCAGTTCCAGCCCTAGTTTATTGATGCCAACATGTAAGAGTGGCTTCCAGAGCACAGCCAGCTCTGTTTGGCCAGCTCTGGACACAGGCAAGAGAAGCTTTGGTCCCTTTGCACCTGCCTGTGTTGGTAAATCTGTTTGTGGAGAGCCAGGTACATCCCTTGGCTCAGCAAACAACTCCAACTGTCCTTCCTGAAAACTCTCCCTGGGACAAATGCAACTTTTATTGGGGAAAATGGTTCTTTTGAAGAGAAAGAGAACCCTTCTATACATGGCATCTGGATCCTTGGGTTCTGGGGACATTAAAATGTATTTAAATACTGGTATTAAATGAGAGCTTCTTACTCCCAAGTGCAGTTGTCCAATAAATTATTTCGGAAATGGCTTTGGACTTTTGCAATAATAGGTTTTTGGCAAGCAACAGAACTCTTAAAAGAACCACTTTATCATTATAAGAAGATCATAAATGAGAGTTAACTCGTAGATATGGTCGTTTGCAAACCCATCAGAGGTAATAACAAAATATGAGCCACTTCTAAATGGACTGCAGAGGAGGAAGCTGGGGAAAAAAAACCTGTCACCAACCCACAGCAGGCCAACAAATGCAGGCAAAATGTATCACACCCTGCAATCCAACAGATCCTCTCTCTGTCAGGCTGGATTGGCACAATGCAGTTTTTTTCCTTCGGGAAGAATCCCAGAGCTGTCTGGTGGGCCCCATCTCCAGTGGACATGGAGAACAATGTACTCCCAGCTCTGCTTCTTCCTTTGATGTGTCTGAAGGCAATTTTCAAGTTTCACTTTCAGCCTTCTGTTCTCTTGAATAAAAGAATGAACAGTTCTCTGGGATTTTTTTCCAGCTCCCCCACCCCAAAAAAAAGTCATTACTCATAAACCTCTAACCACTGTTGCTGTTTTTCCTGCAGAGTGATTCTTCATGTCCTTGCAGAAGCACAGACCCAAGAGGAGATATTGTCCTGCACCAGAGGCTCTGGATGGTGGAGGGGCAAGTTTATTAGTCATGCACAACATCCCCAATGATGGCATTGCTGACTCATGCTGAGATAGCTGCCACCACATATGCAGGGTAAGAATATAGTCATTATTAGGCTTTTACACATGATAAAGTGGTTCTAAAATCTCTCCTCTCTCTGCGAGCAGTGACAGGACCCAGGGAATGGTTGGAGCTGTGTCAGGGAAGTTCAGGTTGGATATTAAGAAAGGTTCTTCCCCCAGAGGGTGGTTGGGCACTGAACAGGCTCCCCAGGGCAGTGGTGATGACCCCAAACCTGCCAGAGCTCAAGAGGATTTGGACAACACTCTCAAGGACAGGGTGGGATTGTTGGGGTGCCTGTGCAGGGCCAGGAGTTGGACTGGGTGATCCTTGTGGGTCCTTCCAGCTCAGGGTATTCTATGATTCAAGAGTAAAGCAATGCCCAGCAAAATGTGAGCCAAAATCAGTCCATTATCCATGACAATGACACTACTCTGAAAAACACCCCTCGGATGCTCTGGAGATGCAGGGATGGAGAATTGAGGGCCTCGAGCTGCGGTGACAAAGGACACCAAATATTTGCAGTGTGACAAGAAGCAGCTTAGTCAATTAACTTATCTGTTTTCATAACAGTTGCAGAGTCTCCTGCATCTCCACTGGCAAGTGGGAGGGGGGTTAAGATATCTGTCACACTTTGATAAGTAGGGCACTCCATTATGAAAGATTAAGGCCAGGGATGCGGATGCAGCTGAGTGTAAATGAGACTCCCAAGAGGGAAGATCAAAGTTGGTAGGAAAACCATAGTAAAGCATGAAAACCAAACTTCCTACCAGGAATTTAAGCATGAAAGGGCCATGGTAGCTTCCAGCTTCGAGGCCAGAGGCTGAAGACCTTACTGAAAGCGGTTGGAGGCTCTCTGTGCCAAGCTTAGATAGTCCTCACTGAAAACAGGCAAGAAAAGAGGGTTTTCTGCATGGCAAATAAAAAGAACCAACTTTGCAGGCTGAGGAATCGTGCTAACAAACCAAGACAAGATACAGCTTTGATATTTCCTGGCATTTTTCTCCTATAAATATGAAGACCACAAGACTTTTTATAAAAAGCCCGGAGGGTTCTTGTCTGTTTGTAGTCATGTAAACCACTGCTCATCAGAGAGTCCTTCTGGCCAAAGAATTAAAGCTGTTTCCTTCCTGGCCCCGTTTGTTAAAGATTTTTGCCTCTGCTGCTTCAGTACACTACAACTGGCTGGGACTTCACAGGATGTGAGAGGTATTGGAGATCTCTTCCTCAGCAAGGTGATGGTCATGCACTGTCAGCTGGTGCAGCAGAAGGTGCACCAGCCTGAATTCCATATTCTTCTTTATTGCAGTAACTCTGCACACTCACTACCCCACTGTCAGAGCCTACAGCTGCCTGATGAAACCCCTTTTTTCACTGCTTTTAATATAGCTGTGTTGTTCCCTCAGCCATTTCCCTCACTCTGTGAATGACTTAATGTGAGATTGGGGGTGAATAATTCAATTTCCCTGCACCTGTAAAAGAGGAGTTTAATAATAATTGTACTTACCCTGCAAGCTGCAACTCAGCCATTAGATCCATCTTATCTGAGCATCTGATAATCTATTGCTCTTTCCCACATTGCAACCATTAAGTTTGTGGAAATATGGTATGTAAGGAGTAGGAGTGAGGTCTGGGCTCGTGTTCTGGTCAGAGGGAGCAATAAAAGGAACACTGAGGAGCTGGTTTGGCAACAGTACTTCTCACTTTTCAGATCTCAGCCTCCTTTAATTAACTTCTCTAAAGTATGGGAGGAAAGAAGGGTGGAATATTAAGCTCTGCTCATGGGGGCTCATGTGCTCTGACTGCAGCAGAGCTTCTCTCCAAGGCTATTTCCAGCAGCTGCTGCTCATTGCAGCTTTCAGAGGAGGGGGAACAGGGGAGGGATCTCCCACTAAACATGCCAGCACTACTGCATGCACTGTCACTTCTAAATTTGGGGTTAAAAGGGACAGTTTCACGTGCAGTGGAGTGTGTTGAGCAGCCTAAGGGGAAGCACAACTGCAACCTGCACCAGGGCTGGGCAGCTGGAGGTGAGGAAGGAAACTCTGCCTTCCATTGTAGTTGCACTGCAGGGACTTCCATCCCCATGGAAGTGCCCCCTCCTGGAGGGGCACTTGGAGTGCCTGAGCAGTGACCCTGCACTGGGTGAGCTCCACAGAGTGGCTGATGTTGTGCAGCACCTTCCCTTCTTCAGCTGGGCTCAGAGTTGATACCAGGAGACAGATCCCTTGCTAGTTTATTTTCCCCCTTTCCCACCTTTTTCTCCTCTGGTTTCCCATTCCATCCTCATTTTTCTGATCAAGTCACTGCCTCTCTTGATCTCATTATACCACTTTTACACAGGGGAAAATGAGTCAGGTGTGACATTCCCCATCCCCACACCTCAGCTCTGTCCATCACAGGTTGGAACCAACCTCATCCCCGAGGGGTTTCCCTTTGGCCACTGTAACTCTGCAGCAATAAACTGGGCAGAATTAGACAGGGCTGAAGAGCCAGAGCAATGGATTACATGGAATGCCCTTCCCTGGGATGTGGCTGAAATGAGGGCTCTGTGTTCTTGCCCAGGGAACTGGGTCAGTCTAATTTTTGTGCTGCTGCATTTCCACCCCACAGTTACCTGTTAGCAGTGACACAGCCTGAGCCATAATCCCATCACATCTTCCCCTCTGGCAGCACAGCCAAACTCTGGGATGAATTTCCAGCCCACTGACCATTGCCAGGTGGCCCGAGCTTGTTCCCATCAGTTTTATCCATTCCTGCAGAAAGCAATTCTTAACTGGGAGCACAGAAAGGTTTCACCAGCGACTTCCAGGGGAGCAGGAATGATTTACATCAGCTGGGGACTGAACCAGATTATGTTTAGCTTTAGTCCCCTGTTTTAGAAACAATAATGTTATGAATAATCCTTTTATGTTCATACATCTTGTATAAATATCTGAAACATGTATAAAACCCAGCAGAGGAGGGAATTCATTAAGGTGGTCCAGGGGAATATTGCTCCGAGAAATAAGGGGCTGCTTAGGAAAGTTAAAATTACTTTATCCCATTATTTTTACTTAAGAAAGAAACCGTGGGGGAAAACTAAATATAATGAACTTTTTCCAAACAATGGTAGGTATTAGTTTGTGGCAGCATATTCCTGGGAGCATTAGTGTGTTAGTTCAGCTGTCCTAAAACATGCACAATAGTGGTCCTTCCATATTTTACTGCAAAACTCCCAAACAACCAAGTCCAAAGCCTGGAATCAATAGCAATTTTTCAATAGAGTTCAATGGACTTGAGGGCAGGCCCTGTGTGCTCATTATTTAAAGTAAATGAAGGGGAGAAATAGTGAGTGGAAATGTGACGGGGGCAGTGATTTTTAGAAAATCCCCCTAATTTTTGAGGCCTGTCTTAAGCCAACTTTTTAAGACAAAACAGGGCATGCATTGAATTTTCAGCTCAATTCCATCGTGTCACACTGATTTCATCTGGTCACCGCATGTTATTGGTGGGAGTGTAACTTGATGCAGCTCAATACAGCTCGTGGCACACTGTGATTTATTACAATTTAAATGATAAAGCACCCAAGAATGTTCAGGCAATTGGATTACTCCATTGACTGAATGTTCAGACAGCTATTTTTAGAAAAGAGATGTCAGTTTGTGCAATATTAGATGGCCTGATCCATTTTTGCTGAGGGGGGCAGGGGAAAATTCCCTTATCCCATAATACTGCAGGATGTTCCCTCTGTGCTCTGCTCTTTTCAAGTGGGTTGTGCAGATCTGGAGGTGACAGGATTTGGTACATCAAAGGTGGGACTAAGTTCTCAAAACACTTCACTGGGTCTTATTTCTGAAAGAAATAAAGACTGACTGGTGGGAAAAATCAACCCCAAATCCGAATTTTAAGTTTGAGGGGACTCAGGACATGGATTCTGGTGTTCCTACATTTTCTAGGGATGAGTCAATAATGATAATTTCTGAGGAGCAGGAACAGGACTAGAAGTTGCCTAGAACACATGGATGCCAAGTTCTTGATTCACACCATCCCATTCTCATAAATCATCAGGTGGATCCTCAGAGCTGGAAAGTGTTTGGATCCACAGCTCCAGACAGACAGGAAGTGGAAAAATCCGTGTTCCTGCCTTTTGTTGTACAAATATTTTAGAAGAGGTTACTGTGCCAAAACCAAAAAAACCATGAAACTGGAATAATTCATGAATAACATGGCACAACAATAAAAGGCTGGGCATCAGTGCAGTGGATTCTTTAATTCAGCCAAGAAGAGAAAGTGCTAAAATCAACACAAAGGGATCCCATCAGACCATCAGCAGATGAAAGGCTTGTTGTAATCTCTTTGGTTTGCTCAGCTGGGTCACTTTAGGAACACTGAGTGGTCAGGTGTGGCCTAATTTTCCATTTCTTGTGTTCCTAAGCACGGGACAGGGGCTGTGGGTGTGTGAAGGTAGGAAAGGAATTTGATATGTGTGTTTGGAAAGACAGTTTTAACTGTTATGGCCACCATATATCAAATTAGTTCATGTCTTTGGTACACTAATCACAGAAAGGCTTGTGATGGCTCCAAAAATTTGTTCCTGTCTTGACAACAAACTCCTCATTTTACATGAAAGCATCAGCAGCTTCTGGGAAATAGATTAAATTGAGTTCCAAACTTCCTCTTGATATGGATAAAAAATGTCTAGGAGAACAGGCTTGACTAATCTCAGCAGGAATGAGACCTCCTGCTGATGAGCTCCTGGTTCAGTGCTTTAACATCTGATCTTACTGTCTCTGGGTCAAAATGATGCCTGGTGCAATTTTGACAATGACATTCGGGTCAGCTTGAGAAAGGATTTCTCCCATTGCACGTGTGGTTTTTGCATCAAGCCAAGCCCAGCTCTTAGGAAAGAGGCAAAGCTCTGAAGGCAGCAGGTAGAGAAAAAGCCAAAGCTCAGAAATTAACTCATGAAAAAGAGAAAAGAGCATCTTTATGTGCTCATTCTTTTAAACATCTTTACTTTTGCACCTCCGCCAGCAGTAAAGATGTTTGGGTTTATAGAAAAAAAACCATGGAGGCTCCAACAATGCTGAAGATTACAAGGATTAATTGATCCTGTTACCTTTGTCTTCTGCTTTAGCAGCAAGCAGGGACAGGCTGAAGTCCATATGAAGGGATATTCTGGCTCATGGGATGTAAAAACAGGGGGTAGGCTGGTACAAAACTCAGAAAAGTTCCCTCATGGAACATCCCTCCTGATTAACCCCCATTTGCAGCTTCCAAGGATCTCTGGGCTGGGCAATCCTGGACCAGGAGGGAAGATTTAAATCAAGGTAACTCTGCCTCACCCAGCAAACCCCAGGTTTTATTTCTCAGCTGCCACTCACCCGGGGTGTCCCCTGGCACTCCATTGCTCCTCCCAGATTAATCTTGTTGTTATATTTATCTAAAGAAAGGGCTGGCTGTCAGTCTACCCTGTGAGGTAGAATTTAATGACAGCAGAGAATATGTGCAGAGTCACTGAGGGGTTTATCCTGATCTATTTAAAAAAAAATAAAAATTAACAAGCAGAGCTTTAAAAAGCAGGGCTTTAAAAAGCAGCTCTTTAGTCCTGAGGTCAAAACAAACTGAGCATCTCCAAGAAGTTTAAAGCCTTGATTAAGCAAAGATTTGCCTGTGCAACTTTTCTGTGTGACTTTTCTTCTTCAGGCTGACTTGAATTAACACAGAAAAATCTTTACAGGAGTAAAAGCTGCTCAAGCTGCCACGCTGAGCACACTCCAAACATCCCAAACTGCTTCATGGGGACAGGTAATGCTGGGTGGGAGTCAACAAGTGCACTAAGAGCTGCTGAAGGCACAGCTTTACCCCCCCACTGCTGTATTCCCTACATTGGAGGTGTCTCCACGGGCACAGATGGAAAAGGGCCGTGGAGGAAACATCTCCAAAGGAAGGGTGCATTAGAGGAGTGATTGCTGCAGCCCTGTGATTTATAGCTGCAGTAATGGACTGGAGGCTCAGAAAGCTGAAATCCAATTATCAGCCCTGCCATCTCAGGCAAAATGCCTGAGCCAAACTTTCTAATCAGTGCTTTTAGGCTGGGTGGGTTTTTCAGAGGTGCTGAGGCACCTCCCCACCCCACAAGAATAACACATCCCTGGCCTTCTGCTGAGCAAAGCCTCAGAGGAAAAAATAAACTAATTAAAAACAAACAAAAAAACCCTCCAAATCAGATTATATTTGATACCACTGTGCTTGATATATATTTTCAGTAGCTGGGTTGAAAAGGGACAGTCTCACTCTGTGTCAGCAGGAAAATCCAAGTGTGAAAAGGAGGACACAGAGGTTAAAAATCTTGAAAATTAGGGTTCTCTGCCTGTGGTTTCCCCTCCTGTGAACAAGGACCAGGAATGTTTCCATACCCACCTCACCAAGGGACTTGTGGGAGTTAATTCAGGCCTCTGCAGAAAGTGCCTTGAGATCCACAGATGGAAGTTGCTGTAGAAGTGATGCATTACTAAATAATGAGGTACCATCATATGTGAACAAAACACACTCAGATATTGCTCCATATGTTTTATAACAGTGAGCCCTGTGTTGTTTTCCAACAGAGTCATACATTCCAACCTGGAAAGGAGCAAACACATCCCAGAATATTTTGTCTCTTTATTTAGGAGGTGAGGAGATGGTTCCAACAACATTGTTGTCTTTTTTTGGGGGGGGTATCGAAACCAAAAATAGGATATTTTTAAATTTTTTTTTTGGAAGAGTGGGGGAAAAAAAAAAGCAGGGAAGGTTTCACACAGTGTGAGCCAAAGGAACAAAACTTCTCCCTGGACATCTGTCCCTGAACACCAGAGGAGACCTTGGGTTTTCTATCTCAACTGAAAAGATAAATGTGGAAACACACCTCCCCCACTGTCCCACAGCAGCTTCATGTTTGGGCTTGGGAGAGATCCCTTAGGAGGAATAACTGCTGGGAGCTCTGGGGCTGCCACTGGAATCTCCTCTTCCCTGCCTCCAGCTCCCAGGGAATTCACACCAGCTCCCCATGTCCTCTGTGCAAGTACAACAGACAGTGGTTGTGCTTTGGGGGGGCTGGAATTTGGGGAAAACTCTTCCTAAAATGTTCCTAAAATAGACAGGGAGGAAAGAAAACTGGAGCAATTTCATTTTCCTTCTTAATACCAGTTTTTATGCCATGACTGTAAGAAAAAAAAAACATTTGGCTGCCTGAGGAATTTGGGGACTTCGGTTCCTTATTGAATCCTTTTGGCAATTGAACCAAAATGTCGTGGTTTTGCTGGGTTTTGATCACTATTTTTAAATTTCCTATTCATATATTCCAAAAGGAACTGAATGCTGACGTAAAGACAGCAAGCAGAACACCACTAATTCAAACCCAGGGCTTCCCTTCTGTTTCAATTATGTTGCAGCATCTTTCAAAATCCACATTACACCCCAAAACTACACGTGGGACGCTGGGTCACGTGAAAAAGAGCAAAGGGGGATGAAGAAGAGCAGGAATTAAAAAGCTGGAATGTCATTTCTAAATTATCTACAAAACATGGGAGAGAGAAATCCAGATTTCATGAGATTTTAGCCTATTTGGGCCATCAACAGTGAGAGGCAGGATACCTTTAAAATCAGCTTTCCCTGGCAGGTATTATTGGAGTGAAAACACAATTAAATTTGGAGGCAAATTTTGTGTGTGAGGTGCTCCGTGAGCCCACCAACCCTCTTCCCAAGCTGGCATTTTTTTCCACTCCCTCCAAGCCCCAGGAAGAGCCCAGTCCCAACCACTCCATCCTCTCCTCACAGGGAATGAGGAGCTCTAGAAATCCTGGTGGAAAGGGGAGAAGGAGGTGAGCAAATGAGACAAACACACTGCAAGTAACTGATTGACAGAGTCACCATTTACTGGATTCCTTGGGAATAACCAAGGATATTCTTTGCAGGTTCAGACATGATACAAATACAGCAAAACCAAAGTCCACTGATTGATTTCTGATCCTTTTTCCCCCTTTTTTTGTCCTTTCTGGAGGAGCTGGAATCCAGGTGAGTCTCGGACTTGATTCAGAAACGAGTTCGTGCACCAGGAGGACTCTTCTCAATCCTCAGCATTTCTGATGCTTCACAGCATTTCTTGCATAATTCATCTCAAAAGTGAAGTTACCAGCAGGGCAGTCAAGTGAGAAGTGTATAATGGCCTGTGATCACCAGACACAGCTCCCAGGGAACAGAAGCCAGAGGTTCAGCTTCTTGGAGTAGCCAGAGGGAGCAGTTTGGAGACTTCTCTCAGGAGCTGACTGAGCTTATCCTCCTCTTTGCCACACAGGACACCAAAGGGCATCCCTTCTGTCCATCTTCCAGAGGAACACGACAGCAAATAGCACCAGGTTGTGATCAGTGGTGCTGGTTGAGGGTCAGCAGCAAGGAATAAACTCTGCCAGGGTTAATCTACTCCTTGTGTCTCAGCAGCTCAAGCCATCCTCCAACACTTGCTGCTGCAGATAGCCCTTATTTAAAGGATGGCACATATTGCACAGCAAAGCCCATGTTCAGCCTTTTATCCCCCCCACCCCCTTAAAGAACATACATTTATATCCAATATACCATCAGCCCACTGCTGAGACACTGCTGTGGGTGGAGCTCTGTGAGCACAACACAAGATACAAGAGCCAGCAAATAAATGATTCTGAAAGTGTCAGACATTTCAGTCCAGGAGATTAGAGATTCACTGACTGCAGTGTGGGAAGAGCTGTTAAATAAAAACAATTGCAGCAGTCTCAGCCTTCCACAGTCACCATGTAAATCAGAGGCTCATCTTTCATCTTTTAATTGGTTTTAATGCCCTCTCATATCAAACACAGTTGCCAGAGCATTGGGTGAATGACAGAAAAACAGAAGGGCAAAAAGGCATGACTTGCTCACAGAAATAACATAGTCTTTCATGGTTACATCTGGGGTACATGAGAGGGTCTCCTGGCATATCAGGAGCCATATTCAGGTTATTAACCTTATTCCCAAGCAGGAAAGTTCCACAGAGGAAGAATACATGCCATTAAATAGAGCCCTGTAAACCAGGAGACATGAATTACTGCTTTGCTAATAGTGTGCTTCCTTGGGCAAACCACTTTTAGGTGCCTTTTCCCCTCCTATTCCTTCCATCTACCTCGAATAAATGAGTCTCCACCTCTTTCTGAGCAGAGAGAAGTCTCTTTCCATGTTCTGGGACACTGTAATTTTAGGGTGAGCCTGTAAGTTCTCCCTTCCATGCACAACAAAAAAAAATCACAAACTGGAACATCTTACCCCACAGCTTTACTTGTCTGGGTAGTCCAGGGAGTCAAATGCACCAAAACTGTAACACAGGAGCAAAGTTCAGTTTGGGGCCAGAAGAAAAGCAACAACTAGTGCTGAATCTAAGACTGATGCACATCCCCTTCCATAATTTAAAGGGTAAGGCAGCATGCTGGCATTTTGCTTAAAACAGGAGATTTTTAACTAACTGGCAAGGTCAAATTTTCAGACAAATTCCTTTGTTTGGCAGAGGAAAAAGTAACCCTAAATATTTCCAACACAGAGGCAGTAAATTAGAGTTTGCAAACGCACCTCGTGAACTTGTGGATACATTTACATCAAAGGAGCATAATGAGACATTCTGAATAATACAAGGAGATATTCTGAGTAATATTTGATGCACCTCATTACTGGGAAGGTGCCTCACAGTTTTCCAGATGCAGTTTCAATGCCCTGCAGGTACTTGTCCCTGTTCCCCTGTGTGGGATCTGTAGATTGCCAACCTGGATTGAGCTCAGGAACATAATCAGTCACTCATTCCAGCTAAAAAACTCATGAACCCAGAAGAAAAAAAGATGTGCATGGCACCAGAGTTGGAGCTGTCCCACTGAAGACCTAAAACAACTCCACTGGTGGGAATGGAGCCCTTCCCAGTTTGACCCACTGGCAAGTGGGACAAGGCTTTGGCCTTGAAATGAGAGCCCACATGAAACCAGAGGTCCCAAACCTTCCCTGGACTCTGCCACACATTTCTCAAATGTGAAAACAGGCAATCCAGGTCCTCAATTAACCCTATAAAAAGATCTGGGACCCCAGCATTCGTTCAGCAGCTCCAAATCCCAAGGATTCAGCCCCATCACAATCATCCCAAGAAAGGCTCCTGGTTGATAATTCTGTCTTTTAAATGGATCACTTCTAACAGATCTGCCTTTCCTGAAGCTCTGAGCTTTTTCTCTGCTACCGACTAATATTGAAAATTCCAGCTCTGCATATTCATTTCCTCTAAATACCTGATCCCCTTACATGGGAAATATTCTCTTGAGGAACAGCCCAATTAAATGTACAACTCTCTGTAACCTTTGGTGTTACTGTATCAGGTGGGGAAGCAGCAGCAACATTGGGAAATACAGGATCTTCAGGAAACGTAGCATATTATTAGATTTGATGAGATCCATTTTCTTGATGGCTTCTGAAAGATCTTTGTGCTAATTAGCTAAGAATACCACTGAATTATTTAATTATCTCTACTTTTGTGCAATAAAATATGTTGTCATATCACACACTCTATCTTGCTGTTGCTCTTCATACTTAATGATGCCTTTATAGTTAGTGATTTCCTTTGTTCTCTCCCTCTGCAAGTGGTTTTTGGTGGTGCTGGGGAAGAGGGGGAGCGGAGAGGGGAGGAAAAGGCAAAAATATATCAGGTTTTAAATGGATTTTTACGTGTGGGAAAATCTTTAGCTCCAGTTCCCTATAAAATACACGAAGCGGGTTTCAAAGCTACAGCAGACCCATATACTTCTTGCTAATCCAACCAGGAATGCTTTCCAGAAGCAAAAAAAAAAAAGGGAGAAACCATCACTTTGGGGAAAGAAAAAAAAAATAAAATTTAAAATCAGCAAGGAATGTTTTTTAACAAGGAAGAGGTAAATTATGATAATTACTCTGACTGGTAGGGTCCTTAAGCATTACTAATTAGCATTTATTGCCTGGATTATTGGAACAATGTGTGTGTTCCCAAGAGTGAAGAAGAACTGGGATGCTCTTTCCTTCTGAGCCCTGGGAAAAAGGCAGGGCAGCAGGAATGCGGCACAGTTGGCAGGGAGAGGCTCCTCTTCCGAGCTCCAGCCTCGTGAGGAGCTGCGACTGTACCTTTGGGAAACCCACGTCCTGAACTCCTCAACTCTGCCTCTCCTCCCACCTCCCTCGCCGGAGAAGCGAACTGAAAAAAAATCAGGGAGGGTGGCACGAAAAGGAAAAGTGGCCATTAAAAATCCTCAAAATCACTTGGCAGCGCTCGGAGGCGCAGATTAACACCGAGTTAATGCTCGGGGTATTACAGTGCCTTCTATTATTGCAGGGATTGTGCCCAAACGTGCTGTGAATAAGCATTTCACTGCTCTGAAGCAGCACGGCCAAATCCTTCGCTACAGAGAAATTAAAGGGTTAACAAATTCGATAAAAAAATAGGTCTATTATGGTGTTTTCAACTGGCATTTTGATCGAGTTTGATATGACTCTGTGAAGAGGCTGCAATCAGATTCCATCGTAAACTGCATTTTAATATCGAGCATTTATAATGGGAATCAAGTTTAGAATTAGAAATCGATTAGAAATTAATCAATCATCTAATCAGCACGAGCCACTACACAGCATCTCAACTGTAATTTGGTATCTGGCCCAATAAATCCTTAAGTACCTTGGAAACGATTCAGGGAAGAAAGGCAAGAAAAGTATTCTCCTTTTTTTATTATTTTTTTTTTCAGCTGCAGCACTATGCAACTTTAGGTCCTGTTAAAACCCTTGAAATAAAAGAGCAACAATGGAAAACTGCAGAATGCCTCGGACCTTTTTTACCTTTTACTGCCACCAAAGGCCGTGCCTTTCAACTTGGGAAAGCAAGTTCCAACTCAGCTACAACGAGGTCAAAGTCACCAAGCTACAGTTGCTGCTCAGACATAACTCCTGGATGCCAGAGTTTTGCAAAATTTAAGGGATTTTTTAATATAAAAACCCTTTTATTAAAAAATATAAAAAAGTCTCATCTGTTTATCTTTCTCCTTCTTAATTATTTGCAGCACATAGTGCACAGAATACTTGGGAATGTGTTATATTAAATATCATGGTAGCATATGACATATACTTCTAACTGAAATTAGTCCCAGCCTGGTGGTTTTTATTTTAGTGCTGAATAAGATCTTCAATCTTACTAAGCCTGACTTACTCATTCTATTTATTGATTAAATTAATGCCTAACATTTATTTGCTCTTCCATTTTCATCATAAGATTAAAAAACCTCTTTTAGTCCACAGATTCCTTTTATTCCAGTTAAAAAGTACAATTACAGAGACCGATGAAATAATTATTGGAGGAACTATGTAACACTAAGAGAAAAGAAGCCTTAGAGCTATAGGTATAACGCAAAAATAAATCCAAACTGCAACATCCCCCCTTTTGTCTGCAGGAGGTAAAAAAAAAAAACAAAACGCTGCAGGAATCTTTCTGGATTGATTCCCGTTCGCATAAAAAGAAATTATTCCAGCTGGATATTTATAATGAAATTGAGCTTTAATACCGCTGACATTTCTTCAGCTGAGAATCCCCCTGAACCTGCCTGCCCTGTGCATGGAATTATGGAGTTGGAAGGCTGGGAAAGGGAAGGGGGTGGGAGGGGGGGGGGGCTGCATTCTATTCCAGCCGCTTTTCTTCCCGCAAGAACCTCGCCTTTCCCACTGGAAAAGCAGCGCGGGGGGAGCGCGGAATTCAGAATCCGCTCTCCCTCCTTATTTTAATCCCCGCCAATTGCGGGTGTTCATTTTTTTTTTGGGGGGGTGGGGGCGTTTGGGGTGTCCCCCACTCCCCTCTCTGCCAGCGCCCCCGCTCCCTCCAAGCCTCCCTCTGTCCCTTTAAAGCTCCAGCCCCTCTAATTGATGTGTCTGGGCCAGTCTAGACTGGGAGCGAGCGGAGCGGCTCCCAATTAACGCTGCGCGCAGGGGCGCGGAGCTGCGCGGGCTCCCCCCC